>NW_020837950.1:41090871-41180071 GCF_003676395.1 Aethalodelphis obliquidens
CTTTTTTTTTTTTTTTTGTAGTATCTTTGTCTGGTTTTGGTATCAGGGTGATGGTGGCCTCATAGAATGAGTTTGGGAGTATCCCTTCCTCCACAATTTTTTGGAAGAGTTTGAGAAGGATGGGTGTTAGCTCTTCTCTAAATGTTTGATAGAATTCACCTGTGAAGCCATCTGGTCCTGGACTTTTGTTTGTTGGAAGATTTTTAATCACAGTTTCAATTTCAGTGCTTGTGATTGGTCTGCTCATATTTTCTATTTCCTCCTGGTTCAGTCTTGGAAGGTTATACCTTTCTAAGAATTTGTCCATTTCTTCCAGGTTGTCCATTTTATTGGCATAGAATTGCTTGTAGTAGTCTCTTAGGATGCTTTGTATTTCTGCAGTGTCTGTTGAAACTTCTCCTTTTTCATTTCTAATTCTATTGGTTTGAGTCCTCTCCCTCTTTTTCTTGATGAGTCTGGCTAATGGTTTATCAATTTTGTTTATCTTCTCGAAGAACCAGCTTTTAGTTTTATTGATCCTTGCTATTGTTTTCTTTGTTTCTATTTCTGCTCTGAGCTTTATGATTTCTTTCCTTCTGCTAACTTTGGGTTTTGTTTGTTCTTCTTTCTCTAGTTCCTTTAGGTGTAAGGTTAAATTGTTTATTTGAGATTTTTCTTGTTTCTTGAGTAGGCTTGTGTAGCTATGAACTTCCCTCTTAGCACTGCTTTTGCTGCATCCCATACGTTTTGGATGGTCGTGTTTTCATTGTCATTTGTCTCTAGGTTTTTTTGATTTCCTCTTTGATTTCTTCAGTGATCTCTTGGTTATTTAGTAACGTATTGTTTAGCTTTCATGTGTTTATGTTTATTAAATTTTTTTCCCTGTAATTCATTTCTAATCTCATAGCATTGTGATCAGAAAAGATATTTGATATTTCAATTTTCTTAAATTTACTGAGGCTTGATTTGTGACCCAAGAGGTGATCTATTCTGGAGAATGTTCTGTGCGCACTTGAGAAAAAAGTGTAATCTACTGTTTCTGGATGGAATGTCCTATAAATATCAATTAAATCTATTGGTCTATTGTGTCATTTAAAGCTTCTGTTTCCTTATTTATTTTCATTTTGGATGATCTGTCCATCGGTGTAAGTGAGGTGTTAAAGTCCCCCACTATTATTGTGTTACTGTCGATTTCCTCTTTTAGAGCTGTTAGCAGTTGCCTTATGTATTGAGGTGCTCCTATGTTGGGTGCATATATATTTATAATTGTTATATCTTCTTCTTGAATTGATCCCTTGATCATTATGTAGTGTCCTTCCTTGTCTCTTCTAACTTTCTTTATTTTAAAATCTATTTTATCTGATATGAGTATAGCTACTCCAGCTTTCTTTTGATTTCCATTTGCATGGAATATCTTTCTCCATCCCCTCAATTTCAGTCTGTATGTGTCCCCATGTCTGAAGTGGGTCTCTTGTAGACAGCATAGAGATGGGTCTTGTTTTTGTATCCATTCAGCAAGCCTGTGCCTTTTGGTTGGAGCATTTAATCCATTCACGTTTAAGGTAATTATTGATATGTATGTTCCTATGACCATTTTCTTAATTGTTTTGAGTTTATTTTTGTAGGTCCTTTTCTTCTCTTGTGTTTCCCACATAGAGAAGTTCCTTTAGCATTTGTTGTAGAGCTGGTTTGGTGGTGCTGGATTCTCTTAGCTTTTGCTTGTCTGTAAAGCTTTAATTTCTCCATCAAATCTGAATGAGATCCTTTCCAGGTAGAGTAATCTTTGTTGTAGGTCCTTCCCTTTCATCTCTTTAAGTATATCATGCCCCTCCCTTCTGGCTTGTAGAGTTTCTGCTGAGAAATCAGCTGTTCACCTTATGGGAGTTCCCTTTTATATTATTTGTCTTTTTTCCCTTGCTGCTTTCAATAATTTTTCTTTGTCTTTAATTTTTGCCAGTTTGACTACTGTGTGTCTTGGTGTGTTTCTCCTTGGGTTTATCCTGTATGGGACTCTCTGCGCTTCCTGGACTTGGGTGGCTATTTCCTTTCCCATGTTAGGGCAGGTTTTGACTATAATGTCTTCAAATATTTTCTCTGGTCCTTTCTCTCTCTCTTCTCTTTCTGGGACCTCTATAATGTGAATGTTGTTGCATTTAATGTTGTCCCAGAGGTCTCTTATGCTATCTTCATTTATTTTCATTCTTTATTCTTTATTCTGCTCCTCAGCAGTGAATTCCACCATTTTGTCTTCCAGGTCACTTATCCGTTCTTCCACCTCAGTTATTCTGCTATTGATTCCTTCTAGTGTAGTTTTCATTTCAGTTATTGTATTGTTCATCTCTGTTTGTTTGTTCTTTAATTCTTCCATGTCTTTTTTAAACATTTCTTGCAGCTTCTCGATCTTTGCCCACATTCTTTTTCCGAGGTCCTGGATCATCTTCACTATCATTATTCTGAATTCTTTTTCTGGAAGGTTGCTATCTCCACTTCATTTAGTTGTTTTTCTGGGGTTTTATCTTTTTCCTTCATCTGGTATATAGTCCTCTGCCTTTTCATCTTGTCTATCTTTCTGTGAATGTGGTTTTTGTTCCACAGGCTGCAGGACTGTAGTTCTTCTTGCTTCTGCTGTCTGCCCTCTGGTGGATGAGGCTATCTAATAGGCTTGTTCAAGTTCCCTGATGGGAGAGACTGTAGGTGGGTAGAGCTGACTGTTGCTCTGGTGGGCAGATATCAGTAACTTTAATCCACTTGACTGCTGATGGGTGGGGCTGGGTTCCCTCCCTGTTGGTTGTTTGGCCTGAGGTGACCCAACACTGGAGCCTACCTGGTCTCTTTGGTGGGGCTAATGGCGGACTCAGGGAGAGCTCACATCAAGGAGTTCTTCCCAGAACTTCTGCTGCCAGTGTCCTTGTCCCCATGGTGAGCCACAGCCACCGCCTGCCTCTGCAGGAGACCCTCCAACAGTAGCAGGTAGGTCTGGTTCATTCTCCTCTGGGTTCACTGCTCCTTCCCCTGGGTCCCGATGCACACACTACTTTGTGTGTGCCCTCCAAGAGTGGAGTCTCTGTTTCCCCCAGTCCTGTCAAAGTCCTGCAATGAAATCCCACTAGGCTTCAATGTCTTGATTCTCTAGGAATGCCTCCTCCTGTTGCCAGAACCCCAGGTTGGGAACCTGACATGGGGCTCAGAATCTTCACTCCAGTAAGCGGACTTCTGTGGTATAAGTGTTCTCCAGTCTGTGAGTCACCCACTCAGCAGTTATGGGATTTGATTTTACTGTGATTGTGCCCCTCCTACCATCTCATTGTGGCTTCTCCTTTGTCTTTGGATGTGGGGTATCTTTTTTTTTTTTTTTTTTGGTCGTACGTGGGCCTCTCACTGCTGTGGCCTCTCCCGTTGCAGAGCACAGGCTCCAGACACGCAGGCTCAGCGGCCATGGCTCACGGGCCCAGTCACTCCACAGGATGTGGGATCTTCCTGGACTGGGGCAAGAACCCGTGTCCCCTGCATCGGCAGGTGGACTCTCAACCACTGCGCCACCAGGGAAGCCCTGGGGCATCTTTTTTGGTGAATTCCAGTGTCTTCCTGTTGATGATTGTTCAGCAGTTAGTTGTGATTCTGGGGTTCTCGCAAGAGGGAGTGAGAGCACATCCTTCTACTCTGCCATCTTGGTTTCTAATCCTTGTGTGTGTCTTTTAAAACTGAAAAAACCTAAGTTGTATGTCCCTTGTCAGGTGTCTTAATATAATGTACATAAGATCTCTACAGAGACAATTGATACACTCTTCCACCTTTTATTCCATGTTATTTCCATATATGCTCAGCATCATGGTTCTCTATCTTGTCAAATATTCCATCAAAGAATTTCATATCACTTGGAAGGTCATTCTGCTCATTTGTGCTGAGTGGTATGTTGTCAGCTTGGTCTCACCATTCTGTCTTTTGCTTAATATCTCTAATCTTTAGAGTCTTCAAACATTAGAGTTTCCAGGGTTTAGTTCTTGCATCTTCTTTGGAGATCTCACCCAGTCTCATGACTTTAAATCTTTGGTAATTATGACAGTTTTTTTTTTTTTTTTTGTGGTATGTGGGCCTCTCACTGTTGTGGCCTCTCCCATTGCAGAACACAGGCTCCAGATGCACAGGCTCAGTGGCCATGGCTCACGGACCTAGCCACTCCGTGGCATGTGGGATCTTCCCAGACCAGGGCATGAACCCGTGTCCCCTGCATCGGCAGGTGGACTCTCAACCACTGCGCCACCAGGGAAGCCCAATGACAGTTAATTTTATGTGTCAATTTGACTGGGCTACATGGTGCCTAAATATTTGATCAAACATTAGTCTGGGTGTATCTGTGAGGGTATTTTTAAATGAAATTAATATTTGAATTCATGGATTGAGTAAAGCAGGTTGGTTTCCCTAATGTGGCTGGCTCTTATTCAAGCAATTGAAGACCTGCTTGATGGAACAATAAGACTGATTAAGAGGGTTAGTTAGGCCTCCTGCATAACGATCTGATCTGAACATTGGTCCTTTCTGGCCTTTGAACTTGAATTAGAACATTGGATCTTCTTACTTGAGTCTCAAGCCTGCTGACTTTCAGACTGGAACTTACATCATTGACCCTCTTGGTTCTCAGTCTTTCAGACTCAGACTGGAACTACATATAAACTCTCCTGGGTCTCCAGCTTGACAAGTTCAGATCTTGGGGTGTCTCAGCTTCCATAATCATGTGAGCAAATTCCTTATAATAAATATCTTTATATATATACACACACATAGACTATTTTATATATATATATATTGAGATGGAGAAGACTGAAGGAGGAGCAGGTTGAATTTGGGAAAAGGGATTTAATCATGTTAATTTGGAGGTACTTATTACACATTCCAATGCAGTAAAGTTAGAAGCTAGATATATATGTTTAGGGTTTGATGAGCAGTTCAGACTTAAGATAAAATTTATGGATTATCAATGTATTAGTGTTTTCCAGATAGCCAGAGCCAATACCATAGATGATAGATAGATAGATAGATGATAGATAGATAGATAGGTAGATAGATATGTATATATTTTTATTGTAAGACATACATAGAAGACATACAAAGAAGAAAAATATTTTGGATCCCTATCAATCAGTTGAAATGCATTCCCTATGAACTTCATGTCTTTCTTCTATTTCTTCCCTGGCACTTCTTGAATTCAGTTGTTTGGTGCTAACCTATGATCATTAAATTTACAAGATTGTATTCCCACACACTAGACACATGTTATCAGGTTTCACTGAGATTTGCACTGAGAATTATGCATATATTACTTCATTTATCCTTCACCAAAACCCCATGGAGAATGTATTATTATTCTAATTACAAACTACTCTAGATCATGAACTTACAGTGGTCACTCTTGAATAGGAATAAGCAAGAATGCTAAATACCAAATACCAAAGTTGTACAGTTTACAGATCACATTATCCTAGTGGAAGAGCTGCATCTATACAAGGTAAGTATTCTGAAGTTATGTTAATAATTTTTCTTGTTTTTAATGCACTGTTCCTGTATGAGTTTAGATTGAAAAACTTAACATAAGGCAGGTGGAAGTCAAAGTCACTGACAGTTAATCACAGCAAACTGATCTTTAAGGCATGCTTCAAAGTGATGGGAACAAATATTTTGACATAAAAATGAAAACATTAACAATAATAATAATTATAAAACGTACCCTTGTATAAGGCTTTATAACATCACTTACAAAGCATATGTATTATATATCTCATTTGAATCTCACAGAATCTTTGAAGTACAGATTATTATAACCTCTCTTTCACAGATGAAGAAAATGATGCTCAGATCAGATAAATGACTTAAACCCACTCAGTAAGGAGCAAGCAGTTGAGTTGGATCTTGAGTAAAAACTTTCTGATTCTAAGTTTTATATGATTGTTTTATTGTATGTATATTAATTTTAGAAGGGCATGGGCTATTCAACTAGTTCTGATAGTTTGGGATGCCATGTAATATATATGTTTGATCTTGAAAAGTTGAGATTATATTCATTATTAGATGAATAATAATAAATAACATCACCTCTAAATACACCATCCCTGAGCTTCAAGAATCTCTGAAACTCTATAAGGCCTCTCTTACAGTTTTAAGAAGTGATATCTATACTTATGCATTGTTACCTGAAATGGAATGCTTCCCTTGTGTAAATGCAATGTTATTCTCACTAGTCAAAGGAAAATCAAAATCAAAATGGCTAGATACATTTAGATATTCACTGAGATAGCTCACAGTAAATACTGATTCATAATTATCTGATTTTGAAATATGATATGATAATCCCTTGTGCTAGTTCACTACATTCTACTTAGGCAGACAAATACTATTTTCACTACTAGTATTGATCACCAAAAGAATTTGAATTTTTGCAGGTAACAGATTTACTAGAAGTATGAAGATCTACAGCAGAGCTGAATTGCTGGACAACAGTGAATTCTGAATAATGCATTTCAGTCTGTGTTACTAAAAATGCAGCATGTGTCAGTCACATAAAACCCAGTTTTCATAGAGGGATCCTTTTCCATTCTCCACTGTAACTTACAACAGGCAGAGAATCTTCACAAATTAAAGCTGAAATCCAAAATAACCCCACCCCTCCCTCCCCCCTTCCCCAGTTTCTTGGGAAAGATTTAAATTAAGTACTTAGTTGTAGTGTATTAGTCAACGGTATCTAAAATATTTTCTTTCTATGTATTGAAGTGTGTGTGTGTGTGTGTGTGTGTGTGTGTGTGTGTGTGTGTGTGTGTTTATCTGTGTAGGTTAAATATAAAGGTGACTTAATGTTTAGTAAGTGATCACATAAGAAAGGCAACAACTAGTTCATTTGTGTAAACAAGGCTTGCCTTCTCTCTTTATTTAATCTTAACAATATGGATTAGAAATAAAAGTGTTATTGTATATATTTAGGAGATTGAAATTTAGGGAAAGAGGAATAAAATGAATGGTAGAAATTCTAGCTTATACCATTTCGATCTTTCTTTCTTGAAAATGCATGCAAGGAAATCATAACTAAGTTGTGGAAAGCAGTAGTAGATTTAAATATATTCAATTTATAACTTGCTGCAGGAGTATTCATTTCATTAAGAACTGTCCCCGCAGTTTGGCATTTTCCTGTCACTTAACTGAGTCCAGAAATTCTCCCCTGGCTCACTGTATTGCAGAGCTGCCGTCTGTACTGCACATGCCTGAGCCCTTGTTAGGCAACTCCCCGGCTTATGCAGCCCCAGGCTGCCCATTCTTGTTCAGCAGTTACTGTCTTTCTCCCTCCTTTCCTTGGCTAGGTATGTTTCCCTACTTTGCTCCCCTACTCTTGAGCAAGTAACCAGCTTATTTTCATTTTGTGATATATAACAAATTCATGATTTTTTTTTCCTGATTGTTTCTTCGACCTCAACAACATGAAGGAAATAGAATGAAGAGAATCAAAGATTTTCTGAAAAAGAAAGGTGGAAATACTGAGTGCAAACATTGATCTCTATCCTACTTAGGGGATGTAATTTTGTCAGGGCTTTGGGTCTAACTGTGAGGGCCTTTTTGTTTTTGCCACTAACCTCTTATAAAATGTTTTATCTATGTGCCTATATGGAATTATTCCTGTTTACATTAACTTTACTAACAAATATTTCACCTGATGACCTTTTGCCCAGTCCTCTTGGACACACATCCATTACTGATGATCAGCTGAAGCATCATTTAATTCATAGAATATTTTATAACCCTCTCACACAGAGTTTTGAGACTTCTCTTTTTTGATCTCTTACTCTGTTCATATATTTATCATAACATTTACAACACTCATCTTTATTACATATGTGACAGCCCAAATTGTAAACTTCTTGAAAACAGAAACAGTATTTGATTCTTCTCTCTGTGTCAAGAGCCAATAACACTGCCTGGCACCTAGAAGGTGTTGAATGAATGTTTGTTTTGTAAAGAATGATGGCAAGCAAGAATATTTGAAAATTGTGGCGAACAAAGATACAGAGAGTTGCTTGGAGAAGAGTTAGGATCCAGGAACAAAAATCAAATTGGGTTAGGAAAATTAAAAGGAGAGTAAAAGTACACATTTAAAACTTGCATTTTCTCATTCACTATTAAAGTTCAAAAAATAACATATGTGTGCTTGATGGACACGTGGATTACCATTGCATTCTTCTCTGCTCTAAGTGCATGAAATAGTAACAAAAATGATGATGACAACATTTACTGAGATTTTCCCAAACAAATTTATCACGTGGGATCACACCACGATCTTCATTTTACAGATAAGGAAAGTGAGGCTCAGAAAGTTTTAGTAACTTACCCAACATCACACAACTACTAAGTGGTGGAATTTGGGATTGAAAATAGGCATTCTTATTTCAGAGCTGGGATTTTCAACTCCCAAACTATACTGACTCTTGAATGGTGACAACTTTTATGCTATCTTTGCCTAGTGTAATAGCACCAATTACCAGCTGATGGGGGTCCAGTGATAGGTATACAATTTCAGATTAAAGACACTGGCTACTCAGAAAACAAAATCTAGAATTGGGCTTTATCACTGATATATTCTAAATAACTGTATATATCCCCAGCAGTAACTATTTGAATTCATCTGAAGGTATAAAATATCCATTATTATTTAGACCAATCTTTCTCAAACTATCTCTTATAAAGGATCAGTCTTTATCTTACCATCCCCATTTTACATGGACTGAAATGAATTTGTTCTGTGCACACCTATCACATAGTTTCCACCAAAAGCAAATTATTACATGAGTTTCCCATCAGCACAACCTATGTCCTGCTCAATAAGATTAATTCATGTACCACATGTTTAGATATTTCTGAAATGTCAAATTGTAAAGGTTTCTAAGCACTTCATTTCTGTACTTTACTTAACAGAGACCAATAACAAGAATCTATGAACTAACATCACTCTGCAGATCACACTTGGAGCAGCACTAGTTTAGAACAGCTGGACATAAGCCCCAGCAAGGGCTGGGGAACTCTGACACCATTCTGCACCCTCCCACCTTTGCAAATCTTTGCATTCTTGCAAAGACTATCTGCTCTCCTAGGTGTCCTTCTACTTCTAAGCAAGCAGGTATTGCAGACCTACTACAAAGGTTTTATTTTGTCTGGGCTTTTTTTCCCTTTTGTTTCCTGACATTATTCCTACTTCCAACTTCTCCTGGGGCTCACTGCCCATTAGATCAATGACATTTGTTTTGTCAGATCAAAGAAACAGATATCATAGAACAAAGAGATCATTTTTAGAAAACAGTCTAAAATCTAGGAAGGAGAAAGCACTTAATGGGCTAATAGGGAGTAGCTGAATAACTAGGTAGTAGAAAAGACTAAAGGTAAAACACTGCTCATGTTGCTGAGAAAGGATTTAGTGCTTTCATCTCTATAAACCTAAGGTCCAGGGGAAGAGTAAGATGATAGAACTCTCAAATATGTTGATGGGAAAAACAAAAGCAGTGAGGGCTTGTGATACTCTTCTGGTTTGGAACTCCGGGAAGAAATGGCTTACAGATTGTCATTTGCCAAAACTGAGTGGACAGAGTAGAACCAAAATAGTAGCATAATATATTAGATAAAGAAATATCTGAAACATACTTCACACATATCAGCTTGAGAATTCCTCATAAAAATTACATGACACGAGGCAAGATCTAGAATTTTCAAAAAGATCTTATGAAGGATTTCAAAGTGCTGAGAGTGCTGATGAGAGATAGGTTGGGGTGTGGTTCCAAGACAAGGAAACTGCAGTGTGTTCCCTGCAGAGGGACACCCTGTGAGGAACTGAGGACACGAACAGCAAATTCCACCAAATTCCCTCCAGCAAGGAGGAGGTTGCTTGCACATCTGAGAGGTCAGGAAGGATTTAACTGAGGATACAGCAGAAAAAATTGGGGCAGAGATATCTGCCCACAGATACTCCATGAAACCTGCCATCATTCCATGCTTAGATGACAGTAGGGGAGCAGTGAAGAAAAAAGGTAGAAGAGGGGAAACTCTTAATTGCCTTAAATAACTTAAAAGAGATTATTTTTTAAACTGGACAGTGACTAGGTTTAAATCTTGAATTCCTAAATATTGAACCACAATATGGGATTTCGTGAACAAACTCAGTTCAGTTAAATAAAGTAAATTCAATCCTTGCACCGCTCTGACTTTTGCGTATTCAACCTTGTAATGATTTGTTTCCATACACAGAGAATTTTATCTGTATTTGTGTCCCTGAAATTAAAGAAGAAATGTTGACACAATTTTCATAAAAAATTTTGATAGCTAAAGTAAAGGAAAAAAGTCAACTATGTCCTAAAAATTTTAAATAATTGTGCAACTTTTAACTTCATGTTTCCCATGTGGATATGGCCCAAGTAGAGTACTTTAACAGCTTTCACATAAAAAGTGTCAGTGTGTTCTTTAAACAATGGTTATCTGACCAAATAAGATGGTGCCATAAAAGCACTAAGCTGTGATGCATTTGCCTTTCTTCTAGAGGTGAAGAGCATTAGAGAATTCCAGCATGTTCTCTTATGATTAAATTTATGCCACAAGCACTACAAAGTCTGACCTGAACAAGAGAGACACATAACCTGTGCAAGAAATCCTTGCTCAGAAAGGGCAGTACAGAACATGAGAAATAAGACAAATTGTCTTTTTGCCATGGAATATTAGCCTTTGTGAGCCCTGTAACATCTGCCTATGTTCCTTCCAAACAGGAAAATTTTTGAAAATTGCATCTGTCCATCATTATCTTTGAGCCTCTTTAGCCTAGACCAGTTTGCCTTTTTGCAGTTGAGAAGAATTTGAAATTCTTCTTTACTCTATGTGGCACAGACTGCAGTTTATTATCACGCAAATATATACAACAGAGGAGTAGCTGGCTGAATTAATGCATAATAATATGAAACAGGAAAAAGGAGATGTGACTTGAGTCTCTGAATCAGTTTTTGCTTTGCTCTGTGATCTTAAAAAAATCCTATCAACATAGCAAATCATCTATCAATGTGATAGTTTAATCTAGCAGAACACATCTTAAGACTGCCCTGTTTAGAACATTTGTCTGTCACTAGCCACATGTGGCGATTAACCATTTGAAATGTAGAACATGAGACTGATCAACTGAATTATTAATTTTCATTAATTTAAATTTAAATTAAAAAATGCAAGCATTGTAAAATGTTTTCTGATTAAATGTAATTTTATTATTTTGGTTGGAGTAATTTCACTTTAAACACTGCATCATGTAAGATGTCACTGTTGTATTATAGTGTGTGTTGGATGCTTGTTGTATTATAGTGTGTATTGGATCATTTCTAGTATCACACGTAACCAGACGGTTCTAGTATTATACCCAAACAGATCATCTATCTAGTTGGTATCAATTGATTGGTTCAGTTTAAATGATTATATGTAGACTTTGATGTAACATTATTAAAATAGTAAAAAAGAAAAGTAATGTTTATTTTAATATATTATGCAATGTAATTTATAGTGATACTAATTGTAAATAGAAACTATTGTATTAGATATCTACTGCTGTGTAGCAAGTTACTCCAAAATTTAGTGGATTAAAGCAACAGCTACTTATTACCTCACAGTTTCAATGGGCCATATAATGTGGTATGGTTTGACTGGGTGCCTCTGACTTTGGATCACTCACAAAGCTGTCTTCAAAGGTGTTGGTCAACCTTGTAGTCATCTTGAGTTTTAACTAGAGGAAGATCTGCTTCTTCTAAGCTCGCTCATATAAACATTGTCAGGTTTCAAGTCTTCACTGACTGTTGGCTCAAGACAACAAATCCTTGCCACATGGGTCTTTCCATCTGCAGAGTGCTTATTTCTTTCAGAATAAGGGCCCTGAGAAAAAGAGACACTGAGAGACAGAGACACACCATGAACAACAGTATCAGAATATCACATAGGAAAAATTGTGACAATAGGTTCAAAGACCTGAAAGAAGAAAGACCTAAATAAATGGAAAGATGTATCATGTTTATGAGTGTGAGGACTCAGTGTCTTTAAAATATCAACTCTCCCTAAATTGATCTCTAGACTGAATGCAATACCAATCAAAATCTCAGTGAGTTTTTCTGTACATATTGACCGGCTGTATCTAAAATACATATAGAAATGGAAAGAACCTAGAATATCAAAGATAATCTTGAAAAAAACAAGTCATAGACTTTATTATATACCATAGTGATCAAGACAGTGTGTTATTGATATAAAACAGACAGTTCAATGGAAGAGAATATTGATTCTGGAAATAGATCTATGAGAAGAGAAAGACAGGCTAAGAAGGTATAAATACGTTGCCAAGACACATACCAGAAGACAGCATCCCAGGCTGAAGGAGAAGTTGTGAAAGAGGTCCAGGTAGCAAGCAAGTCTTGCTTGACTAATGGCTCAGGTAGCAAGCAAGTTCTGAAGGGTAGCAGGAAGTTGAACCTGAAGCTTTTTCCTGACATACTGGCTGATAAATGTAATAGGTCTGCTGTAAATCTCTTGGGAGCTGCTGAATGTGGCAGTCCTATCTGCTGGGAATAAGGACTGACCAGGTATATGAATGACTGACTCCCTTAAAAAGTATCCAACAAACCCCAGAAGCTACACTGAGAAGTTGCACCTTACAGTGAAATTGACCTTACTGCCTTGTGTTACAGCATAAAGTGCCCAAATTTCCTCATCATACCATACCTCAGGAGGGCGTAAGCATAAAATATCCTGCCCAAGAAAAGAACAGACAGTTCTTTACTTTTTTATTCAACATGAACAAGCTTTTCAATTATTGTGTACATTATTCTTTAGTCATTCAGGTGACACAGAGAACAAAACAGCAGAATGCTCTTAAAGATAATAGGAGACTTAATTGTTCCTATGTCTTACATAAGATTTAAGAATACGAATAACTTAAAGTTAAGTGCTTATTACTGAAATACGAACAAAAGGAAATATTACATATCTGCTGATAGTATTTTCACGGTTAGGTGACATTCATTGGATCAGTTTGAAGTTTTTTTTTTTTTTAATATATCAGCAATGATATAATGGACTTAATTTAATAAATAATGATAAAAGTGTGGTTCTAGAATATTAGTTTTCCATACAGTTCAAGCTAAAATGATAAAATTCTATCAAATCATTTACTCCATAGATTTATTCTCAAATATATATTTTTTAAAAGTCTACATTTCAGGATTGGTCAAACATTATAAAGTATAAAGAAAAAAGATAAAAAGAGTTAAAGTTGATATTCTAGATTTTATATAAAATCTTGGATTTGTTACTTTGTTAACTGAAATCACCTGGTAATGAAATGTGAGCATTCCTCCCAGAGAAAAGCTACAACCTCTATGGCTTATCCCTGACCTCCATTATTTGAAAAAATAAACTTAGCCCTGTGTCCTGAAGTTGAAAAAAAAAGACATTGATGCATGAATGTGTGGTGAAATTTAAAAAATATGCAATGACTCTTGGGAAATATACTCACTACATTAGAGAGAAGAAATAAGAGAGAGAGAGAAAGCCCAAACTCCCTTGCTCCTATGAGTTGTCAGAGCACCATGGAGCCTTAGCGATGTTCCCTGTGACAATACCTTAGCTAGTTTCTATTTTTAAAGTCCTCCTATGCCTCTGAAACAGGCTGGCTGCCTTATATGTAAGAATATTCTGATTATCTCTTCTCTACTACCTGAATATCCATGATAAGCAAGCTTTTGACTGTGTTTGTAACAATTAACATTTTCTCAATCTTAATTTTATAAAAATTTAGTCACTACTTCCAAACAAGCAAACAAAAAATCTTCAAAGGCAAATCATTTTTCCAGCCAGCAGCTGTCAATAAATATAGACTTTGCTGGGTAGCCCTTACTTTTGGCCATGAATATTTTCATATTGCTAGGGAACTTTCTCCCTAAAGTCATATTTTATTCTCATCTAAGGTGCCCAGTCACAATTATGTGAAACCCTTTTACCAAGAAGAATAATAACCTGCCCTTCTAGAATAAATACACTGGAATTTTTAGATAATTATGAGGTTTTAGAATAAACTGTCGACTAAAGGATCTGTCGACAGGTTTTGTTTGATTCACTAGAGTTTCTTTGTTAAGTTTAGTGAATATTTGAAAACAGATGATCTAATATGAAAATCTACTTTTCTAGCTTCTCCTCAAAAACTGAAAATCTCACAACTGTGAGTCTGAATTCCTATCTGCCAATCATTAACAGAGTTGAGAAACTTCTTTTCTCTTTATATAAGTAAAATTCTCCAGTTTGTCTGTCTTTTTTCATGAAGCAGCTTCATTCATTGTGTTTTTACCTGACTCTTATAGGCTATGGTTTAGAATCTTCAGGAGGGTGGAGAATTAGAGAGCTAATAAATCATGTACTAATTCCCCTCCTGAACTTATAACCCAGTGAGAAAGAATTCAGAAGCAAAAGATCAAAATACCAGCTTTAGTTTTAATAAAAACGAATTAAAAGGTGAGACTTTAGGTGTGCGCCCAAATGTGTCTGCAAATGCTCCCACCTCCTAATATAGACTATGGAGTGGAGTACTACTCTGTCTAAAGAACAGACTCACAAGATTCTTGCCTCACATGGGTCTCAGGCAGAGAGGGGAGAAAAGAATGCTAATCTCCAGAGTTTTCATTTCCTTTTTAGATTAGCTTTGGCCAAAAAAGAAACTTGGACAATGAATGTCAGACTTTTGCCAACCACCAATTAGCAATTCATTCCTTCCTCAAAGAGTGGGAATGGTGTGAAGAGAGGCCATGTGGAGAGGGCACTCCATATGGAAACGCCAGTGAAGGAGAATGGTTTCTTTCCTAAAATTAGTGTTTCCTAGTAAAACAATAAATGAGATATGAATCTGTATACAGGGACACTCTAATAGTGGATAGTGAGTGAAATAAACTTGAAAGGGTAAAGACAGTGACTTGAAAAGGTAGTGGCAGAAATTTCTGGATACCTATCAAATATTTTTTCCAATTCTTTCACAAATGAAAATAATTTTGATTTTAACTGGGTGTACTGCCACACAAGTAAAGACCAACTTGCCTTACAACTAGGTCTGATCATGTGAGGAAATCTGGTCACTGAGGTATAAGTGGATATGTGATATAGAACTTTCAACTAGTCTTCTTGCAAGGATGGAAGAGGCATATCCCTCTTTAACCTTTATTTCATTTCCTATTGCTTGAAACACAAATGTAATGGCTAAAGCTTCAACAGCCATCTTGGACCAGGGTGGCAAAGCAGTGATCTGGAAAGAATCCCAGGTTCCTGATGCCTACAGAACTCTCATGATAGTGCTGTAATAATTTACAGAATTATTTCATATGCAGGAGAAATATACCTCTCTCTTATTTAAGCAATTCTTATTTAACATTCTGTTTTATGAAGATGAACTTAAACCAAACTGATAGAGTTCAGTATGAAAAAAAATTATTCCAATGGGAGAAATCATGGCATGACAGAATAAAGATGTTCTACATCATCTCTCTTGGATATAGTTCAAATCATAGGACCACTTAATATGTCTGTTAAGAAACAATTATCCAGTTATATATTTAATATCAGGTAACAAAATATATGACAGACAGCATATTACATACCATTATTAGCTTCCCTGCCTCCAGGTTGCTACCCTGTCCTGTCCTCTTCTCCCATTCTGTTCTCAACAAGGCATGGAGCAATCTTTTCAACAAAAATTCTGATCACACTACTCTTTTGTTTAAATATTTAATGGCAGTCTTATGTCTGGCATAAGGTCAAAATATCTTAGTATGCCATCCAGCTTCCTTTATGACATGATCCTAGATGACCACTTTAACTTCATTCCCTGCTCCTCCTTACCTCATCTTAAGCTATATGTACCATACTGTCTCTTAACTCTGTGTGTTTGTGCATGCTTTTCTTTGCAACAGAAATATTTTCCTCTTTTACAGTGTTGCAGAGAATGGCTATTCACTCCTCAATTCTATTTCTTCTTTCTTCTAAATATTTCTCAGTTTCCTTATTTGCATGAGGATTAGATCATGTGACTAGTAATAACTAGTCACATGATCTAATAAAATAATTTTGGTCAAAGTAACATATACAGCTTTTCATATCTAGGTGAAAACCCAGTGCTCTGTCTTTCCAGCTTGTTCTTCCCCATTTGCATAGCTGGAAATGATGAATTCTAAAATGGTGAAGCCACATTATTGAAGGAAACTAGATTATTGAGATGAGAGTTATCCTAAAGAGCCATCACGCACATTAGAATGTAACATGAGAAAGACACACTTTTATTGTACTGAGCCACTTGATTTGTTACCACAGCACAGCCTAACTCACTTGACTAATGAAACTGCCTGATATTCTACAGCTTAAGTATTTAAGTTTTATTTAAAGCAGCTCTTCCTCATGGAAGCTTTTCCTTATATACCTCCAGCTTCTCAGTTTATGTTATATCTCTCCTCTGAATATTTCTGAAGCCTTCTGTGCAACTCTGTATCAATAACCGTGGAAGGAAAGGGAAAGAAGTGGGGCTGGGTAAAAGGAGAAGTCAAGATATAATATTAGGCTCCACGTCAGCTTTTGCTGCTCAATGACCCTTCAGAATTGTCTGAGTAGGGCCAAAATGAACTGACTTTTAATTTCACACATCAGTCACTGGATGCAGTCTATCTAGGAAGAAATTTGGCCTTGGTCAAGATGGTTTCTTACAGATGAGGCAATTCCTAAAGGGTCTGACAGATCTCCCATTGAAGGGAGGTCAGGGTTGCAGACTAGAGTTTCCACTATAGCAGTCTTCCCTCAATTCCACAAATGTGCCATTGCCCTGGTACCATATGACCTTTGTACATGTTCCAGTTTTATCCTACTTTACACCTCAGGTGAATGAGGATTAATATTATATGATAAAGAATAGTATATTTTGCAGCACACATGTAAAAGGAAATATTTAATTCAATAGTAAAACAAGCAAATGAAATCAAAAATACAAGCAACAGTATAGCTAAATCACTCTAGAGACTTACAGAAAAGTTAGGCTGATTGTTTAAAAAAATCCAGTTAAGAAACACAGAAAATAAACCTTACATTTTTGGCTACTTCTGTATCTCCACTCCTTCCTCCCACAATTTTCAACTCAGAATATGTTAAACAATGAGGACTTATGAATGGAGATTAAATAACTGAGAAAGAGCTGTAAGATAAAAAGGAAAAAGGAAAAGTTAAATGATTAAAGGGATAGGAAGGGTATCAAAAATAAAAGGATAAAGCAGTATCTTGCTAATCTTGTTATAGACCATCTAAACAACGAAGGAAAGACTGAATACTATGCTGAGTCAGATGGTACTGTATTCTTTAGGATGGCTGCAGAAAGTTGGTATCAGAAGGTAGGGAACAAAATAAATAAACTTTGGAGCCAGAAAATGTTATCATTGATAAGAATTCATGTTACATCTATTGCAGGAGTTCTAAGGAGAGACTGATTGTTCTCTCTAAGGTTTGTAGGTTTTTCAGAAAAACAACTTTTTTGTTTTAACTTACAGCTTTCTAACTGTGCATTGGATACAGATGTGATTTCAAGATCCATTCAAAGATGTTTAATAAGCACTAATAGCTTCCAAGAAAGTTCTATGAACTGGAGAACTAGCACTTAAAAAAAAAAAGAAAAAATATAATAGAGTTTGTATTCTACTATGCACACTAAGACAATGAGTAAGAGAGTAAGTAAAAAATAAGTGTTAAGAAGAAAAATAAAGCAGAGAAGGGAAACTGTAGATAAAATTCAGTGAGCACAGGGAAATGCAGTGGGAGATGATGTCAGAGAGGGAAAACAGGGTCAGATAGTATGAGCTCTTACAAGAGCCCCAGAAAAATGTAAACAATTTGGCTTTTATGCTAAGTGAAACAGTCAGGTTTTGAAAAAATAAACCTGAGAAATAAGAGAAGATATTGAATCCATGAAATAAGAGCAGAGGATTATTTAAAAAGTAAAATTCAAAGACTAATAAAAGAGTTATGGAAAATTGAAAATTGGACTGAAATCATAAATGCAGTCAAAAGTTAAATTTGAGGACATCTTTTAAAATGTAGAAGATGTAAAATTGTAAAGAGATGTAAAATTAGAAAGAAAAGATAAACACACAAACAGAAGTCAATCTAGGAAGTCGAACTTCTAATTAATAGCTATTTAATTTGAGATGTGAGAGAAAATAATTAAAAGAAAGGCACAAGAGTTAAATGACATGAATCTTCAAATTGAAGTGGCTTATAGATTGCCCAGAGTAAGGAATAAGAAAGACCCATAAAAAATATGTGACAAGGACAAAATGAAGACTAATTAGGCCATATACAAAACTCAGGCATCAGAATAGCATTAGACCACTTATCAGCAAATCTTGGAGCTGGAAGACAATGGAATATGTCTATTAGTTAAGAAAGGCTGATTTCTGTAACAAACAACTCTCAAATTCCAGTGGCTCAGCAAAAGGAATATTAATGCTCTGTCATGACTCAGTCCTATCTGAGATGGTGGTACTGAGGAGCCTAAACTCTCTCATATAGTGCTTCTGCTGTCAGCTAGGGACTCACCGGAGTTCTGCATTGGACCCCCTGCATTGGGTGCAGCCCAAGGGAAAAGGGATAGTGTGGCAGCTCATGAGGAGGTTGGAAGGGCCAGGGTTGGAAAGGGAATACATCACTTAATCCCAGGCACATGGCCCCACCAAATTGCAAAGTAGGCCTAGAGGAAAATGAAACAGTGTGTGTCTTTGCACAACAAAGTGTATATCTTCACCATATAATTCCTCTACAATTCTAAGGGAATATGATTTCCAACCTAGAATCCATTAACTATCAATCAAGTCTAAAAGTAGATTAAAGAGTTATTCAGACATGAAAGATCTTAAACTTACCATCCTTGTGCAATTTCTCAAGGAACTTATACAAGATAGTCCAACACAATGAACAACTTAACAAAGAAAAAGAAATCAAAGTGTTTAAAGGAGAAGAATATTGAAGAAAAGCCCTAGACTCAAAGGAAGGGAGATCTCAAGATGATAGGTTTAGAGTAAGTTATCAGGCTTAGAGGGCAACCAGTATATACAGAACAGAGGGCTTAGGGAGAGATGTATCTGCAACAGAAAATAAAATGGAAAGATTAATAAAGTACTTACACGTATTGATCGGGGATGTTTTTATGGGCAAAGAGTTTGGGAATATATTAGTGATGTTCTTGTGAAAAACTAAGCACACAAATAAAGAGGATCAATATTAATTGTACACAAAACAAAGAATTGTGCAAAAATTGTGCAATGATCATAAAATATATGGCTTAGCTATGAATTAAAATGATACACTCATAAGAGGTAAGCACTCAGCACTGGTGTAAGCACACATTACGATATAGCTACAATGTGGTGGATGGGGGAAGAATATGGGCATGCATGAGGGGGTGTTTAAGAGAGCTAAACCATCACAACTAAAAGCTAATATCAGTAAACACATAGTATTTTAAAAATATAGAGGTAATATAATATCACTTACATATGGTATCTAAAATATGACACAAATGAACTTATCTACAAAACAGAAAAGACACAGACATAGAAAACAGATTAGTGGTTGTCAAGGGGGAAGGGAGGGTGGGGGAGGATTGGATTGGGAGTTTGGGGTGGGACTAGCTGGATGCAAACTATTACACATAGACTGAATAAACAACAAGATCCTACTGTATAGCACAGGGAAATATATTCAATATCCTGTAATAAACCATAATGGAGAAGAATTTAAAAAAGAATATATATATATTCTTTTTCAAATATATGTGCATATTCAAATATATATATATATATGAGTCACTTTGCTGTACACCAGAAACTAATACAACATTGTAAATTAAATATACTTCAATAAAAAATAAACAAAAAAAATACAGAGGTAAATATCAGAAGAAACACTGAAAAGAACTGAACTCTGTGACCTCTGAGGAGTAGAATGTAGGTTTGTTGAGAGGTAGGGAGGAAGCTGCTGGATTTTCTTAGGAGTCTTACAAACCATTGTCATAGGAAGGGAAAGGCATCCCCTATTGCCAAGTATTTGTCATCTCTGCTTTACATCTGTACAATTTAGGATAAATACAATAAAGATTAACATTGTCATTAAATTGGGAAAGGATATTTGGGAGAAAATTATTCGGCTTCGGTAGATTTTATTTATAATTGTGTGAATTAAAGTCAATACGAAATGGCGAGTGGAAACCTTCACAGGCAAATTATGAAGGACCATGAGAAAAACAGCAAAGGTAAAGAAATTAATGAGAGATGTACAAAGGAAAGTCAACGTAACTTAAGAAAGAGAGCAAAGATAGTCAAAGTCGAGTGCTCTTAGTAGATATGTTAAAATAATTTAAAACTTGAAGTGAAAGTGATTTAATGATCTATTAAATAAATCAAGTGAAAAATAATATAAATTTCCTTGATTTTTTTTCTTTTTTTGAGTATTCTTTTATTTTGTCAAAAAAAAGGTTACAATTTTCTGTGACTTTCTACATTCGCAGAGCAGGTTAACACATGTAGATTAAATTAATTCTGTCTTATTAAAATCTGCACTAGGGAATTTCCTTGATTTTTTTCACTGTGTATTGAAGAGAGAATATCTGGGTGAAGAGCGTGGTGTTCTTAAGATATAAGAAGTTATAGAAGTTTTAAAAGGAAGAGTTTAAAATTGTACAATGAAGCTATTGAGAGACATGGGCTCTGTACATAGGATTTTATAAATTATGGCCTGTTTTGGTCAACCTTTGGCAGAAGTATGTACCGTAGAAAGGCAGACATGTTTGTGAATGGAGAGGATGTGGCTAAAGTCACAACACGGGAACTAATTAGGATACTTTTTATCATAGAAGAGCATTGTATGGTAAGGACACCTGAACTTTTGTCTTCCCTTCTAACTAGCTAGACTTTCTCCTTTTGTGTATCTAGAAGGGGAGAATAAAGTACTAGATGATGCAGTTCTGTGGCTCTGTAAGAACCCTTTTCAGAAAAGCGAGTTTAGGAAGTGAAGTCATCCATAGCTGAATATAGTGAAGACAATGGGGTGAGGGAGGGTGCTGGTAAATGTTAGCATGGCATTGAGTAGAGTAAGAGACTTAGACCAACACTTTGGCCAGGCATCCTGTGTTTGCTTTGCAATGTTTAGACTTCGTTCTTGTCACTCTGGCACTTTATCATCTCTTCCATTACCCTCAGACTGAGTTTCCTGACAAAAACTCTTTACAATAATGTCAAATACCAGATTTCAATACTTGGCTAATGCTCAGGTTTACCATTCACTATGGTATTGTGTGTCTTGATGAAGAAAATGACTTCACTATATTCCTTTTAGTTTTCTCACTTGTAAAATGGAAGGTGACTACTCAGCCTTCCTGCATGACAGAGTGTAGTGTTTCTATCCATTGCATCCTCTATTGTAAATGATTTCTGTTGTTAAATACCACTGAGGGCCACGGGGCACACCCCTGTAGCCAAGGGAAAAAAGTTAGGTCTATTTAGCTTGCTGCAGCAAAGGGAAAATTCACTCCGCAGATCCCCTGGCTTCATCTCAGTGAGAAGAATAAGGAGGGGCATGTTATAGGGCTTGTTTGTGCTGGTTGATGCTCAGGTAGGGTTAGTTGTGAGAACAAGTCTAGCAATTGAATATCTATGTAATCTTTTTCAGGAGGAACAAAGCACACCTGGAATATCATTGGTGAAAGGCAGCAGTCACTCAAAAGGAGAAGATTTTAGTTATCGTGTAGCTGAATGTGGCCTTGTGTGTGTCCTGCTGAAAACATTTTGTTTTCTTGACCTCATTGTATCTCATTGCAAATAGCATTGATGTTCTTTTAGGAACATGTGGTCACCAGCAGGACTAATTTTCACTTTCTCACTATGTCCTCTGTTCTTTCTATAACTAAACCTATAAAATCACTACGATTGTTAATCATCTCCTAGAGAGGAGGAAACGGGCACAGAGAGCTGAAGTAACTCACTCATCGTTACAAGGTCAGTGAAGTGTGGAATATACTCTTCCCACCAATTCAACTCAGTCTCTTGAAAATCTTTTTTTAATCCTAAGGCTTAAGTCAATTACCATCAAACAATGAAACTCTTGCATTCCACCAAGTCAGAATTCATTTCTTCTTTTTCTTTACTTTAAGATCAATTGATACTCCTATGAAATTACCATCTCATAGGACATGAGTATTTATCTCGATGATTAACATTTGCATATTCTGGATACCAAGATCTAAGTTCCTGAGGTCTGCCTGTCTCTCATCCAGAATTTCCTTTCTCTAGCTGTGAAAGCCTTGAATATCCCCCTAGTTGCAATCCACTTCACTTTGTACTTGGACAAAGTTAATGGACAAAAAAAGCTATAAATTATTTCTGATCTCTGGTTTCTTTTCTCAGATCTGGTGTATGTCCTCAAATAAATACAACCAGAGCCCTTTCCTGGTGTCCCCTTCCCATGGTATTCACTGATGTCCTCCTATTCAGACTCTCCTTTGGGCTGGCTGAAGCGCTTAGATTACCCCTTTGCTCTGTTATTTATTGGGATGACCAAGCAGCTATTTTTTGTTGTTTTGTTTCTCCTGTAACACTCCGTTCAACTGTTACTTTATAGTATTATTTTACTACACATAGACATATATAGAAAATAGTAGGATATTAACCCAAAATTTCTAGGCAGGAACAAATAATCCAACAGTGATATTAATAACCCAAATTTTATTGACTCATTGCCCCTCACTTCCTGATGCAGGATCTCAGTTCTCAGGCCAAAATCTCTCCCAGTTCTTTCTGGAAATCTAGTGGGGTCATATATACAATAAAGATCAACATGCATTTTACTTATATTTGCACACAGCAAATCATCAGAACCTTTTTGTTCAGCACACATATGTTTGGGGATAAATTCATTCAAGCGTTCCCCATTTCAGTTTTTTACTGATGTTCACTACCAGACACCCACATAAGGGAGGTGACTTGCCCCCTCCAGAGCTGACAGTAATCTCCAGTAATACACAGAACATTCCCTAGAGCAGTTCTCTTCAAACTACCTCTGCTGAAGGAAGAGTTTTCTCCCTTAATCTCACACAAAACCAATACATTTGTAAAATACAATAAAAATGAATTTCTAGAAAAATAGCATATTCTTGAAAGTCACGGCAATGTCCAATTGCTATCAAAGTTTCTGAGTGCCTACTCTCACTCTCTGTACCAAGAGTTCATGGATTGGGACCAAATGTATAGACCACACTTTGAGTAGCACTGCCCTTGAACTTGGTCTCCCCAATTTGCCACATCTTCACAGGGACAAACTACCCTTCAATTTCAGAAAGAATGCCTATCATGAAAAAGTCTGTAGAAAGCTCATGTCTCCAAGTCTGTGTTGCACTTTTGTCATCTGGGCCCTAGAAATAGCATGGTCTGTGCCTGAGTCTCATTGAGCCCCTTATGAAGAAATCTCATTTCAACTATTTTTCCTTCTACCACAGACTTAGGCCTGGACTCTCAGGCCCAATTGAGAAAAGTTTCCATCCTGTCATTCCTGATTCTTCTGTCTCTCATCTTCCCTTCCTCTGAGACATGTCCCCAAAGGATGAGGCTCCCCTCATTTATAAACTCATGAAAACAGATAACTCAGAGGCACTGACCCATCAGTTTATCAGAATTTTGTGTTCAGCTGAGACTCTGTCTTTGTGTTATTCCATTCAATATATGGTAATTCAGGCACTGTGTCAGCCATGGTGTGAAAAAGTACAGATCGTGAGTTATTTAGTTATGCTTTCCTATGTAGAAAAAAAATTGAATGTGTGCTTTCTAAGGGCCGAGCTCTGTGCTGGGTGCTTTACCTAGACAGCTTCATAATCCTCAAGGCAATAATAATTAGTAAAGATGGAATTGTTAGCGCTAGAATAATTTTTGTTCCTTAGGAAAACAGGAAAAAGAGAAAGTAATGAATAAACAAGGTGTGAAAATACCACTTAATAGTTGATGCAAGATTATAGGCTTCTTAACTAGGTGGGGATATATGGACTTGTACAGAACAAATTCCTCTATATCAAACACCAGCTTGGAAAAAAAGAATAGTGACATTTATTTTGAGCAATAATATAATATTTATCTGATAGGTCCATCTAATTCCCTGGCAGTGAGTCAATAATTTGAAAAGGGGGATACATGTTATAAGGAGGTTTGTGACTGTTCCTCCATTCTAGCAATGCACCCCTACTTGCTTGGCCTATGACTTTAATTCCACCCACACTCTATTTCAGCTTCTGTATGTCAACTGAGGTTTTGAAGGGGAAGCGTACCAGGAGCCCATGCCTCCAAAGATATTGGTTCATTTTCAATGTCGATTTGCAGCTGTCTTCCATAACAATTGCACATATTTCTGCTGTGATTGTGACCCCAGTTAGTCAATCCTTCTGACTCTGGGTTCTGGAGATATCAACCAAGCCTTCCTTCTTGTCTAGGTTCTGGCCCTTTGTAGCCAGTATTTCTTCTTTCACTGTCCCTGCCTCCCACTAGTATGTTTATAGGATTGGTTCCTACTTCCTCTGGCTTGTTTGATCATAACCATCTGGAATTTGACCAGCTACTGCATATCTACTGGTTTTCCCTGCCCACTGCCCCTACCCCCTT
This sequence comes from Aethalodelphis obliquidens, assembly GCF_003676395.1. Classification (NCBI taxonomy): domain Eukaryota; kingdom Metazoa; phylum Chordata; class Mammalia; order Artiodactyla; family Delphinidae; genus Aethalodelphis; species Aethalodelphis obliquidens. Next base: position 41,115,600 of record NW_020837950.1, read on the forward strand.
CAACTAATAGAACCACTTGTTCCTTGTGAAGGAGGGCTTTTCACACAGGTTGGGGTAGGGCTGACACTGCACTATTCACACCACATGCACTGTACTTGTTTCAGAAACAGGCCCATGACTCAGGGTGGACCAAGTCCTCAGTGGGACATATTAGTCTGAGCTCTCTGAAGAGTTTCTTTCTTCTGAGGGAGTTCTTGAGGTAATTGGAGACATTACTTGAACCCCTGGTTCTGTACAATCCTGAAGCCAGTAAGAATGTATTTATGTCAGCATTTTTTAAAAACTAAATTAGATTAAGATTTTTGTTACTTGCAACCAAAGGGCTTCTTCGGGTTAAATCACTGATCTAACTGAAAACCTGACTGTGATCAAACAGACTCTGGATTTTGTGTCTCTGTTTAAATCTATGGCACTCCCATGCCCATCATAAGCCAACTGTACTCTTTCTTTTTCCAAAATGCCATGTTCTTCAGCCTTCTGGCCTAACTAGACCTCTTGTTCTGGACTTTCAGAGGTTAGTCTGACTTGCTATATAAGATCTGATGTGAAAAGATGGTGTAAAGAAAGTCCAAGATACCCTCTACTCTGTATATATTAAATAATAGAGTTCCTAATAGAAAACAATGGCCCAATTTAACAGCAGTGTAGTGAATAATAAATTAATTAATTTATAAATACTGATGCCAAGTCCATTATTAACAACTACTGGAAGAACAGAATCACAGGGATGATGTCAGAAAAGAATTCTTAGGAATAAAATAAATGCAAAAACTCAACATCCACAATCAATAAAAAACTGGTTTAGAGTGATGAGAAATAAAGAAAATATAATGGGAATGAAAAAATTGGCTACTATATTTTACATAATTTTTTTTAGGAATAATCTATATATTAAACTTGTAAAGAGGGACTGTAATGCGCTTGTCAATTGACACACTTATTAGGATGCACAATACACGTTTGTTGATAGTTTAGCAAAAAAAGGGGGAGATTTTTCTTAGAAACATACAGTACTATAAAACAACTTTAATCCTTTGTCTTTTATGCATTAATTATGTTTGCCTTCTACCAACTGGATGTGGGATATCTCTGTGGAGAGTGTTTTTTTTTTTTTTTTTTTTTTTATTGCTTTATGGAACAGTAAGCCCAAACAATTAAAGGCAGCAACTGAAATCATTCTGGAGGAGATTCAATCGTGTAGCAGAGACTGGCAATGCTCCTCAAAGGAGATATGACGTTTCAGGGTAAAATACTGCCAAAGGTCAAAATATGGGACAAAAAAAAAAAGAGAGATGCAAAATTACCCCATATGAGGTTGCTTCCCAAGGGTAAGACGTTTGGAGGATCAAGGTATAAAAGATATTGAAAACCTACAATTTAAGATGGTTAAATATGAGAGGATTTTAAACTAGTTAGCAACAGAGGATAAAGAATTAGCTGTGATCAACAAGGTGGTGATCAATTAAGGCTCTTTGGAATAGACCTTACAACATGTAACCCCCTTTTCAAATTATTGACTGTGATTATTTTAAAAATAGGATTAACACTATTATGAAAAAAAAATGTCAGAAAGAATAAAATATGCAATTAAGACACAAAGTTAAGTATTAAATAATTCAGGAGAAGGGCACTCTTTATTTACAATTACTCTTTAACACTTTAGTTTTGAAATGTATTGTTTGAAAGAACAAAGAGCAGATAACTGACCAGGATGCAGATGTAAGACTGATAATGCAAAAACAGAATGAAACACAGGTATTTTAAAGAATAGATGACAGAAAAGTTTTATGTTTTTATAGGCCACATCAAAAATATACTAATAAAATACATACGTGGATACAAGGAGATAAAGTACCTGAAGCTTTTTGGTAAGCAAAGAGCTACATAAATGCAAAGCACTATATATTATTGCACTTTGAAGTCCTTGTATTTCAATACGCATGTTCATATAAACAGAATCAGTGTCTTGCTTTGGGTAGTTTCCCCTTTTTTCTCTTTTTTGGGAGTGCAGGAATGGTATTTGAAAGAAGAATTAAAATGAGAGTTATAAATATAGTCCTTTTTTTTTTTTTTTTTTTTTTGCGGTATGCAGGCCTCTCACTGTTGTGGCCTCTCCCGTTGCGGAGCACATGCTCCGGACGCGCAGGCTCAGCAGCCATGGCTCATGGGCCCAGCTGCTCCGTGGCATGTGGGATCCTCCCAGACCAGGATACAATCTTGTGTCCCCTGCATCGGCAGGCGAACTCTCAACCACTGCGCCACCAGGGAAGCCCTTAGTATAGTCCATATTTGACTATACATTTTTTAGCAGCACTGTTCAAAAATGGCTAAAAACAAGTAATCAAGAAAGGCTTAGAAGAGAGTAAAAACCTAAAAAAGAAGAAAGTCAGTGAATGAAAGATGGATATTAGAAAGATTTGCATTATTTCATACCCATTATTGAGTTAAAACCAAAAGTATACATATTATTATTATATAGATTATAGAATGCCTCAGAAAATGTGGGACTGAATTTCCCAATAACCCATGATCATATACACTAATATCTTTATATACCTCCTGCATTACATAATAGATCCCAGATAATACCTTTGGTCCACAGAAGAAGGTGTATTATACTGCACTAAGAACACATACTTTTCAGTTGAGATTTAAATTCTGATAGATCTACCCAAGTTGCAGTACTGATTTGGAAGTTGAGGTGACTCATTCTATAAAGAATTGTAAACCAGTGGTAAAGTATCCAAAAGAGTGGAAAGTGGGAGCAATAGCAAGAGGGTGTAGTGAAACTTCAAGGTAGTATATTTGAAAAAGCATATTCAATATTACTTATTGTAATTTTTATATATGGTAGATAACGTGGTTTCGTTTTTGTAAGACAAGCTAAAGAAATGATGTGAGATTTTTACTTTCACTGAAAGAGCATGTTGAAAGGAAGTGTTTAAATATCTCTTGCAAGCCTACTTTTAGACAGGCATAGTGTTACATGCAGAAGATGCAAGATTTAAAAATATAGTATTTCTCTTCCTGGAGCTTCTGGGCTGTCTTACACTGTTCAGGCTACCATAACAAAATACCATAGACTGGGTGGCTTAAAAAACAAAAATTTATTTCTCATGGTTCTGGAGGCTGGGAAGTCCATGATCAAGGTTGCAATCCATTGTGCTCCTGGTGAGAGCTTTCTTCCTGGCTTTTAGGAGACCACCTTCTCTCTGTGTCCTCATATAACTTTTCCTCTCTGGTGTCTCTACCCATAAGGCATTAATCCCACAGGACTAGAGCCCCATTGAAATGACCTCATCTAATCTAATTATGTTTCAAAGGTCCCAACTCCAAATACCACCATCATGTTGGGAGTTAGGGCTTCAACATTTGAATTGTGGGGAACACAGATCAGTCCACAGCATGGGCTAAAGAAGATAGAGAATTCACAGATTGGCGAATCTGCTACGTTAATAAATAAAATATTGCAAAAATCTCAGTAGCTCCAATGTCCCTGTTCCTGTCACAACCACACTGCCCATACTAGTGTCTAACGGCATTAATTGGTTTTTAATATTAATTAGTTTTGCCTGTTTTGAAAATTTATATAATGGAGTTATATAAAACATACTATTTTGTGTCTGGCTTTTCTTCAGTTGCAGTAACAGCCTGAGATTCATCAATATTGTTGGTGTAGTGATATTTCATTTATTTTCATAGCCTTATAGTAGTCCATTGTGTGAAAATAGCACAGTTTATTTACCCATTTCATTTTTGGTGGTCATTTGTTTTTTCCCACTTTTGACTATTATAAATAATGTAATTTTATGAGTATTTTTGTATATACGTTTTGGGATGCAGACATGCACTTGTCTGATAGGTGTATACCCAGGAGTGGAAATGCTGGGCCAGAGTATACGTATTTAGATTTGCAGATACTACCACACTGATCTCCAGAGTGGTGCTACAAATTTAACCCCCCTACAATAGTGTATGACAGTCTCAACTATGCTACGTCTTTCCCGATGTATGGCGTTGTTAGTCTAATTCATTGGCCATTCTGGTATGTGTGCAATAGTATCTAATTCTGATTTTAATTTGCATTTCCCTAAATACTTTTTAATGCATTTTTGCCAAGTTTTTTATTTGGTTGTCTGGAGATTTTTTTTTTTTTTCTTATTGATTTTTAGGAGTTCCTCATGTATTCTACCAATACACAATTTGTTAGTTACATATGTTGCAAATATGTTCTAGCTCACTGTGGTTTGTTTATCACTCTCTTAACAGTAACTTTAATAAACAGAAATCTTAATTTTAATATATTTAAATTATCAATCTTTTCCTTTATGGTTAGGAATAATTGTTTCCTGTTTAAGAAATATTCACCTACACCAAAGCCTTAAATACATTCCATTTGTTATTTTCTAGGAGCTTCATGCTTTATCTTTTATATAAAAATATAATTTAATCATAATCATAATACAATCCACCTGGAAGTGGTTTTTGTTTATGGTGTGAGAGAGGGTTAAAATTTACTGTTTTCCCAAAGGGATACCCAGATGAACCAGCATCATTTATTGAATAGACGATCTTCTTCCTATTGCTCTAAAGCCCCTCCTGTCATGAGGCAAGTGGCTTTACATGTTTTGGTCTTTTTATGGACTCCTTAGTCTATGTCAATGGCCTATTTTTATTTCTACCCATATATCCACATTGTCTTAATTACTATGGCTTAATAACAATTCTTACAATCTTGTAGTGTAAGTGTTAAAACTTTGTCCTGCTTCAAGCTTGGCTATTCCTGGCTATTTGCACTTTCATATAAATTTAGAATCTTGTCGATTTTTACAAAATAAAACTTCTGGAATTTTCATTGGTATTACATCTATGGACCAATTTGGAAAACACTGACTTTTTTTTTTTTAAGGGAATTCCTTTATTTTTATTATTTATTTATTTATTTGTTTTTGGCTGTGTTGGGTCTTCATTTCTGTGCAAGGGCTTTCTCTAGTTGAGGCAAGCAGGGGCCACTCTTCATTGCGGTGCGCGGGCCTCTCACTATCGCGGCCTCTCTTGTTGCAGAGCACAGGCTCCAGACGCGCAGGCTCAGTAGTTGTGGCTCATGGGCCTAGTTGCTCTGTGGCATGTGGGATCATCCCAGACCAGGGCTCCAACCCGTGTCCCCTGCATTGGCAGGCAGATTCTCAACCACTGCGCCACCAGGGAAGCCCAACACTGACATTTTTATTCATAATATGCCCTTCCTCATATTAAGGCTTTCTTTAATCTTTCAAAAATATTTTGTATTTTTCCATGTAATATTTTTATACAAATTTTGTGAGATTTTTTATTAGGTATTCAGTGGTTTTTGAGGTTATTGCAAATAATAACAATTTTCTTAATTTCACTTCATAAGTGTTTGTAGTTGATATATAGAAATACAATTAATTTTGTTTACTGACTTTATATCCAAAGTCCATCTTAAATGTCGATATTAATTCCAATAGTTTCTCCATAGATTTTTTAGGATTTTCTACATGCATATATATAATCTGGAAAAGACATTTTTGTTCTTCCTTTTGAATTCTAATTGTTTTTCATATGTTGCACTGGCTACAATCTTGAGTACATATTTGAATAGATGTGTGAATAGTTATATAAACATAACTATATATTGAATAGTTATAGAAACATAACTACAGTTATGTTTATACTATTTTTTAATGTCATATGGAAATTTAACTATAAGTATTTTTTGTAGGTACCCTTTATCTAAAGGAGAATTTTCTTTATTCCTCATTTACCAATTGTTTTTGCTATAGCTGTTTTTTCTGCAACTTTTGAAATAATCAAATGATTTTTCTCCCTTATTCTATTAATGTGATACCTTACATTGACTGGTTAATGATTACCCAATTTTGCATTTATAGACTAAATCCAACTTGGTTACGATGTATTTTTTTCTATAGATCACTGGATTTGTTTTGCTCTTTTTTTAAAGAGACTTAAGAGATATTGGTATATTTTTTTTCCATTCTTGTAAAAATTTACTGACCTTATAAAACAAATTGGAAATTGTTCCCTCTTTGCTTTTCTCTGGAATAGTTCATATATGAGTGATATTTTTTCTAAATGATTTGCAGAATTCATTATTGAAATAAACACAGTCAAGCTTCTCTTGGAGGAAAGTTCTTATTTAGAGAGCCAACTAATTTAATCGATATCGGACCATTGCTTTCATTTTTTCAGTTCTTCTTGTGTCAGTTTTGGTATATTGTCACAGCTTTTTTTTTACGAGAGAAACTTTGTCAGTTTTTTTCTAAATTTTCCATTTCTTTGGAATAAAGTTCTTTTCAACTTGCCATTATTATCATTTTAATATTGATAGTTAATGTCTTAGTGGTGTCCCTTTTTCATTTCTGACAGAGCAATTTGGTCTCCCTATACTTTCTTGGTCAGGCTAAACAAATTTATCAGTTTTACAGATATTTTCACAGAACCAGTTTAGACTTTCCTCATCTTCTTTGTATTGTTTTTCTTCTGCATTAGTAATTTTTACTATTATTGTCATTATTTCCTCCTTTCTACTACCTTTGTGTTTAATCTGCTGTTGTTTTCTAACTGATTGAGATAAATAATTTTAGAACATTGATTTTAGTCTTTTTCTTTTATAATAACTTTATTATTATAGCAAAATATATGCAATATAAGTATGCATATACTAGTTTTGATAAGTCAGATTTTCACTATCAATCAGCTCAAACTATTTTCTAATTTACATTTTGATTTCTTCTTTGATCCATGGGTTATGTGCAAGTTTGTTGCTTAATTTTAAAACATTTAGCAATATTCTTATGATCTGTTTGCTACTGATTTTTTTACTAATTCTAATACAGAAAACACATTCTGTCTAATTTTATGCTTTGACGTTTGCTGCAACTTGCTTTACTGCACAGTGTATTGTAAATTTTGATAAATGTCCCACATGCACTTGAAAACAATGTTTATTCTGTGGTTGCAAGTGATTACATAGAAAGGTAGGTAGGCAGATAGGCAGGTAGCAAAAATCAATTAGGTGGTTTGTAATTGTGTGGTTCCATTCTTCCTTTCTCCCTTACTAACAGAAATGTTTGTTCTATCAGTTAATAATAGAAACGTTAAAAGGAGTGTTTATAAGGTTTCCCCTTTCAATTCTATCAGTTTGGGTGTTATAAATATTACTATTAGGTGCACAAAAACTTATAATTATTATTTCCTCTTCTAGTTTTTTTTCTTTAATATTATGAAATATCCATTTTTATCTCAAGTAATGCTTCTCACCTTAAGGATTATTTTGTCTGATATTTGCATAGCTCCGCCAGCTTTTCTCCAGTTAGTGTTTGTGTGATATATATTTTTTAATTTTTTTACTTTCAATCTTCCTGTATATTTATATAATATACATTTATAATACATTTATATTTAGATTGATTGATAACATATTTAAGTACTATAATTTTTTTTTCTTTTCCTAAACCTAGTTTGATTATCTCTGTCTTTTAGAGCAGGGGTTGGGAAACTTTTTCTGTAAAAGGTCAGACAGTAAATATTTTAGACCTTGTGGGCTACATCCAATGTGTGTCACAATTACTCAGCTCTGCTATTGCAGTGCAAAAGCAGCCATAGACAATACATAAATGAATGAATGTGACTGTGTTCCAATAAAACTTTATCTATTAAAAAAACCCAAACAGGGGACTTCCCTGGTGGCGCAGTGGTTGAGAGTCCGCCTGCCGATGCTAGGGGACACGGGTTCGTGCCCCGGTCCGGGAAGATCCCACATGCCGCGGAGCGGCTGGGCCCGTGAGCCATGGCTGCTGAGCCTGTGCGTCCGGAGCCTGTGCTCTGCAACGGGAGAGGCCACAACAGTGAGAGGCCCGCGTACAGCAAAAAAAAAAAAAAAAAAAAAACCCAAACAGGCAACAAGCCAGTTTCAGCCTGTGGAGTGTAATTTTCCAACCCTTTTTAAAAAGTATTAATTAAATTCATATTGATTTTTATATCTGATATGTTGAGGGTTAACTCTTTCATTTTCTCTTTGTCCTACTTGTTATACATTCCTTTTTTTTCCCCCCTGTAATGATGGCTTTAAAAAGATATTGTTTTTAAAATTTTGTTCAACTTTTGATTTTTATTCTTGTTTTTTATTATTTTTTGCTGGGGATGTTGATCTGCAGCAAGCTAATGTGGCATAACCAATGAATTTTTGGTTTTTCTCTTTGTATACAGAAAGAGAAAAATGCATGTACATGTAATCTCCTTTTTCTCACTAAATACAGATGGAAGAAAGGAGATTCACAGCAACGTATTCTCACCTATGTCCTGAAAACACTCAAATTAATGAAAGTTAACATATATTTCAGGTTATTTTTTGTTTATTTTTTAATACCAGCAGGACTCTAGAACCCTATTTATGTTTAGATCTTGTAGTTTTTATGTAAGCTCTTCTGATCTTCTCCTATTGCAATCTTTTAGATTGATATGCATTAAAGTTCCCTTCCCACAGTCACACCCATTCAAACAAACAGGCACTTTGACCATATGCCTTCTTAATGGGTTATTGAATTGCTTATTTGGCCACTTAGTCATAATTTCAAATGCCTGTAACTTCACTTTGCAGAGCAAATTACTTCCACCACAATTGATCAGAATAAGTCCACATATTCTGCTAGGAAGTCTCTCAACTACAAGGTATTAAGAAATAACTCTTTTCTCCATCTCCTGTTTTCCATGAAGTATCTTAATATTTTTTATTCCATAATGACATTTTTATAACCCACTTATTGTCTATCTATATTATTTATTTTATTTTATTCTTAACTGCATAATCTGTCATGAAAATTTGTTTTGTATAAAGTAAAATAAATGTTAAATTTTTTTGTAATTTTCCTCTCATCATTCAATACAATTTTAAATTCATCTATGATCAATTTTATCCAAAACTTTAAATAAAACTAAAAGACAATGAAATAAGACATTGTGGTATGATATCATCTTTCATACAAATATTCCAAAGTCCTTTACCATGTTTATACAGTAAATGTGTAAACAGAGACACATGCAAGGTGATTTAACTTGGTTAGGTCCATGTAGGGGAAGTGATCTGCCATAGTTAGTTCCCAGATCAATCAGTTCATCTGTTAATCAATGTGTACTGTGTCCAGTGTTGGTTGGAGCAATGACTCTTAATCAGGAGAGTGCATCAGATTCCCTTGTGATGGTTTTAAACAAACATATCAAGGATCCTAAGCCCTAAGGTACAGTAAATTGGAACATGTGGATTATTAAAGAGTTCTACAGATGATTGGGATGCACAGTCTTTCCTGAGAAATACTGCTTTAAGCCACTGGAGGATAAGGAAGAAATAGGCCTTGACTCAGTAAATTTGAAAAAAAAAAAAAAATCAAGAAGGACTTTAAAATGTATAAAATAACGTATAATTAAAAATTGAATTTTCTGGCACAGTGTGAGTTAGAAAGGCTTCATTAGGAAGATTAGAATTGATCTGGACCTTCAAGAACAGGTTGGATTTGCAGAGCTGGTAGGAGTACATGGGAAGGGAAAAAAATATAATATAAGCAAGAGCATAGAGGCAGAAATAATAACAGTTTGGGAATCAGGGCAGAGAACAAGCTGAAGTTACCTCAGAGTAGAAACTGTTTCTGTCTGGTTCACTGCTTTATACACAGTACCTGTTGAACAACCACAAGTAAATGAATGAACCAATCAATCTATCAATAATGAGAGTGGCATGTTCTTATGTTGGAGTAGTCAGAAATAAGTATGCATATTAAGAGCAAGATCAAATTAAGGATGACCTTGAAAGCCAGCAAAAGAGCTAAAACAGGTGCCAATAAATAAAAATAATATTTTAGCTAGATTCATCAGGGAATCACAAACAACATGTACTAAGAGAGATTCCACCCTTGAACAAAAGCCAGCTGGAAATGTGCTGCAGGAATATAGGTGTGCAATAATCAGGGTCTTGCACTGTTTTCAGAAAATAAAAATAAAACGTACCTAGCAAATGAAGAGGGCGTGTGTAGTGCTAAAAAATCCATCAAAGCAGACTTCAAATATCATTATTTGATCATTTAAATACTGCATTTAGTTAATTTGATGATTTGTCACCCTTAAATCGCACTTGTCCTCTCATTCCTCTCCTGTCTTTCTTTATCCTTTCATACCTATCCCCTTATTCTTGAACTTTTTAATCCTTAAATATATTCAGCTAAAAACATTAAATACTAGAAAATTCTGGTTGCTGAAATTTTGATTATAATTGACAATACTCTATTTGCATAACGTTTAAAAAACTCGATTTAGACTTCAATATTTTAGAATTGATTTATTCTAGAGTGAGGATAGAAGAATAAAAGTGAAACATCAAAAATTTGCTTTAAAAAAAAGACAAGAGGGCTTCCCTGGTGGCACAATGGTTGAGAGTCCGCCTGCCGATGCAGGGGACACGGGTTTGTGCCCCGGTCCTGGAGGATCCCACATGCCGCGGAGCGGCTGGGCCCGTGAGCCATGGCCGCTGAGCCTGCGCGTCCGGAGCCTGTGCTCTGCAACGGGAGAGGCCACAGCGGTGACAGGCCCGCGTACCGCAGAAAAAAAAAAAAAAAAAAAAAAAAGACAAGAGATGTTAATATTCTTAGCATATAATGTATATAGTTCAGGTAGTTTAGGTAAATGCCAGAAATCTGTGATCTGTTATTTGAAACATTTTTTTAAAAGGCTGGACAATATTTCACAACTTTTGTCTTTATATATCATATTTTATAGGCTGTTACTTTCTTCACTCACGCCTTTTTAGTTTTTCATAAAAATTTTAATTTAGCCATATGAATTAATGTGTTTACTTGAAGAAATACAGCCATTTCACAGGCCGAGAATATGTAAAATAATGACCACAGAATTATATTACACAGTATTTTAACAGTATATAGAGTGGAAGCTATGAGTCTGAAGCTAAAAAACAAAACAAAACAGAACAAAACATAATTAGCAGACCTTTAATTGCTGGGATTATGAAAGAAAGAAATGAAATCTAAACTACAGGATATCCTCAGCCTCACAATTACCTGAAGTATGACTGATGAAATTCTGAGAGAAGAAAAAAATATATAAGTCCACCTTCATAGAGAATTAAATATTCAAAGCAGTCACATTCACTCTTTCAGACCTTTAGGGGAACGATGCAACTAATTCAAGGAATTACCATTCATCTTAATGGACTAAATGGGCAGGGGGAAGATACATTTCCTCTGCTTCTTATTAACAGGAAGTTTTAGCTGCAATGAAAATCTATTCAGCAGGAGAACAGAGAACCTGTATTATTATGGTTTAGGTAGGCTGGAAACAAGAAGAATTTTTTCTGAAGAAGACAAAAAAAAATGAGGTCAAATGCAGAAATTATTGCTGGGTTTTAATGGGTTGAGATGCCCTTAGGAAGGAGAAATTAACAGTTGCCAATGGACCAAAACAACATCTACCTCTAAAAAGCTGAACTATATCAGTGCTCACTGGATATGCACCCCCCCCCAATGTGCTTGTTTTGACACCATCCATGGATTACACAACTGACCTTTGAAAACCCATGGTTATTTGAAAGCTGACGTTTCTCTTACTAATGCCAATTTACCTAGTCTTAAATGAGAATGAAAAAGATGGGGGAAAAACGGTTTTGCACACAAAAGGTACATTAGCTTGAACATGTACATGTTTGTGTTTAAGTATAGGCATCTATCAAAGATTCAAACCAAAGTGAAACTAGAAGAGTATTTAAATCATGCATGGATTTTAGAGACAGAGAGAGACATCTACTGGTCCATTTATTACCGATCCCAGGCACCACCCCCTCCACTGTAATTAATGTAACGTTTTCTCTCTTTACAGCTGACAGCCAAGAGAATAATTAGAGTCTAATAAAACACGGAAAAGTCACAAATGCAAAGTGGAATAAACAGTAAACAGTGAAGGAAGAGAGGCTCCGGGAGTGTGATGGCTGGGTAATGCCATAGATAAACTGTGTGCACATTGACACTGTCACGCTCTCCGCAGCCCCAAGTGTGCTGGTAGCCTGGTGCAGACAGACAGCTCGAATTAATCCCAAGAGGAGCGCATGACAGGCGAGTGAAGCAGACAATTAGAATGAAGGAGGAAATTGGAAATGGCAAAGGTGTGAACATATGTCAAATTACAACTAAATGATAAATTACAATTCTGTCATTGGAATAAGTGGTAATTAAGAAAGATTTCAGCTATCCCTCTTGAAAAAAATAAGAGAGAATCACATTTTTTCCCCCAGTTTAGATTTGTTTGCTGAATTGTTTCCATCCATCTCACACATGGGGCTGGATCTTCCTGATTTGGGGGCTGCATTATTTGTGTACATTAAGGATAATTCTTTTTTTCCCTCTTCCCCATTTTCCAGACTGGCAGAATGATAGTGTCAAAATGAACAGGAAGCTGATAGTATCTGATATAAAAACCTGCACTGAGGTTTGGAAAAAAAAAAAGAAAGAAAAAAAAAACCACGAGGTTTGCTGCTGAAGCTGCTGCTGCACTCTAATTATTTTAAACAAGCTCTGCACAGTCCAGCTGACAATTAGGAAATTCTGCTTTATGGCTTGGGGGATTCATACGAAACCTCATAATCACTGTATACACGTCCTTTTCGTTTAGACAGTAATGAATGTGGGTGGGGTTTCTTGGCAGTTTTCGGCCACTTAACCACAATTTAAAACAGCTGTGTAATTATCATGAGTTTTTTGTTTGTTTGTTTGTTTGTTTTTTGAATCCAATTCCAATTTAGAGTTTGTAACACCTGTGGTTTGTTACAACTGCTAGGACCAAGGCAGGGGGATAACAAGCAAAAATGCAGTGCGGGCAAAAGCAGTGCAAGATAGGGCTCCTTGTCCCACGGGTTCACTACATGCCAGGACCCAAATGAGGAAGGAATCTTCCAAAGGCAGATCTCACATATAAATATGAGGTGCTGTGTGCAAGGAGGTGGTCTTCAGCAGAGTCAAGACAGTGCAGACTAGCTTCAACTCCTTAAAAAAGCAGACGTGTCTCTGACTTATATAACCCTTGCAAACTCTATTAATAAGGGGGGAAAACAGCATGCCAGTGGAAAGGGCCATACAGGTCCTGTACCCATGGTGACAACCTTTGATTATTTAGCACATCTCAAAACAGAATTTCATTTGATGATAATTTCCCCCCTATTTTAGGTGAATACTTAAAAACATTAATTTTAGAAATACTACAACAACCCAAATAATAGTAATAATAGTAAATTACATTAGGATTTGGACTGAAATAAAATTTCTTATCACATAAACAAATACCCACCACATGTTATTCTAATTTTAGGAGATAAGCCAACTCCAAATTTTCCGTGCATTATTTATGTTTTTTGTAAGTGCTTATAACATTAAATAGCTATAGTTCTACATTCACAGAATAATGACTGAGTACAGTTATCTAGTGTCTAAAAAAGAAGACTGAAATAGTGAAAGCTCCTCTTAGAACATATGCAAATATTTACATCATTTCCTTTTCACCCTCCTTCTAGGGCAAAAAAGAGACTAATAGCCAAAAAGCTAAATAAAATTCTCTAACAGAGAGGTCAGAAGCTCCAATGATCTTCCGGTATAAATCAATTTCTAGCAGATGTGGCCAGATATTACAGTTCAAGGCCTTGAAAGCTTAATTGGGGAAGCATGTTAAGAGTTAAAGGGCCAGAGTCACGTTAATTACATGAGGTTTTCCTTGTAGAAAATCTGCCCAGAACAATGCCACCATCCCTCTTTCTTAGATAGGGGTATGCTCCTCCACTACACTTTTATAATTTGGCGAGGTTCATTTTAAAAGTAATTTATTTATAGTCACCTGTATGCTTCACAAGTAACAGAGACTAAGGTGTTCATTTATTATATTCTTAATACAGTTTGGGTTAAGAAGAAGTTTCTGACTTTATGCCTGAAGGGTCCAAATACGAAACAAATTAAGAGCTGGGTTTCAATTCTTCTCTTGAAAAATAAGAGGTGAGAAAAAAAGATGAATTCTAATTGTTGCTCCAATACTGTTTCTTCCCAGAAATAAGAGTTCTTTTATGGAAACCTGAATATAGGAAAGTAGTCAGAAAATATCTTCTACTTTTATGCCAATCAAGGGAAAAATGTTCATAAAATAAAATCTGACAAAAACATCATTAAATAGTCTATAATAAAAATTGAATGGAAAATGATGTCAGTCATTATGTCATCATTCTAATATTTGGTCTTTGACCCTAATTCCTGACACAGTTCCTAAAACCTTTGGAATTCCCTGGGTGATAACTATATCTTTTATTCTAATGAGGTGAGTCTTGGTGAGCTCCTCGATGGGAATTAGTCATCAGAAAGACCAGGCCATGATTAGAAGCTTGGAATTTTCATCCCCATGACTCACTCTCTAGAGAGAGGAGAAGGGCTAGAAATGGAGTTAATGGTCTATCATGCCTAGGTGTTGAAGCCTCCAATAAGAATCCCAAAAGTATGGGTTTCGGAGAGTTCCAAGCTGGTGAACATACGGAGGTGCCAGGAGAGTGGTGTGCCCAGAGGGGGCATGGAAGCTCTGCACCCCTTCACAATTATCTTGCTCTAGACATATCCTCCATCTGGATGTTCAGTTGTATCCATTATTATATCTTTTTATAATAAACTGATGAATAGTGAATAAACCATTTTCCTGAGTTCTGTGAGCCACTCTAGCAAATTAATTGAACCTAAGGAAAGGGTTTTTGGAACCTCCAATTGGTAGACAGTAAGTGAGAAGCACAGTAACTACCGAACTTGCAATTAGCATCAGAGGGTGGGAGGGGCAGTCTTGTTGGACTGAGGCCTTAATCTGGAGGAAATCTCATGCTATCTCCAGGTGGAAAGTGTCAGTTGAGTGAAATTGTAGGGTACAAATTGATGTCACAGAATTGCTTGGTATGGGAAAAACCCCAACACATCTGGTGTCAAAAGTGCTATGAGGGCTTCCCTGGTGGCGCAGTGGTTGAGAGTCCACCTGCCGATGCAGGGGACACGGGTTCGTGCCCCGGTCCAGGAAGATCCCACATGCCACAGAGCGGCTGGGCCCGTGAGCCATGGCCACTGATCCTGCGTGTCTAGAGCCTGTGCTCCGCAACAGGAGAGGCCACAACAGTGAGGCCCGTGTACCGAAAAAAAAAAAAAGTGCTATGAGTGTGATGGTAGTGTGACAATAAAGGAGAAACATAGGAGAAGTGTAAGAGAAGTGTAAGTTTCTAAACAGACTGCTATGGCAAAACGTTGATGAATTTCCACTTACAGTCTGACAATACCTGGTACTTGATTTGCCTTTTC
Organism: Aethalodelphis obliquidens; assembly: GCF_003676395.1. Lineage (NCBI taxonomy): Eukaryota > Metazoa > Chordata > Mammalia > Artiodactyla > Delphinidae > Aethalodelphis > Aethalodelphis obliquidens. The sequence continues at coordinate 41,131,001 of NW_020837950.1, forward strand.
GCCAAAGAAAAAAAACCCCATAAAACTAGATAAAATATATGCAGCAGCTATTTTCAGACATAAACAGTAAGCAATGGAAGACTATAAACTCTGAAGTAATTATTGCAATCACCCTGGTTTCTGGCTGGAAATAATTTATTGCTCCAGTATACAGGGTTTTTGAGCCCAAATTGAGTAACAGTCTTGCTGAGCTTCAGATTCAGTTATAAGAGTTCAAGTCAGCTAAAGTGGCCAGAATTTTCAGAGCACTAGATAAGAAGGAGCAGCATAGAGTTAGAGAACAGAAGTCTTCCTGGGGATTCAAAACATGAACCTTGGCTAAAGGCTGGCCTGGGTATGCACAGAATAAGACTCCAAAATACCTAGAGGTAACCACTTTATGTGAAATTTACTGCTGAATGGTAAGACCAGAAATTATAACCAGCCTAAGAGACCTTGCTGAGCAACCTGACTACTCAGTAAAGGTCTAGAAAGCCTATGTGTTAGGTTTAAGAAAACAACTAGAACTAAATTCATGGATTGACCTTTAATGAGATGTTTTCTAGGGAGTTCCCTGGTGGCCTAGTGGTTAGAATTCTGGGCTTTCACTGCCATGGCCCAGGTTCAATCCCTGGTTGGGGAACTGAGATCCCACAAGCTGTGCTTTGTGATTAAAAAAAAAAAAGTTTCTAATCACTTCTGGTCCTAAAGTCTATTTTACATTGTATTAATATAGCAACCCTATTTTTCTTATGCTTATTAACTGCATGGCATATCTGTTTCCATCATTTTACTTCTAATCTATCTAAATATTTATATTTAAGTTTCATTTCTTGTAAAAAAATATATAGTTCAGTCTTTTTCTAAAAAATCCATTCTTACAATCTTTGGCTTTTAATTATAAAATATAATTCATTTATATTTAATATAATTGTCCATCTGCTTGGATTTAAGTTTATCTTCTTGCTATTTCTTTTCTAGTCATTTATCTTATGTTTTTTCCAATTACTCACTTCTTGCCTTCTTTTTTGGTTAATAAAATATCTTTAGAATTCTCTTTTAATTTCTCTATTGTCCTTTATCTTTTTATTATTTTACATTTACCCTGGAAATTAAAACTCTGACTTATCATGGTATTTTTGTGGTAAGAATATTTTATTATATTTTACCACATATATATGAAAATGTTATGAGACCTAAATTAATAAAAGATATACCATTCTTATGAATTGGAAGACAATATTTTTAATATATCAATATTCTTTAAGTTGATTTGTAGATTGAATGCAATTTCCACCAAAATCCCAAAAAGTTTTTTGTGTGTGTATAAATTGAGAAGTTATTTCCAAAAATCACATGAAAATGCAAACATCTTGCAGTAGCCAGGAGAATCTTGAAAAGAAGAACAGAATTGGAGTACACACACTATCTAATTTCAAGACATTATAAGGCTACCATTATCAAGCAACATGATACAGATGTTAAGACATATAAGTAGATCAACAGAATAGAATATAGAGAAATTAGATTCACATATAAAAGCCCAAGTCAAGTCAATAAGAAAAGGAATATCTTTTTAACAAATGGTGATGGAAATAATAGATTAACATATTGAAAATAATAAATATCAACACCTACCTTGCCCCATACACAAAAATTTATTCAAGGTATCATAGACCTATATATAAAACCAGTAGAATATCTTTGTGATCATGGTACAGGCAGAGATTTCTTAAACAGGACAAAATATCCTACCATAAAATAAAGAATTGTTAAAATGGACCTCATCAAAAATTAAAACCTCTGCTCACCAAAAAAAAAAAAAAAAACCACTATTACAAAGAACAAAATTATTTGCAAAATTTGCAAGAGACTTGTGTCTAGACTATATAATGAACTTCTACAACTCAATAAAAAGACAAGCCACCAATTAAAAAATAGAAGACTGATCTTGAACAGGTACTTCTAAAAAAGAAGATATATGAATGGCCAGCAGTACATGAGAAAGATGCTCAACATCATTAGTTGTCATTAGTTAAAACCAAAATGAGATACACTTCCACACTCACCAGATTGGCTAATATGAAAATAGACTGATAAACTAATGTTGCTGAGAATTTAGTGCAATTGTAACTCTCATTCACTGATGCTGGGAATATAGAAAATTGTGAAAACATATACTCACAAAAAGACTAATAAGAATTTTTAGAATAGCTTCATTCATTTTATCAGGAAATTAGAACAAATCCAAATATATATTATAGGCGAATAAGAAAACAAAATGTGGTATATTTGTATGTTGGAATACTCAGCAATTACAAAGTACTACTGATATATACAAAATCATTTATGTATTTCAAAAAGGTTATGCTGCACAAAAGAAGTCCCTGTCAAAACAATACATGCTGTTTGATTCAATTTTTTAGACATTAAGGAACAGGTAAAACTTATCTTTAGTAATAAAAAAACAAAACAGTAGTTACCTCTGAGATAGGGTTGTGAATTCAATAGGATGGGACACCAGTGACTTGGGTGATATAAATGTTTACCTTGATTAGAGTGACAGTCACAGAAGTTTATATGATTGTAAAACCTCCTTGAATTGCACCCCTAAGACCTATGTATTATATAAATTTTAACTCAAATTGTAAAATTGCTTGAACAGGGCCACTGTTAATTAGAAAATCTCTAATACTATTACTCTCTACAAATCTTCCTGAAAGCAAGCAAGCACTTTGGACAAAGCAATTAACTCTTTCTGGTAACTGGGGTGCTGGTCAATAAATTGCTGTTGATTTGTTCTTTTCTGTCATATGGATACAGTATCACGCTTGCCCAGCTGTTAGCAAGACTGTGGCTATTAGAAACATAGCAATAAGATATTGTTTTACATAGTAATAATCATCACACCTTAGATTTGAAGTAGAATCCTGTTTTAATGACTACAATGACAAAAACTAACTTTCTTTTTAAATGACAAGCCACTTCAGTATGCCAGCCAGTAGCACTTAAACTTGCTTTGCTTTTCTGATGTACATATAAAGAAAGCCATTCATGAGGTATTTTATAAAAGATATCTTGTTTGGCAAGAAAATTCTGTATATCATCCTTATCAAAATGAATCTATAAATGATCGGTATTTTGATAACAATTCAAAGTATCTGGGGAATTAATTCAGGACGAAAATTAGTAGAGCCTATAGCATTTCCTTCCATACATCTCTTCTACTTGTTGTTCTTTGTCAAAGTTAGTTGATCCAACATTTCTAGAGACATAAATTACTAACTAAAGAATTCCTACATCAAAAATGACCTTGATAATCCTAATAGTCATTTTAATTGGACGTGTTATAATGCTTAAGAGCTTTGGCTCTGGATTCAAACTGATCTGGATTCAAAACTCAGTTCATACTAGTTAGGATACCTATTGGATTGCTGAGAGAGTAAGAAAGAGGGAGAACCCTAAATACAAAAGTATAAAAAGACAACTAAGGTGGCTTAATCCCTTTCATGTAAAACTCCGGTAAGGTGTCCCAGTCTGGCTCTGTGGTTTGACACTGTTGGGTTCTCAGGCTCCTTGAATTATGTTGCTTTGTCACACTTAACACACAGCTTTCAGACATGTGACTGAATAAGTTCCAGTCCCTTTAAAGATAAGACCCAGAAGTTGCAACCAACATGATTCAGTTCAAAACTATTGACAAAAACATAGGACCATGGTTATCTATAACTAACTTCAAAACAGGATGGGGCGACAGATGAATGGATACAGAAGATGTGGCACATATATACAATGGAATATTACTCAGCCATAGAAAAACGAAATTGAGTTATTTGTAGTGAGGCGGATGGACCTAGAGTCTGTCATACAGAGTGAAGTAAGTCAGAAAGAGAAAAACAAATACCGTATGCTAACACATATATATGGAATCTAAAAAAAAAAAAAGGGTTATGAAGAACCTAGGGGCAGGAGAGGAATAAAGATGCAGATGTAGAGAATGGACTTGAGGACATGGGGAGGGGGAAGGGTAAGCTGGGACAAAGTGAGAGAGTAGCACTGACATATATACACTACCAAATGTAAACTAGATAGCTAGTGGGAAGCAGCTGCATAGCACAGGGAGATCAGCTCAGTGCTCTGTGACCACCTAGAGGGGTGGGATAGGGAGGGTGGGAGGGAGATGCAAAAGGGAGGGGATATGGGGGTATATGTATACCTATAGCTGTTCACTTTGTTCTACAGCAGACCCTAACACACCATTTTAAAGCAATTATACGCCAATAAAGATGTTTAAGTAAATAAATAAGAGGATGGGAAATGGAGTTTCAAGATGGGGTTTAAGCTACGTGCCTAATCTAAACTTAGGGGTTTTATTACTGAAAGGAGAAGAGGAGCATGGATATTGGGAGACAACTAGTAGCCCCCAAATCATTACTTATTTGTTGTGTGGCCATAGGTAAGGCCTTTTCACTCTCTGACTCAGTTTCCTCATCTGTAGAATAGGAATGTTGATCAAATTTGCACCAAAGTTTTACTGAACACTGACTAGGTGTCAGGCAATGAGATAGGTACTAATGGATGTTGGTTATTGTTATTTAATGTGCATTATTCATTTGAAGAACTGTTAACAGGAGCCTCAATGGATATTTCCTTTCATTCTCCACTAATAATGTAAGGCCAAGAATTTTCCCAGGAAGTTTTTCAGGATTTTTGAGTTCGAGATTTTACCACAGAGGGCACCAATGGCATTTCTGTAGATTTAAAAAGAGAACCTTTAGCCAGTAACTGTGCTTACTGACCAATAATTTAAATTGATATCCTGCTTCTGCCAGTTCTTAATAGCTAAAAAAGTATACATTTGTGAACCTAAAATACTTTCACTCACAGTTTTTTTTTTTGCGGTACGCGGGCCTCTCACTGCTGTGGCCTCTCCCGTTGCGGAGCACAGGCTCCGGACGCGCAGGCCCAGCGGCCGTGGCTCACGGGCCCAGCCGCTCCACGGCATGTGGGATCCTCCCGGACCGGGGCACGAACCCGTGTCCCCTGCATCGGCAGGTGGACTCTCAACCACTGCACCACCAGGGAAGCCCTCACTCACACTTTTAAAAATGAATCTATATGCTCTTCATTTTTGCCTGTAATATAAGGATAATAGTACTTAGACTCTGCCTCTCTCAGATTCTGACATGTTCCCACAAAAATATTTATGTAGAACCACCAAATAATCCTTGTTACACTAATTTACCCCAATATTTAAAAAAAATAACATATGACCAAACTGTATGGAAGCTGAATTTATGATATTTATATATTTTTAAATTTTCAATTTAACATTAGCATCAGTCAAGTTACAACTTCCAGCAAGCATATTTAGCCTGTAGAAACAGGTTTTTATTTTCTTTTTCCCTCTCTCTTTCTTTCTTTCTTTTTCTTTCTTTCTTTCTTTCTTCCTTTCTTTCTTTCCTAAAATTATAGTCATATGTAATTACCATTAATTAAATGTAAAATTACATAAATAATTTTATTATCACATAACATTTAGGTGGGGCACTTAAAATGTGCCAGATATTTCAAATCCAATTTTTTCGTGACTGATGACTACTGAAATTATCCGACTACAAGCTTCAGACCACAACAATGTCATGTCTTCAATGGCAATGATTACTTACAAAGAATATTTTCTGACAGAATCATTATTTCAGCTTCAACAACAATAACTGGTCCTTATTAGATTACATCACTCTACAGAATATGAACCATCTTTGTACACTGTCTCAGGCATTTGAGGTTACATTGGATGCACTATTTTGTGAAAAGTAAACCTATTAAACAAACCACAATTGATGCACACTTAAATTTGTATATATCATTTCCAACTTAATTCAGAAAGCTATTTTTTCTATAAAGACCCTTCCTTTCCTCTCTGTCCATCATCCATTTTCTAGATATACCAACACAGAAATTTAAAATAAAACAAAACACAGAAAATTATTTTACTTTCTAACTCTAGGTCTGATACTTAGAAAACAAACTATTGTGTCAAGTAAGAAAAATAAAGGTAAAAAGATTACAAATTCTAGGTTATAAGTAGGCTAATGTATAACTGGGGCAAATTGTACACCTTCTTTCTTGTCATTTGCTGTAAGCCTCCTTATCTAGTATAGCACCATTCTGCTTACAGTTGAAAACTCTGTACCTGATATTGACCTTTTAAAGAAACCAAGGACAATCTTTTAAAAGACCATAAAAGTGCTAGTTCTTCCATTGCCAGAAGCACTAACTGAACCTCTAAAGAGAATTATTTGCCACAAGAAAAAAAAAAATGGATCTAGACAAGTTTCTGTAATATGCACCACCCTTAACAAGGGAGCTAGAAAAGAAAGCATATCAAGTCAGCTATTAGGTTGGATGAATTAGCAAGAGTGGCTTGATGCCTTCATAGCTAGGCAATATTGTGTTATGGTTTTACCTTAAAAAATATCCTATGTGTAGTCAGCAAGACTCTGGCCTTTTAACTTTTAACATGCTTCTACAGTTAAGCTGCTCTGCTCTACACTCAAATAGCTGTCCACAGCTGCTGCAAATTGATTTATCCCCAGATAATGGCTGCAGTTGATGACCAAATTGTCACAGTGAAACTCTTTAGCAATACAAGGTGTGTTTGGCCTAATATAACCTGATTTTAACCCGATTTTTAAATGTACTGGCATTTGCACAAATTCTTAAAGGAATGTTTAAGTTGTATTTAATATTCAACTTATCTTTTCACCTCAGAGTGGCTGAAGGTTTTTGGTTTTTTTTTTTTTTTTTGCATCAAACTTATGATATAGCCCTCAAAGTATCGTAGAAGCCACAGGAAAGATACCATGGTATTAAAACATCCAGGTCATAGACAAAGCCAGAGCTAGATTTTGTACAGAGAGCACTAATTCAGATCACATTTGGGATTCAGTAAACATTACATAGGTCCTCATGGTACCCATAAAATAGGTTAATCACAATGAAACCAAAGCAAAAATAAAACAAAACAAAATTATTCTTTAAATAACCTGTAAACATTATAAATATATTATAGACCTATGTGTACAGAAGTTGTATGCTGGTGGAAATCTGTGAATAAAATATATTTTTTAAAGTACGACATATATATTATTATTTTCTTTATTCACAAAGTGGAATACTTTGAGTTCAGGTTAATCTCAGTATGGGTCTTCAAGGAATCTTTACCAAAGAGATTTTTCTCAAATACACAATCACATGCAGAGTGGAATTAAATTGGTTAAATGTTTGTTACTCAGACCATTTCAGGTCTCAAGGAACTTGCTTATGATCTACTCACATATGACTGATTCGAGCCCAATGAGGGCTTCTCTAAGTAAGATGTAGTATGTAATTCAGGATATTAATCCAACTTGGTAAGAGGGAAATTCAATATAGACTTCAAAAAGTCTCAGTGAGAATTTCTGAAAGCATATTTAGCACAATTTCCTGCTTCTGTTTTTAAGCAACAATTTATAGGCTACCACAAATAATTTATCTATTGGTGATATCCAAAATATCAAAGTTATTATAATATTACTAACACTTGATTCACAAGATCACTAAATAATACTTAGTGTAACATGCATTAAAGAAAAGGACTATGTCTAATCCCTATGTATAAACCAACATTTTTATTTCTTTAATGGCTTCTGGATGTCCCTAAAATATTAGTGGCTGACCCAGTTTCATACATAGATTGAATTCAATCACTTTTAATGTTGAACTAATTTTATCAGAAAGATTGCTTTTGTCCAGAACCTTCTCTTTTTTCATATGTGTGTGTTTATAATTCTTCAAAACATGAGAGCAAGGGTAACATCAAAACATTCTACTGTAAAAAAAATTATAGCAATTCTCTAAAAGCACTGAATTAATTATTTCAGCACTACTTAATGTAGACTATTCCTATAGAGAATATCTCAAATATAAGATAAATGACTTGCTAGCTGATAAGGTCTATAGAAATTCCTAATTCCCCTAATAGTAAAAAATAACTCCCAGGTTTCAGTCATTTCAGTAAATAAAAAATGTAAAAAGCAGGTATAAATGAAAGAAATATCTGCAATGATATATGAAAAGTAGAGAGAAAATTAGGTCACTAAATGGAGACATGTATAATGAATTATTTGATGTCATATGTAAAAGAGTGTTCAGTGTTTATTGAAAAATGATTTTTAAATGGAAAGTTCATATACAAAGCATTGGTTTTAACCTGAGAAAAATAAGTGAGTCTGTCACAATTAACACACTTACATAAGGAGTAATTCATCCCGTCTGCTCATGGCAATATTAACCCATATCCCATACATTGAATTACAGTCTCTATATCACAATGAAAAAAGTGATGGAGAGGTTACAATTATGAAATTAATGGTAATATCTGAGAATCAAGCACATTTCCAAACACTGACAGTTGGGCATAAGAAACTCATATACTTGGTGAAAAAAGGGATTTCTATAGATAATCTAGAAATGTGTTTTTGTTACTGCTTCCAGATAAGTTGGAGACCACAAAGAATTGGTTGTGAGTTCAACTGGGTAATTGATTTGTTTGAATTTAATATGTTGAGAAGTAAATCACTGTACATTTCAGAATACCTAAGAAAAACTCTCTTTTCCCTCTTAAATTGTAAACTAACATAAATCCCTCATCAATACCAGCAACACCTTTTACAGGAGAATGTATTTAACTTTTTAAGTAATTAATTAATTTCACTCTATAAAGATAATTTCACTTCATCAGTTTGGATGCCAATTCACTGAAATCAGGAAATTGGTGGAATTTTAATATATGTCACATAAGTTAAAAAAATGTTTTTAATGTTTAACTTGGAATTATATGATTTCATCCTTTACCCAAGTGATGTTTAACTGAAGTATATGGAAGGAACTTTGCCTGTGAGAAACAGTAAAATCTCAACTGTATTTTGCTGTATTGTTTTTCCTTCCTCTGGGTTGTAAAAGGGCAGGACTAGAAAAATCCCTTGTTTCCTGTTCATTTAACAAACATTTTCACCTACAAAATGACTCCTTCCCCTTCTCCCCCATTTGTGTCTCCCAAGCCTGCAGAGTTCACGCACACATGCATCAACACCTGAGAGTGACAGGGGCTGATGTGTGTCTTCTTGCGGATGCAGTGCTCATGGTCATGAGGGAATGGATGTGTAATGCTGTGCTGATACCAGCCAAGTAATATAATGTGGTGCCGTTAGGAACATTATTCATAGTTGATGAACACATACCTTTTCTAGTGAAACACATACATTTCAGTAAGAAATGCATAGATCATTTACTGAAGCACATTTATTACAGCAGAATGTGTACCTCAACTAATGAAACACATAGATCATAGAGTAAAATGATTATCCTTATATCAAGCAGATTTAACCATTTATGGATGTTTTAGGGACAAACCAGTTTTGGTTAGCAGGCCAAAATTGAATTTACAAATAACAAACTCAACATTTTTCTGGATTAACTCTTCATGATTATCATTATTATTTTGTATGTGACTTGCTGTTCAAAACAAAGGAGTTCTATGTGTCTTTGGCGCTACAGTTTCTTCTACAATTACTTATGCACAATTAACAGGACGTTTATCTTTTAACATCCTTACTGGTGTGTTAACTAGCACTCAACATGAGTAACAGTGAGCAATTGAAAGATGATGTTTAGGGAAGGCAGGGGGTGTTTGGGGTGCCAATTTATTGCTTCCCTTCAAATAAAATTTAGCACTTGCATTTTGACAGAATTGTATTCCAGGACCAGCAGAACATCTTGACACAATCTACCTTTATCTGCAGTAACAAATGCCAAGAAAGCCAGAAATAGGATGTGAGTCAGTGCCCTTGCCCCTCCAGGGTCAGCAATAAACTATCAATTCCCACTGTATAAATTCAGTTGGCTCTGGCTCTATTGCCCTGAAGAACAGAGTGGGTCAAACACTTTGTTTATGACTAAGGAATCCCTCAGTACACCAAGCTTTGACCATAACCCTAACTCACCAGAGCTGGGAATGGATGTGAATTCCAGCCCTTTGCTTTAGTGAGAACATAATTCACATGGATGAACATTGCGCTAAGAAACTTTGCGAGATTGATTTGATTTGTATCATTGTCCTGTATTGTGTGTGAAAGTCTGTCTTAGCCTGAGCTTCTCTTAAAGCCTTGCAGAATGGTCTCTACCAGCTTTTGACTTTCTTTTAAAAAGCAAAACTAGGTTAAAGAATTCTCTTTTCCATTTTGCTTCTCTTTCATCCTATTAATACATGTGTGAACAAAGGTACAGAGAAGTAAAGGGGAAAAAACAAAGTCAAATGTGAAAAATGATTCCCAAAGGAAGGCAAGCAGAGTCTTTCTATACGCATAATATAAAATAAGTGTTTTTGTTCTTCATTATTTAATTCAGTGAATCCATCCAAATTTCAATTGCTTATCTACATTCAGAGCAAGCCAATCTTAATTTCATCTCTTCTCTCTTTTTAGAATCTTCTTCTTGAGATTCAAGACATTCTTTATTTTAGAATGAGACATTGACCTTCTGATATTTGTAGCTGACTTTGGAACTGCCATTCTTTCCAACTTTGACTTAAAACTTGGTTACAGATGTTCATTATATTTGAAAGTTTATATTTTTGAATGTACTTATAGCATATCATCATTCAATCTTGCATTTGTTGTTTATTTATTCCCCTTTCCTCATACTGTACAATGTTGATTCCTTGGGTACAAAAGGTATAGGAGATAAAATTGGATTAAATGGAATATTCAACATAGTGCACAATGGGTTTTTCACTGTTACTCCACTTTTCCTTACGTTATAGGAGCTCATTTCATTATTCAGTGAACCCTCTAGTGACCCTGGGATTTCACTATATAATTTATGTTTCCTGATACAACTCAACAGTGTAATCTTATGATTTATATGCTTCATTTATAATTTGATCATCTCAGTATAATGCATGTTTTTCTACATGATTTATGCACTTTATCCCATAATATATGTGTTTCCCTGTATGATATATGTATTCATCAGCCATGTATTATGGCCTTGGTGGCACATTTCTAGAAAAGGAGGTAGAATACCCCAGCCTGAGGGTAAGTCCTGAGGTTAATTGCAATCAATTCACCTTCTACACAATTACACTTTCATCCGCAGGAGCTTGTGAAGTGAGCATGCTTAACGTGACAGCAGCAGGGAGGCAAATGTGCCACTCTCTTTTATTTCTCCTAGATCCAAGAAAAAACAAATTCCTGCAGCAGATTGGGGAATTAGAGCCCCACATTTCAGGTTTTGCTGAAAAAGTATTTCGGGTATCATTAATCATATTTCCATCTTTCTGATATAACCTGATTCAAGCTGTAACAAACACAGAAAGACTGGCAATAAATAAACTTTCATTTCAAATAATCAGTTTTTTAAAAAAATAATTATTTTTTAAGAATTATATTGAAACAACTCATAGAAGATTCTCCACAAAACATTCTTTCTAAAGAATTTTCATTAAACTCATTGGCTCAACAAACATCATTAAGTCTATGCCAAGCATTTTCATTTTCTAAAGGTTTCTTCTCTTTTACATTGACTCATCCATCGATTTATTCAACAAATATGTATTAAGCATTTATTTTGCTCCAGGCAAATATAAAACAGATCAAAAGGTTTGTCTTCATAAAGTTTGCATTCTATGGTGGGAGACGGACACTAGCAAAATGAGTAAAGCAAAGTAAATATATTAGTTAAGAATATGGGAGGTGCCATGCAACAAAATAAAGCATGAAAGGAAGAAGAATAAGAATTCTTAGTTGGGATGTGAATATTTTTTAAATTAAGTGAGGATTTGGACCAAGGCTGGAAGGAGGTAAGGAGATGGCTGTTTGTATATCTAAGGGAAGGATATCTACAAAGAGGAGACCACGAGGTTTAAATATACTTGGCATGATATGGAAAGCATGAAGAAGCCAGAGTGACTGTAAGAGGGTGAGCAAGGGGAAAGTGAGGGAAGATGAGTTCAGGCAGGTATTAGTTAATGAATAGATCATACAGGACCTTGTAGACCATTGTAAGCATTTTGGATTTTACTCCAAGCAAGGAGGGGTTACTGGGAAGGGAAACAAGAATAACAGGAGCTGACTTCTGTTTTGAAAGGATTACTCTGGGTGCCAAGCAGACATGTCAGTAGGCAAGGAAGGAAAGGTGGGATATAGGGAAAGCATTCAGGGGCTACTGCATGAGTCCAGGCTACAGATGATAGTGAGTTGGTTTAGGATGATAGCAGTGGAGATGGTGAAAGTGGTCAGATTCTAGATATTCTTTCAAGTTAAGCTGATAGAATTTTCTGAGTGCTCAATATAGAATGTGAAAGAGAGAAGGCAACTTATTTACAAGTAAATAAAGAAGATTAAAGCAAATGCTTGTGTATTTATGGCTATATTTGCTTCATTTTTAAAGTAAGTAAATGGGGAATGTATTACATGGTTATTCACATGGAAAGTGATATTGATAAGTAGAGAATTACTCATCAAGTCATTTGGGTTCATCTTTTCTTGACACATATTCACACTAATCTAAGTCATTTTTACGTCTTTGTTCAATGAGTATCAAATGCTTTACCTTCCAATCTGATTTACTCTCCAAACAGGTTAATTCTTTAAAATTTTGTGGTTATTTTTCATTCAAGAATATAATTAAAGAAAAATAAGATGGGTTAAAAATAAAAGTGTCTGTAGTTACTGTGATAATTTGTCTGGTAAACTGAAATTATTTGAAATAATTCTGTTCATATTTTGTGATTTTATTTTATCAACACATACCTCAAAAAGCAATAATTTATGGTATGAGTAAGATTATATTCTATCCCATAATGACAGAGCAATAAGTAAAAAGCATATAAAGGTAACTTTGTCAATTCTTTTTACTTAGAGTAAAATAATGTTTACTTTAAAAATTAAAAATATTTTCAATATATTTGTATACACAAACTTTTAAAACAAGTTACATTTATTTTTGGCCAAGAAATAAACCAAAACTAATGATAAATAATTTGATATTTTCATCAAGTCAAATTTATTTTCAAGCCAATTATAAATTGCACTAATGTCACTATTGCTTCCTAAACCCTAAAGATAATGTAAAAATCAAGCACTTTCTAAGTCTGAAACAGTTAATTCTATAAATGTTTCAAATTTGGACTTCAAATATGAAGTTTCTATTGCCAGAAAAGGCCATAATCATCATTTTAGTATCTATGAATATGTCTGAGGAAAAGAAAGGATGAGAAAAATCTTGGCCAGTGATTCACTAAGTTATAAAATTAAACGGAACATGCCTTGACGAAGGTAATCACTTTATTTGGAAACAACCTTTAAAAAACAAAGTTACTAAAAGATAAAATAAAAATAAAACACAAAGTTACTGGGCTTCCCTAGTGGCACAGTGGTTGAGAGTCCACCTGCCAATGCAGGGGACATGGGCTCGTGCCCCGGTCTGGGAAGATCCCACATGCTGCGGAGCGGCTGGGCCCGTGAGCCATGGCTGCTGAGCCTCCACGTCCGGAGCCTATGCTCCGTAACGGGAGAGGTGGCAGCAGTGAGAGGCCCGCGTACCGCAAAAAAAATTAAAAAAAAAAAATTACTGCGACTGTGAACTTTGAAAGTAACAAATATTATTAATAAGATTCCAAAAGTATTTCCCAATGATTAAATAAAATATTATTCAAACCCAGTTATAAGCTACCTAAAGGATGATTACCACTTGAAAATAATTATTAAAGATAAAAGTGAAATAACGGAGGCTAAACAATACTACTAAATAACCTCAAGATCACTGAAGAAATCAAGAGGAAATCAAAAAATACTTAGAAACAAATGGCAATGAAAACACAACAACCCCAAACCTGTGGGATGCAGCAAAAGCAGTTCTAAGAGGAAAGTTTACAGCAATACAATTCTACCTCAAGAAGCAAACAAAATCTCAAATAAACAACCTAACCTTACACCTAAAGCAATTAGAGAAAGAAGAACAAAAAACCCCCAAAGTTAGCAGAAGGAAAGAAATCATAAAGATCAGAGCAGAAACAAATGAAAAAGAAATGAAGGAAACAATAGCAAAGATCAATAAAACTAAAACGCTGTTTCTTTCAGAAGCTAAACAAAATTGATAAACCATTAGCCAGATTCACAAAGAAAAGAAGGGATAAGACTCAGATCAACAGAACTAGAAATGAAAAAGGAGAAGTAACAACTGACACTACAGAAATACAAAGCATCATGAAAGATTACTGCAAGCAACTATAAGCCAATAAAATGGACAACCTGGAAGAAATGGACAAATTCTTAGAAAAGCACAACCTTCTGAGACTGAACCAGGAAGAAATATATAAACAGACCAGTCACAAGCACTGAAATTGAAACTGTGATTAAAAATCTTCCAACAAACAAAAGCCCAGGACCAGATGGCTTCACAGGCGACTTCTATCAAACATTTAGAGAAGGGCTAACACACATCCTTCTCAAACTCTTCCAAAATATAGCAGAGGGAGGAACACTCCCAAACTCATTCTACAAGGCCACCATTACCCTGATACCAAAACCAGACAAAGATGTCACAAAAAAAGGAAACTACAGGCCAATATCTCTGATGAACATAGATGCAAAATCCTCAACAGAATACTAACAAACAGAATCCAACAGCGCATTAAAAGGATTATACACCATGATCAAGTGAGGTTTATCCCAGGAATGCAAAGATTCTTCATTATATGCAAATCATTCAATGTGATAAACCGTATTAACAAATTGAAGGAGAAATACCATATGATAATCTCAAAAGATGCAGAAAAAGCTTTTGATAAAATTCAACACCGATTTATGATAAAAACTCTCCAGAAAGTAGGCATAGAAGGAACCTACCTCAACATAATATAGGCCATATATGACAAATCCACAGCCAACATCGTCCTCAATGGTGAAAAACTGAAACCATTTTCTCTCAGACCAGGAACAAGACAAAGTTGGCCACTCTCACCACTATCATTCAACATAGTTTTGGAATGTTTAGCCACAGCAATCAGAGAAGAAAAAGAAATAAAAGCAATCCAAATCAGAAAAGAGGAAGTAAAGCTGTCACTGTTTGCAGATAACATGATACTATATATAGAGAATCCTAAAGATGCTACCAGAAAACTACTAGAGCTAATCAATGAATTTAGTAAAGTAGCAGGATACAAAATTAATGCACAGAAATCTCTTGCATTCCTATACACTAAAAATGAAAAATCTGAAAGAGAAATTAAGGAAACACTCCTATTTACCATTGCAACAAAAAGAATAAAATACCTAGGAATAAACCTACCTAAGGAGACAAAAGACCTGTATGCAGAAAACTATAAGAGACTGATGAAAGAAATTAAAGATGATACAAACAGATGGAGAGATACACTATCTTCTTGGATTGGAAGATACAACATTGTGAAAATGACTATACTGCCCAAAGCAATCTACAGATTCAATGCAATCCCTATCAAACTACCAATGGCATTTTTCACAGAACTAGAACAAAAAATTGCACAATTTGTATGGAAACACAAAAGAGCCCAAAGAGCCAAAACAGTCTTGAGAAAGAAAAACAGAGATGGAGGAATGAGACTCCCTGACTTCAGACTATACTACAAAGCTACAGTAATCAAGACAGTATGGTACTGGCACAGAAACAGAAATATACATCAATGGAACAGGGTAGAAAGCCCAGAGATAAACCCATGCACATATGGTCAACTTACCTTTGATAAAGGAGGCAAGAATATACAATGGAGAGAAGACAGCATATTCAATAAGTGGTGCTGGGAAAACTGGGCAGCTACATGTAAAAGAATGAAATTAGAACACTGCCTAACATCATACACAAAAATAAACTCAAAATGGATTAAACACCTACATGTAAGGCCAGACACTATAAAACTCTTAGAGGAAAACATAGGCAGAACACTCTATGACATAAATCACAGCAAGATCCTTTATGGCCCACCTCCTCGAGAAATGGAAATAAAAACAAAATAAACAAATGGGACCTAATGAAACTTAAAAGCTTTTGCACAGCAAAAGAAACCATAAAAAAGACAACCCTCAGAAAGGGAGAGAATATTTGCAAATGAAGCAACTGACAAAGGATTAATCTGCAAAATATACAAGCAGCTCATGCAGCTCATTATCAAAAAAAAAAAAAAAAACAACCCAATCCAAAAATGGGCAGAAGACCTAAAAAGACACTTCTCCAAAGAAGATATAAAAACTTCCAACAAACACATGAAAAGATGCTCAACATCACTAATCATTAGAGAAATGCAAATCAAAACTACACTGAGGTATCACCTCCCGCCGGTCAGAATGGCCATCATCAAAAAATCTACAAAGAATAAATGCTGGAGAGGGTGTGGAGAAAAGGGAACCCTCTTGCACTGTTGGTGGGGATGTAAATTGATAAAGCTACGATGGAGAACAGTATGGAGTTTCCTTAAAAAACTGAAAATGGAACTACCATATGACCCAGCAATCCCACTACTGGGCATATAACTTGAGAAAACCATAATTCCAAAAGAGTCATGTACCACAATGTTCACTGCATCTCTATTTACAATAGCCAGGACATGGAAGCAACCTAAGTGTCCATCGACAGATGAATGGATAAAGAAGATGTGGCACATATATACAATTGAATATTACTCAGCCATAAAATGAAACGAAATTGAGTTATTTGTAGTGAGGTGGATGGACCTAGAGTCTGTCATACGGAGTGAAGCAAGTCAGAAAGAGAAAAACAAATACCGTATGCTAACACATATATATGGAACCCAAAAAAAAAGGTTCTGATGAACCTACAGGCAGGACAGGAAAGTAAAGACAGAGATGTAGAGAATGGGCTTGAGGACTCGGGGAGGGTGAAGGGTAAGCTGGGGTGAAGTGAGAGAGTAGCACGGACATATATACACTACCAAATGTAAAATACATAGCTAGTGGGAAGCAGCTGCATGGCACAGGGAGATCAGCTCCGTGCTTTGCGATCACCTAGAGGGGTAGGATAAGGAAGGTGGGAGGGAGATGCAAAAGGGAGTGGATATGGGGGTATACATACGCATATAGCTGATTCACTTTGTTATACACCAGAAAGTAACACAGCACTGTAAAGCAATTATACTCCAATAAAGATGTTAAAAAAGAAAAAGTGAACAACAACAGGAAAAATATATTAAAATACTTCTTTTTTCCTTTTATTGTCCAATATAAAAGTGTGCTTTAATTTGAAAATATAGTTTTATAACTTTTGTATTTATGTGTAAAACGATTATAACTAAGGTTCTGAGGATCTCAATTTTGCTGCCTTTGTGTGCATAATTTATGGGATCCAGGCCCTATTCTGCCTGTTCTACATGACCTGAGGTACATCACTAACCCCTCAGCTTTATCACCTGTAAAATAACAAAAAACATAAAATATAGTCTATATGGACCAGGAGTGGTTTAATGGAAAATCCCTGTGCTCCTTCACTGAGGAAGATAATTAGTAAATCTAAAAATAAAGGGTCAAGGTATCCAAGTTTCCATGCAACAAATGTAATTTGAACACTTATTGTTTACTAATTACTGTGTTAAATTTTTCAAGAGGTTCAAAAGTAAGTGAGATTCCCACACTCATGAATAAGATTCACTTAATCGGGGGTTTAGTTATTCTAAGATAGTGTGTTAGGAGCTATGACAAATGAATGTATCGCGTGCTGGAAAGTATAAAATAAAGGTAACTCACCAGCTTGATCATGTGGGAATGGAAAGACTTCCATGGTAGTTCCTGGAAATTGTGGCACTTAAACAGAGACATAAAGATGATAAGGGCCAACTTAGAAGAAAGGCAGGTGGTGGGTATTCTACTAAAGGAAATTTAAAAGAGCAAAGTCCCAGAGGTAATTAAAATGCTAGGATTTTAAATGCCTAAATCGTGAACAGTTAGAAATTAACCTGGAAGGGTAGACATGTTAAATTCCAGAGGATTTTAATTTTATCCTATAGGTCAGAACTCTCCCCAACTTGTGCTGAGATTCATGGGTGAGAACGGGTTATACCTGTTATCCTCAGGTGATGAGAGGGACACAAGTTAGCCAGATCCCCAGCATGTGTCGCCTCACACCTTGAACTGCTGTGCCCATTTTTCTCACAATACTCTATAAAAATGATAATTTCTGTAAAGTCATGACTTGAAAAAGTTAGGGAATCTCTCCCAGGTAACAGTAGGCCTTAAACAGTTCCTGCCAAGAGGCAATTTGTTTTAACCAGATCTGCCTGCTCAGAGAGGTACTCTCTCCATAACCAGGACTAAACCCCTCTCTGTTTTGGGAGAGAAGATAGGGGCAGCAGAACGCAGAGGCTGGCTGAGGATTCAGTCTGTGCCCAGGACCACAGGACTGGGAGCCACACAGCCATCTCTGGGGTAATGAGGGAAGCTGGCAGCCAGAATCCTACAGAGAACATGGGAAGGAAGGAAAGCTTCCATGGTAATGCCTCCAATAAAAACTGGGCATTTAATGGGAACTTTAAACAAATGCATCTGCTAAGGGATAGGAATGGGGGGCCTGAAATAACAAAGAACATCCCAGAACAGCTCAGCATGATGTACTCAGAAGGGGCTCCATACATGATTCAGAGAGCTCAAGAAAAGAAGAAATCCAGAGCAGCCGGAATAGACAGGCACATCTCAGATCTCTCAAAGTGTTTCTCCAGTTCTCTGGTGGTGAGAAGCCACCTATACATTTTATTGTATTTAATTAATATTAGTTAACAAACATTTTAATAGTATTTACGAGGTTCCAAGAGCTGTTCTGTTTTTTACAAATTTATTTATGCCTCATAACAACCCAGTGAGGTGGGGTCAATGGAGTCTCTAATTATCCTGATTTTACAAATGAAGAAACTGAGGTTTAGAGAGGTCAATATAAGTTCCAAGATCACACTGCTATAAAACGTTAGAGTCAAGATTCTACCCCAGTTTGTTCGGCTTCAGGATCTATGACCTTAATGACTGTTATACTGTCTCATAGAACTCCATCAAACACAATTTGTGATTATAACATAACATGTCACAACATGACACCATAGCATAACATTATAAATATTATGTAATTTGACACACATATGTTAAAGAGAACAAAGTCTGGAAAGTTTTCATTTCCTGGTGCTGATTCCATCTTTTTGCTTCTCAAAGTCCATTGCCACACAGCCATAGAGAAAGCTCCCTCAAGTCATAATAATAATACAGATCACGCATTAGCTTGCATGAAATTTTTCAGAGGTTTCCCATGGTTTTTTTTTTTTTTTAATATTTATTTATTTCACTGTGTTGGGTCTTAGTTACAGCACTCGGGATCTTTGTTGCAGCATGGGGTGTCTTTCATTGTTGCATGCAGGCTTCAGAGCACGCGGGCTCAATAGTTGCAGCGCATAGGCTCTCTAGTTGTGACGAGCAGGCTCTAGAGCGCACAGGCTTAGTTGCCCTGCAGCGTGTGGGATCCCACTTCCCCGACCAGGGATCAAACCCCCGTCCCCTGCATTGGAAGGTGCATTCTTAACTACTGGACCACCAGGGAAGTCCCTCTCATTGCTCTTAAAATAAAATCCACAGTTACTACCACGGTTTACAAAATAATATAGCCATGCCAACCTCAACCTCCCAGGGTCACAGCACTGTGCCTTTGTCACTCAGAGGACTCCGATTCACCTGTTTTCTTTCTGCTCCAGACTCTGGTGATTGGTTCCTCATCGTTCAGATTGCACCTCTAATGTCTTCGCTCAAAGAACTCTTTGCTGACGACCAGCCTAAGATAAATCCTTCCCAGTCTTCTTGTTTTATTGCCTTCAAACTATGTATCATTCTCCGACACAAACTCTCCTAAAACTTCGTTTAGTTTTATAATTATTTCTCTCCCATGGCCATAGTAGAACATTAATACAATGAAAGCAGACACTGTTCATGCTGTTCACTTAGGTTTGAGGCATGCCAATACCTAAAGCAGTGTGACATTACCCAGACAATTGGTGCTCCATACTTTTTGAACAAATAAATGAATGGATTATCCAAGAGGAAAGATTAGCTAAAAGCTTCCATTCAATCAATGATAAAATTCTGTTTACCTTCTGAGGAAAAGTCACTCTAATGGCTAGCATAAAATGGATGATTCATGATGTTTCCTAATCTTTAGAGAATCAGTATAACATAGTGCACAAAACTTTGAAGTCAAACAGACCTGCTTTCAATCCTGACATCTTTAATTACAACCTTTACAAACTTGGGTAAATTATCTAATCTAGTTATGCCATGGTTTCCTCACATTTAAAATTAGAATAGTTATAGTACTACCACATAGCACCATGTGTAGACTAAATGAAGTCACGTATGTAAAACTCTAACCATAGAACCTGGTACTCAATCAACGTTAACTATTACTATTACCATCATAAAGAAATCAAAGTCAAAAATCTCTCTTTTTACATTGAATCAACAGATAATAAATTCATAGCCAGCATTGAAAATTTCAAAATAAAGATAAATATATAACTTAATCATTTATTTATTTGCCTTAATCTTTTTAATTTAATATTTTGTTTAAGATAACAGGATAAAAAAACTGTTTTGCCACACTACCACTTGTTTTGGGTTTGATTTCAGTTAAGATAACTGGGTAAAAAAGTGTTTTGCCATGCTATCACTTGATACCTTCTCTGAAAATATGGGAATAAAAAATAATTGCTCAATTTCAAATCATGAGAATTAGAATCTAACCAAATTATAATTTGGGGGACAATGTTAGAATTAGGAGAAAAAATGAATTTAATTTTTTATATTCAACTTAATTATATATATATATAAGTATGTAAAAATTAGCCAACGTTTTATTTTAGCAAAAACTATAAAATCCATCCTATTAAAATATCCAACATGTTTCTGTTTAACTTATTCAACACATAGCAATATGCAATTATAAAAATTCAAAAGGCATACACAATACATAATAGTAATGTTACACAACCCATGACTGTCAGTCTAATGGCAGCTGTATGTGTGGCATGGTTTTGGTGAAACTGCAGTTACGTAAATGGGATAGAAACTTAGTTTCCCCACCTAACTAAAGTACAGTATTTAGCTATTTTAAAAATAAGATATACAAAATGGTCATCCTTCAGAAAGCTTAGAAATTATGTTTCTATGGTTAACAGCCAGTAGCCTTGGAGATCATTTCTAATTTGTGTTACCAAATGCTTGTATTTGTCCTCAATCCCATAAACACCTCATTGAACAGGTGTCCAATTATAATAAAGATAGAATTTTGTCTGACAATTTTCACTACTCTCTCTTTCAGTTAGGACTTAATTGCCATGCCTCTTGCCTCCACCCCCAGTCCAGAAAAAAATTAAAACAGTTCTTAATTTTCCCCAAACTAAAATTTCAGAGGATTGCAAGAAGAAAATCTCAGAGAATTGAACTTCAAATATATACTGACTGACTGACAGTTCTGCCAGATCTTTTAAAAATAAGTAAATGCTGGAAACTATTTACTTTTTCAGTAGAGGCAATAACAATAAATGTAATTCTTATGAGATTGTACTTAGGAAACTCATCAAAACAAAATATCCCGGTCGGATAACAAAGACCCCAATTTCACTAGAATCTCAAAGAGTGGTCTAGCTAGTCTGGTGGCTTTCTCTGTGAGAATACATATTATCTGTGTTTCTGTAATTATTTCCAAGCAGAAATTTTTTAGAGGAAGTTGAGATTTCAAAACTGGCATGGCTAGAGTGAACTTCACACTTCCCTCTGGTTATTAATCTACTTTAGGAAACCCATGACATAAGAGTGAGTCGGCTAGTCTTGTTTCTGCAGCACGAAATTCCAATGGTCCCTCTGGGAGGCACCATAATGAACAAAAGGGGTCACCAGCTATTTTCAACATTTGATACCTGAGGGACCTTATTTTCACCCCCGGCTCCTTGGCTTTGGGAGGCATCATCCTGCTCATTACAAGATGAACTGCTACTCAGGGGGCAGTCTTCCCACACGGTCATTTTTCTTTCCAAGTCAAAATCTCCAAGTCACATAAAAAATGTTCTTGAAAAAAAAAAAAAAAGAAAGAAAGAAAAAAGCCTATTTTTGATTTTTCCTAGAAAAGAAGCAAACTGGGAAGAAAAAAAAAGTGAAGTAAATTAGTCTGGAAGATTACAGTTATCAAACCAGCTATGAAGAATCCCAATTATAAAGCCTGCTTTGCGGCTCCTTCTGGACCTTCCATGCTGGCGGCTCTGCGAAGCTTAATAACTCTAAAAGCATCTAGATTTTCTTTCATTGATCAGATGGCCCTCTTTTCCTTTCCAGTTTTCATCTGATTAGAAGTGAATGTGAAAAAGGTTTGCGGAGGCAGCCCAGGAAGGAAAAAATATTTAAAAGGCCCAAGCAAACAAACTGTTAAACTGTAAGCAACGATATACAACACTGCTCTCTTTACACGAGGCTTGGGAGGAATTTTACTGAACCGTCTGTGAAAGAGCTATGTAAAGCTGGGGGACTCAGGGAGTTGAAGTGAGAAGGCACAAAATTGTAATGCTTCCCAGAGTGGTCGAGCTCAACTCCGTCCCCCAAGGCGCCTCCCCTCCCTCTCCCCCTCCCCCATCCTCCTCTAATGAGAACGCATTAAGCCTTTCTCAATGCCCTGATGTGCTCTTACACTGCAGAATCCTTGCATTGCAATGCACAATGCAGTCCAAGGATTTCTAACATTATAAAGAGAGAGAAAATGCTTTCTAGACAGCTCGTCCAGCCCCTCCCCAGCGCTCAGCAGGGATTTAAGTGTGTCTACTTCAACTGAAAGTAAATGCATATTTTTGCCCTCAACTAAAAGGGACTTTTTCCCTGTTTCCTGCTCACAAATGCATCTGTATATTCTCTCTGCATCTTATTCTTACACTGTGGACATTGTCAGAATTTGGAATTGTAGACCACACACGCACAGTTTATGCTCCTGGTTTATAACACCTTCACATTTTATTTCCTCACACACATTGCCCATTATTTTTAAGCTCTTCATGGAAATAAAGGAAATATTTAACCCAGCTAGGAAGGCTGGAAGCCCAAATTAATTTTAGGAATAATTCCACCACTTAATTTCTATTTTATTTTTATACTCTCTTAACTATGTAGGAATCAAGCATTACATTTTCAAAAAATCATCCAAAAAGATTCTACCACCCAGCTTCTTTTGACTAAGGCGAAGATTTCACATAAATAATTAAAATTAAGATGCCTGTTTCTTCAGGATTTCCAAGCTTATACAGTATATTCAGTGAATAAAAACTCTGAATTTTCTTCGCATGGGAAAATGCCTTGCAAACACCTGCATTCTGCTGTCCTTAAGCCCCAAGGACGGCTTCTGAGTTACCAAACAGGAGCTACAAATGATGGCCGACAGGATGAAGCCTCTGGTCTGACCAGGGGTTAAATGCTGATAGGAAATCAAACCAGTTTCACAACCCCTGCTAGTGTCATTGTCCCCTCCCTTGCTGGCAGGGTTTCATCAACATGTATAATAAAAATAAACGCAACATAATAGTGGCTTTACAGTAGGAGGACATTTTACATATCTGGTGGAGGGAGGATAGATAAAGGTTTGTAGCTTTAGTTATTTTAGGTGATTCTTTTGTTGTTGTTACTAGAAATTTGACATCCCCCATAAGCAATTCATCTACTAAAACAAGCTCAGAGCTGCAAGTGGAAGAAATGTAATGTTCAATTTTTAAACTTTCATCAGGACAGATAGCTAGCAGGGTTGGTGTCAGCTGGGATTATATGACAGAGCTCTGTAGTATGGGCTCAGGGTGAAAAATGGAATGTAAACTGTGAACTGACACCTGGGCAGTGGAACTCCAGTCAAATTCAGGAGATCAGCCATCAATACTTGTACTTTCCTTGCTCCTGTACTAACAGGAGCTTGTTTCTGAGAGGGAAAATATGCCCCACCCCCTTCAGGCAAAAATGAACAGCTTCATCCATCTCAGACTGTCTACCTAACACAGATCCAGGGTCAGTTCAGAAAGAAGCAGTCAAGCAGAATGTCGGACACCTTGAAGACAGAACTGCTGGATGAATGACTTGCTGTTTTTTTTTGGTTGTGTTTTTGCTTTTTGCCAATTATTTTTTGGTCTCTGTCCCCTAGGTGTAACTTCTATCTAATATAATTTATTCAAGTCAGCAAATCTTTACTGACTAACATCTAGGTACAAGGAAGTTAAGAAATGTGCTGACAACTGGGAAAGATGGGTGATATTACATTCAAGGTCTCCTTGTCAAATGTGGTATAGGATTTTGCCCAGCGCCGTGATAAAGGAGTTTGCTTCCACAGGGTTCTCTAGCTTTCTTGTTAGATTTGCACCCAGTCCTGAGTGTGTCATTGCTTACTTCAGGCTTATTCCAGGCTCCTTGGTTCAAGATTGCCCACTCCTCCTTTTCTAATCAGAAGGCATCTCCCTCAGCCAAAGAGCATGCCCAGACCTTGACAGTCATTTATTATAGATGTTGGTACAGCATGCAGAAATATCCCAAATAAGGGAGTGGCCACTTCCACCAGGGAAGAGAGAGACTTGACCAAAGACATGATCCAATCTTCGGTCAAAGTCTACCTCGGACTTTTCTCGAATGGGTCACCATGTGCCCTGTCGTCAGCACCTGCAAATATGACTGATTATACCAAACGTTCTGTTTTGTTATACCACAATTTAAAATTAAACCAAGTTCATGGGAATGAACACACACATGTACACACACACTCTCCTTTTCTAATGGAAGGAACTTCTAACTTCTACAGAGTTCCATTCCTCTGATTTTGTCAACTAGTGTAGCTGACCCAGTTCCCTCTGATTTTCTGCACCTGCTTCCTATAATCTGAGTGTTCCGGTACAATCTCTTCAGCCCAGAGTGATCTGAGTGAGAGGCTCTCAGATTATTCAGCATCCAGCTACTCCTCAGTCCTGTCATTTCTCTAGTTGCTAAGAACTCTGGGTTTGTTCTAACTTTCGCACACTTGTAATCCCACAAAGAAGCCAAATAGAAAGTTAAATGTTTTTGGCTAGCTCAGTGTGTGCTTTAAGTCTGGTTTTTAGGCAGCACTATGGCCAAGCATTTCTGACAGGGGCATTTGCCCAAAGCAGATCTTCATTTATTTATTTATTTATTTATTTTCGGTACGCGGGCCTCTCACTGTTGTGGCCTCTCCCGTTGCGGAGCACAGGCTCCAGACGCGCAGGCTCAGCGGCCATGGCTCACGGGCCCAGCCGCTCCGCGGCATGTGGGGTCTTCCCGGACCAGGGCACGAACCCGCGTCCCCTGCATCGGCAGGCGGACTCTCAACCACTGCGCCACCAGGGAAGCCCAGATCTTAATTTTAAAAATTATGTTTGAGATTTTATTTCCCTTATTTTCTCCTTTTCCAAACTTAATGGCTCTCTTTCACTGGTCTGTGCTCAGCTTGAACATATTAGAAAATAAAATAAAAGTTCACATAATATCACTGGAGACAGTCCTGAAAAACTATTCTGAATGTTTGACATATTTTAGTTAGATAATCTGACAGGCAAAATTCCAGGTCTTAATTGGATACTTTAATATTCCTTATTGGTAAAACAAATCTTTATTAATAAAACAAAACTCAAATTCACGTTTTCCTTCTAATTACTGTTATATTTTCAAGGATAAGTCTTGATTGCTTGCCCGACACTGTTTTCTTTTTTTTTTTTTTCCAGGCTTTTATACTTGTTGGGTATGCCACAGAAAATAAGTGGGATTCAAAAGATGTAGTTATTGTTTCTGATTATTGGTAATCATGGGAACTTTTCATAGAACACCTAAAATTTAAATGCAGTCTAGAAGAAGACAATAAGCCTTTGTCTGTCTGTTGAGTGAAACCTCCTATTTCCCTTTGTTGTCTGAATGTATTTCACCCTTCTGTCAAAGTGTGTCCACTCTAACCTTTCCCTGCACACTGCTGGCATCTCTCCAGTCTCCAAAATGCCTGTTTGACTCTCCTCTGACACCTTTATCTGATACAGTCACAACACTTCTTTGCATAATAAGCAGGCATTCCCTACCCATCAGAAAGGTAATTAAAAAAATGTTTAGATTTTTGTTTTCATAGACATAACAGTATAAATGCAACTTTTGCTCAATGAGCCCTAGCATCAAAGGTGGGGGAGGGGAGGAATGGTTCTTTTAATAAGAGCAGGTTTTAGACTTAGACCTTAAAACTGGAGATACAGATTTGTGATTTTCCCTCCCCCACAGAAAGAAATCTTTAAATAAAGATGTCTTCATCTGAATTGACCACCGTTTATAAAAGCAAATCTGGTCAGGGCTCTGCTGCTTATGCTAGAAGAACATTCCTCCCCATTACAACGGCGTTTGCACATTTATAGGAGGAATAAAGAAAAAGATGCATGATACATGTGAAGGAGCCTTCTCTCTGCCATCCAGAGAAAGAAGAACTAAAAGGATTATAAAAGTTCAGATTAAAATGATATAAAATCTAGCATTTGGCTCCAACACTAGTGCCTTGGTCCTCTGAAGCTAATCTGTATGCACTCTGTGACCTCCTCGCAGCGAACCCTGCTAAATATATTATTCCCACGGGGGCTTTCACTGCTGCTTGGTGTCAGAAATCAATATGTATGAGGCGCGTGGATGGGAATTTCTAATAGATCTGCCTGGCCCTGTGCTGCTTTTCAATATCTGCCTTGGACTATTAGTGCCGGCTCGGTGCCTGTGAAATAACCGAGATAATCTTTTAAGGTGCACTGTTAAGGTGGAACCTAAATGTTGCTGTTTCAATTAAAACAAAAATTATATTCATAAATCAGTCAGGTCCGTGTAACCTTGTATAGTCACTCCAGATGGCTGATTAGAAACAAGATGGAATTTAAAGCTTTAAAGAGTAAAATGCTACTTTTAACTTCTGTTTAGAGTCACAGGAACTTATTGTATTTTAAGGCTCATGATGTGTTATTTGGGGGAAGGGGATCCAATTAGAAATTAGCAACCTCAGAGTTCTATAACCAAATCGTGTTTATTTTATTTGATTTTTATACGTAAAAGAGGGAAAAAACTCATAGTAAACGGAAGCAAAGTCATTTTTCCCATGGTAGATGAGAACACCTTTGCGTATGGTCTTTTTTCATATTCACACTAAAATTATTGAATGAGTGATTTTCTTTTCTTTGTTTGATAACATAAATTAATTTTATCACCATCATGTCATTATGTCATGATTTGTTCTTATATCTGTATAGATATTTGGAGATATACATGGGCAAGAAAGTGGTTCATTAAAGTTCCGCCTTACCCGCCCTTGTTGATGAGTATGCCCCTTCTTGGGCAGCCTGGGGACGGAGCTCAGTGCAAAGAGGCTTAGGTTCAAGCTGTGTGCAGGGAGCAAGGAGCCAGTCTCCTGACTCTGTGTTGTTTCCTCTTTGTTTTCAGGTTAGTGCTCAGAGACAGCTGTTCCAGCTCAGTGAACAGAGGTGCAGGGCCCAGAAACAACTGGCTAAGGTGCTCCATCAGTATTAGTGGTGGGATTATCATGATTAGCATGAATGGGGAAGAGGGAAGTGGGCTGAAACCCACACATACATTCATCTGGCTTTTCATACAGCCAGGCTGGGTTCAAATCCCTGGGAGGTGTGACATCAAGAGACGCCTTACCTGAGGCAATCATTTGGGGCCACCTTCAGCTCTTGGGAGGTTGTCAACCTACCAAAGGTTGAGGAACTGGCTTATGACTCAGGTTTTTTGTTTGTCTGGTTCTTTTTTCATTTCTTCTTTTCCTGCATACTTCACTTAGCACAGCACAATCCACCTGGCAACTCTCTGAAACTGCTCTGACTGCTTATCGGGCCTTCTCTGGATGGTGTGTGAGGCCATAGCATACAATCAGGGAGATGGGGCTGGATGCTGGAAACATCAAAAAGGAAGCATACAGCTGGTAGCCTTCAGGTCATTAGGGAACTGCCTTTAAAACTACCCCACAGTCTTCTCAGGATTTATTTAGAGTGATATTGACTCAATTGTTAGAAAAAAAAAAAAGAGAGAGAGAGAGAGAGAGAGATACCCTTTTTAAGAAAACTCTTTTTTTCCTGCTTACTTACTGAATTTTAACATAATTTTAATAGGAATTGAACTAATTAAACTTATTATACTCCTCAGCACAAGTTTCCCAGACAACATAGAAGAAAACTCCCTTTTGAGTCACTTTCTCTTGCATGCTTATTTTGTTTTAGAGATGTTAACCCATAGGTATATTTTTAAGTGATCTGTAACTGCACTTCAGAGTTATTAGAAGAAAAAAAGCTAAAAGCACAAGAAACCAAACTGTTTTTTGACTTCTTTGTTGAGGAAATGGAATTCCATGTACTAACTTTATTTAAAGTATCATCAAGAACTCATAAATAAAATGTAAATGTTTATAAAATGTTGTACCACTAGAGCCATTTCTTTTTTCTCAGTCCTCCAGTGTGGAGAAAACAAGCCAGCTAGCTCAACTTTCAACTGGGTATATAACACAAACAGTTATGATCTAACATGAGAAATCCCCAGCAGTCTAATCTGTCTACAAGTTCCTCCCCCGCCAAATCCCTCCCTCTCTCAACCCTTCAATTAGTGATTTGTAAAAACAAACAATCTGTGTTTTCTGCATCTCCCAGGGAGGTGTAATGTTGTGAAGCAGTGGCTATAAGCTTTTAGCAATAGTAAGGGGAATTATGATGGAGTTTTATTTAATGATGACTTGTAACAATTTTTTTTTTTCCAGAAGGGGGGAGAGGAGGAAAGAAACATCTAGGCAGTAGTGTTAAACCGTGTGCTTCTAAACTGGCTGAATAAAAGTAATTATTGTTAAGAAAATTTAGTAAAAGTCAGGGTAAAAAGGATAATTTTTGAAGGTGACTTCTTATCAATATATTGGCTTCTAAGTCTAAACCAAGCAAAACACAAATAAACAACAGCAGTAACAAAATGTGTGGTAAAAATGAGCATAGGCATACGAATGTCGATGACAGGAAGAAAAAAGGATAATATTTTGTTTAATATTCTTATCCCCATAGTTGGAAAAAATACCCTGTTGTTAAATTTCATCATCTTTTTGGTATATCTTTTTTGATAGTGTCACTACAATTAAATCTAACATGGAATAACTGAAGAATTATACTCTATAACATCCTTATATTCATTAAATATCAACTGCTTCTACAATAGCTAGAACTGTATGAGAAGTAACTATTAAAATTTCTCATGGATATGTCCATCTAGCCAAGAAAACTGAGACTTTTTCCTTTGTTAATAGATTCTCCAACATAGTAGTTAAAATAATCAAATCTTTGTTTTTCAATCAACGACAGTGATGTAAATTTCACCACCCAGCAGAATAAGTTTAATATGCATTCAACAATTTCTGCTCCTACCTGGGATTAGAGATAATTCAAAACCCAGCATCAAACCATTATGTAGGAAAAGTCTGAGCTTGCATCATAAAAGGGCAGCTTCATATCTTGACATTTTGTGCAAAACTAAAAGAAAAAGGCTTTGTTCCACAAGTTCTGTGCCCTTTCTTCCTATGAGATAGGAATATCCTATACAGAGATTTAAAATGCAATGTCATTTATTCCTGTTTGAAGTAGTTCTCTTCTTTGCTGTTCATTTATTTTCCTTTTATCTCAATATTTTGGTCCATAAGAATACAGTGTTTGACTAAATAGATCACAAATACAAGGAAGAAGGAAAGAGTAGAAGAAAGGGAAGTATAAGTGAGTTTCTTCTCCCTGTAAAATTATAAACTTGACATTGAACCCATGGCCTTCCTTTATATTTCCATGGATCCAACTGGAGAGCAGCTTTTATTGGGTATCTTTTAGTCTCAGCCAATGTGACAGGCTCTACAAATAAAAGGACTAATAGGATTCAGTGCCCACATAGCGTGTATATTCTAATAGAGGAGAATGACCTGCAAACAATATTTAAAGTATTATATAGGAAGTTCAATGTATTTGCTAGTTCTATGAAGTCTGGTTTTCTGTCTGTTTGACTCACCAGTAGCCCCAAAGCACAGTCTTGCCCTGACACATCAAATCAGTCCATGTCCAATCAGAAAAACAAAAGAAGCCACTCAAGGTATTTCCAGGAAGGGGGAATTTAACGCCAGGAAATCCTTACAAGGGAGTTAGAAGATCTGTAGGAACTAAAAGAAGAAAGTTGGCGCTGGTGATACACTACAGAGAACAGCACTACCCAGAGACCAGGGACTTGCTCCTGCCCCCAGGCTGAAGCCAGGAGCCTGTACTCACTACTGCTCTGACACTATTGGAACTGCACCACGTCTGAAGAAGGAGACTCAGGAGCATATGCTTGTGCTGATCTCTCTGGAGGTACTGCTGCTTCTGCTGTTAGAAAGGCATTACCTAAGCAGAACTTGTCCTCCCTGCTGCTGGCCACTGTGGGAGGCATCCCCTGCAGCTGGGACTGGCTAGGGGTAGGCTTCTTTCCTCCTTTTGTCTTCCAAACTCCTACTAATTCCTCCCATTGGCAGAACCTAACGAAAAGCCAGCTGATGAGGGAGTCCAGAAAAGTAGTTTGCAGGCTTTCAGCCTGCTGGGATACAAAGGAGAACAATGAAGGGTGGAAATGGAGCTGAGAGACAATAGGCAAACAAGCATCACAGTGGCTTTTCAAATAGCATTTGTTGAATGAACAATGGGGGTATATAAAATGTACAAACGAAATAGAGAAAGGACTGGTAACTCAGCCTAGAATCATGTTCAACTCCAGCGATCTCCTAATGTTTTTGGCAGCAAAACCAATATTTTTTCAAATGAAATTTTAAGAAGAAGCAATAATACACAGTAAATGACCAAAGCAGGCATGTAAATTATACGTTCACATGTATTATAATACAAATTACAAGTTACTAAAAAGTTGTTGAGAATAAATAAAGCTGCTTTGGTAAATGAAAGCTTTTCGTTCTAGGGATTCTAGGTGATACTTGCAAGTCAGGATCCATAAAATTCCAAATGAATTTTAGGAGATTTCCTGAAGTACTTATGCAGAAGCCTAGAGTTTCAAGGAACATTTAAAAATTTCTGTTCTAATCAAAATACATTTGATAGATATTCCCAAATTATAACAGTCATTATAAAGTCCATAACAAGAGCCCCTTTGCCCAGAAGTGAGATTTCCTTCAGTACATTCTTATATTTAAATAAGACTCAGAACAAACAAGCAGTCTCTTAATTTACCAGTTATTGTTTACTTGAAAATATTATGTCAGAAAAGTGAAAAAAACTCTAAAATATACATTAAAGAGAAGTTAAGAGACTAAGCTAGCTTCCTTAGTAAAAGCAAAACTTGGAAGCATTTCACTTCTCTGAGATTATTGCAAGATCTGGAGCCACTGTTGTCCAACTGAGTCAAGATGCTTTTTTCACATTTTTTAAAGGGCTAGTATGTTCTAGAATAGGCAAGTAAATTTAGTCTTTAAAGTCACATGAAGGGGTAACTGGTCCTTGAGGGTTATTAGTAGTATTTAAAGTTTAATTCTAGTCATTTGGACTGCAAAGTGGTGATGGGATTAAAGGAATACATAATTAGAATGCTTTGGGATTGAACTTTTTTTTAAATAGACAAGTAGAAGATTTTGTAATTAGCTGTGCTTTAGATATCAGGTAACAAATATTAATTTTTCCATGAAGATATCACCTATTAGAACTATTCACAGACATAGTCCAATAATTATTGACTTATTAGGTCTGACAGAGAAGCTGATAATAAGTCACCAGCCTCTCAAGGGTTTCTCTACCTTGATTATTGACAAATCCGTTGTTTTACAGCTGACTGAAGTATGTATGTGTGGGGAGGGGGTGGGGAACTCATTCACAGTGTAATCTAAAGGAGTTAAGAGCATCTGTAGGGATAAATATCCAATGATGATACTATACAGGAAAACAAAAGCCATTTTTATTCTCCTTCATTCCCTTTAACTTGAGGTTCTAAAGATGAAGTATTTGTTTGCACTATGACCTCCTGGAGTGACGTGCAGCTTGGTTCCTCTCTCACTTTTTGTTTCTGTTTAATGTGCAAATGAGAGTGTGGATCTTCAGTGTGTTTGCATAAGCTAACTTAAAATGAATTTAAGTACAGTTTTCTGAAATATTTCTATTGGAATAAATTACTTAAAATTAAAAAATAACAGTATTTAACTATAGCAAATCTTAATTTTATATTTATATAAAAATATATATTATGTTTTATATTTTATATATATATATACACACACACATACCCAGGCGGTATTTAGTTGATCAAAACTTAATGACTCGGCTTCCCTGGTGGTGCAGTGGTTGAGAGTCCGCCTGCCGATGCAGAGGACACGGGTTCGTGCCCCGGTCTGGGAAGATCCCACATGCCGCGGAGCGGCTGGGCCCGTGAGCCATGGCCGCTGAGCCTGCGCGTCCGGAGCCTGTGCTCCGCAGCGGGAGAGGCCACAACAGTGAGAGGCCCGCGTACCGAAAAAAAAAGAAAAAAAAATAGGTGCCCTGTTCCTCGTATCACACACGCAGCATTGGGCATGTCATTTGATTCCATCTGTGTACAGAAAACCTGTCCAGATCTCCTTGTCTAACTGTGAACTTGGCCTCTCCACCCAACTGGGAGAGAGTTTTCTGTACAAGGCATTTCAAACTGTATGTACTGTCACTAGGAGAAATGAAATGTGGAGAAGACAACTCAGCTTATCATCTTGCAGTGACAGAGCTCGGTGCCTGGCTTCTTTGTCACACTGGGTAATGCCACTATATCAGCCATGCAAGGAAATCTTGGAATAATTGTCAACTCATCACTGTCCTTTGTTCTATAGATCCATTTTCTTCAACTCTTGCTGTAATTATACTGATACTTCCCCAATATGGCCCTTTTTCACTATGTTTTCACTTTATCCGCTTCTTAAATGTTTCCTATTAAAATGCTCTCATCATCAGACTCTGCGTGTGCAGTTACAGCGTAACATAGAAAAATGAATGTGTTCTGGGGCCAGAAAAACCTGCATTGAAATTTCACTTTGTGGGGACCTATAGGGCAGATGATTCAACCTTGTCAGAATCACTATTTTCTCACATGCAAAATGGGAAGAGTAACGCTTATTGTGCACAATTGTTATGAAATTTGAACGACTACATATAAAATACATATGTCAAAAACTCTGAATAATCAGATGAAAACAAACAAATGGACAAATATTTGCCCCCAAATTTAAAGGATTAATATTATATTTAAAAACGTTCTACAAACTGTTAAGAAATAAGCTGAAAGTTCAGTAGAAAAGTAGACAAAAGATGTCAATTGATACCTAACAAACTAAATATGAGACTAAAATGAGGGAAAGATTTTAATCATGCTAGTAACCAGACAAATGCCAATTAAAATATCTATGAGATATTATTTTATCATAAATTTAGTGAATGATACAATAATAAAACCCAGTACTGAGCTGAAGATGTATTGAACAGAGCCACTGACTGTTAGCAGTGT
Source organism: Aethalodelphis obliquidens (assembly GCF_003676395.1). Lineage (NCBI taxonomy): Eukaryota > Metazoa > Chordata > Mammalia > Artiodactyla > Delphinidae > Aethalodelphis > Aethalodelphis obliquidens. Next base: position 41,164,663 of record NW_020837950.1, read on the forward strand.
AATTGGTACACACTCTCTTGAAATCATTTTCCCAAATTTATCAGAGCCTTTGTTTTCCTAAAATTTTGACTTAGTAAATACCTTTCCAGAAAGCTCATACCATTGGCATTTTCAGAATTCTCCTTTCTTAGGAGAAAAAATAAAATATAGGACAATCTTGTCAAGAAATTATGATATATGAGATCATATGGCTAAAATAATTTCTTAGTTAGAGCTTTTTGAAAAGAGAACTTTTTTTTTTTTTTTTCGGTACACGGGCCTCTCACTGTTGTGGCCTCTCCCGCTGCGGAGCACAGGCTCCGGACGCGCAGGCTCAGCGGCCATGGCTCACGGGCCCAGCCGCTCCGCGGCATGTGGGTTCTTCCCAGACCGGGGTACGAACCCGTGTCTCCTGCATCGGCAGGAAGACTCTCAACCACTGCGCCACCAGGGAAGTCCGAAAAGAGAACATTTTAAACAGACACTTATTATACCTTGATCCCACTTTATGTGATAGGTTTACTATGTACAAATCAATTAGTATCTAACTGTGAGATGTTCATACATTTATATGCAAGAAACAAACTCACTTTGTTTAGCAGATAATCAAGAGAATACTGTTCAAATATGTACTTTAAGCTAGGTAACCAGATGTCTAGCAAAAGGAAAAAATGTCCCTGATGTCTGTCCTCATAACTTTTTGCTGCAATATTCTCAAACTTTTAAGATCTAGACTATTTACTATTCTTTTACATTTTTAAAAAAACAATCTCTTATTCAGTAATTTTAAAAATTTAAGATAATTATTTTTGAATCCATCTCATTCCCTAGGGTAGCCCCATTCTGACATTCACCAGTTTAATCGATTGAATGTCCTCATTTTTACTACCCACAATCCCCTCATATTCTCTTTCCCCTTAACTATCTTAGATTCCGTGTTATGTCATTATAATCACCACATTACCTAAACGTAGCTCCCTTTTCCCTTCTATCTCTTCAGAGTTCTTTGTTGCTAAATCTAACTCTCTATTTACATTAGATTACATTCCTCTGGTGACCATAGATGGAGGAAAACTCACAGCCATGTTGACAGGTTTTACTTTTAGTCAATGACCACAAACTCCAAGTGAGCCTTCACCCCAGCCTGATAAGCCTACTTCTTTTCCCCAGTCAACTGATACTCCTGTTCTCCCAAACTTATCTGCATTTCCTCTCCTTTTTCTTCTTATCACCAACACCTTCTCACTCACTGACTCTCAGATTGACTTTGTTTCCTGTTTCACTGAGGAAACAGAAGCAATTAGCAATTTGTAAAAGTGGTTCCTTATCCTCCTCCTACCAAATAAATCTGCACCTAATTTGATGATGGAGGCATTCCGTCAGATTTATTTATTCTCAGCTGAAGAATGAAGCAGGCCCATATGATGAGTCTCCTTTGATTCAATCTGTTTCTTTAAAGCTAACTTGTAAGACTTCAGCAAAATACCCAGAAATTGGCATTAGGATATGTATAAAGACTTTTCCGATGAACTTTTTTCCTTTAGTAAATCATGACTCCATCCCGTGCAAGTCAGCTGTAAATGATTGCACCACGGAATAAGAATATTCCGGTTTATGGGTCATGTTGCATAATGCAGAGCATTAACATTAATCTAAGGGCTCTTATCTTTGCATTTTCTTCACAAGGCATTTCCAATTCATAGCCTTAGATTATGATTCAGGAAACTAATATGGAAGTAAATGTGAAGCACGAACCTGGTATTAATGGCTTTTTCTGTTTCCAAATTAGTTTCAAGATCTATACCCCCTGTAATACTGAACTATAAGTGAAAATTGTGGCAGTTCTGAAAGAAGGCTATGCCAGTCTTTAGAGCCCTGGATTTTTTAACAAGGTTACAATGTGCCACACATGTGAGCTAGCAAGCAAATGCTATAGGGGCAGTCAGGGTGAGCAGAGAAAGGGTGAAGTGGGTTTAGGTTAAGAAAACTAGAGCATTAAAAAAAGTTAAACAAATGAAATTCAAAGTACACTTTCCAAAATGTAAAATAAAAAAGGTTGCGTTCCTCAAAATGATATGTTTTAAACAATGGCACTTTATAGTTTAAAGGCAGACGTTTCTATCACTAGAGCTATTTTTGGTGGATCCCAAGAGTCCTTTGTCTATATTTTTTCCTATTCTTTATTCCTTGCCTTGTGTTCATAAATACAGCTAAAACAAAGCAGGAAGAAGACAATATGGTGTGCTGGAAAAGAGGTAAAAAGTTTGAATTCTAGCCTCATTTCTAGCCTCGATGTGTTGTGACTTTAGCTGAACTCTAAGCCAGAGTTTCTTCATTTGTGAAATTAGGAAAATAAGATGTCTACAACCTAGCTATACGGTACATCTTGAATAAGATACAGAAGAAAGTGACTATTGAAATGCTTAGCATACTCTGAATACTCTGTTTCTTTTTTTAATCATTACATAAATTTGGCTGGTACTATCCTTGTCCCTCTCTTACTAAGAGAAACACCCTTCCCAGGCAATCTCAACCATTTCCACAGCGGCAGCTACATCTATTTCTTGGTGATGCTCAAATCGATATCATTGGTCCAGAGCTCTCTTCTACACTCCAGTTTCTACATGTGAGTGTCCCACAGAAAAACTCAACCCCAAAGTGAACTGTCTTTTCTTATTATTTTATCCCCAAACATATCCTTCCCGTGAACTACAAGTCTCCTGAATTGGTACTACCAACCACCAAGCCAGAAACCTGGGATCATCTTAGCGCTTTCTTTTTCCTTCACCTCCATTTCCAATAGATGGACAAGTTTTATTGATTCTACCTTTCTAATATCACTTTATATTATGATTGCTTTATTCAGTCTCTTGCCTCTTCCACTGCTTCTTTGTTCTTCTCCATGTCTCCAGTCTTGTTCTCCTTCAAATGAGCTTCACTGTCACCAAAGTACTCTGTCTAAAGACAAAACTTATTTTTCTACTTTATAGGGTACTTTATAGGGTACAAACTTCTGGGGCTCCCCTATGACATACAGAATTAAATCCAAATTCCTCAGGATGATATATTAAACCCTCTCAGATCTCCAGACTTGTCTGGACTTACATGCCCCTTCTCCCACTATAATTTCTGGCTATTATGAGTTTGAAGTTGTCTACACACAGAATGACGTCCCAGGCTTTCTTGTTTGACCAGGTCTGTTCCCTCATCTGAGAATGGCCTTTCTGCCCCAGTCCCAGCCCAATCCTTTCATCAAACCTTGATAACCAGTTTATTATTCCAGGCATCACTCAAGCATTACTCCAAGAAGCCCTCTCTGATACCCTCTTCCTAGATGGAACAAATCACCTTCTCTTGTGTGACTTCTCTGTACGTTATATCTGCTTCTATCACATGTTCTATAATTCATAATTCACTTATGTGTTTACATGATTGACTCTTTTTCTACAGTTCAACTTCCTTAAAGGTAACAGCTATGCATAACTTCTCATGGTGTACTGCCAAGTCTGTGTCAGTCAGTTCAGAAGACAGATGCCACACTCAGAGTTTGTAATTTGGGGGGTGTTTAATAATGAGACTCATTTCAAGGGGTGTGGTGGGGATTTGGGGGACCAATAATGGATAACTCAGGACTTGGAAGCTAACATAGAGGAAAGCCATACTGAAGGATAAGGGGAGGGAGTAATTACAGAACCCGGAGAGGGTCGTTATATGGAAAGGGCCTCCTGTGACCCAAAGCTGTGGCCTTTTCTACAGAGATGGCATCAGCCTGAAGACCCCAAAGGGAGAGAACCAAGGTAATCAATATTCCTGCTTCAGCGTCCTCCGTCTCTGCTAGTGTCTCCCATATTCTGAACCCAACCCACAAGCCAGAGGGAAGTGAATGTAACCCACATGGTTAGCTTTTCGGGGTGGCAGTTGAGGGAAGAGCACCCTGGAACAACAAAGGAAAATGATATACTGTGCAGGGTCTAAAGGGGCTGACAGATCCTAATTGCTTAAAAGGTGTACGTTGAGTGAAAATTCACTGAAGGATTATTCATGTGCCTTGCAACTTGTACAAAATGGACAATAAAGCGTTAAACACAAATGCTCTGAAATAGCATTTCTGCCAGCTTTATACAGGATTATGTTGTGCAGCCACTTAGCTGCTTCAGCAGAGAAATGCTTTAAAGGGAAAGAACAGGAAGCATTGGAGAGAAAGGTTTTTGTCATATCTCCTGGGGGAGAGATGTATTCCTGGTGGTGTTACCCAGAAGGTGGTCCCTTCTAACACAATGGTTATGTTTATGGAGGATAGATGCAAAAAAAAAAAAAAATTAGGAAGGCCTGCATACCACCACAAATAAGCAAGTAGATATAACAAGACTGATGTCTAAATGAGAATGCCAACAGCACAGGGATAAAGAGAAGTGAGTGGAGAGAAGTAGCAGCAGCATGGCTAGAAAGGAAGGAGAAAATGGAGAAATAAAGTGAGATAACAAGGATTTACTGCAAGGAAATCAAGCAGTAGTATCAGCAGGAAAAATGAGATGTCTGCGGAAGGAATTTGTAAATCTCCCATGAAACTTATAACAACTGTGAGAGCCTTGGAATAGCATGTCTGCCAGCTTGGAAAGATTGTCCAAGAAATGACAGACTGCTCAGCCAGCAGGATCTGCAAGGACAATGTAGGCTCTTACGAAACACAAGGAAATAAGACCAAAAGAGGAGAAGATCTGGACCCAGGCCACCCGGATAGAAACAAATGCATTCCCAACAATTAGTTAGAGATTTCTTTCCTTAACTGTACATGCACAAATTAATTCTTTGCTAAGCTGATTATCATTTTTACACTCTGTTATAAGGAACTATTTTCAAATGAATCATATAGTTGATTAAGGTTCTAATCATTGGTGTCAAAATATCCTAACCAGGTACTGTTTTTGAAAGAAATGGGTGACCTCATCAAAGACAACAAGGAAAAGTTATAGGAGGCAGTGTGACGTCATGCTTAAGAATGTGAACTCCGCATCAGACATATCTTTATGTCAATTCTTGCTCTACTAGCAAGAAGTTATGTTAACTTGGTTTCCATCTTAGGTTCTTCTTCTGTAAAATGAGGTTAATGCCAGTTCCTCCTTCAGAGGTTTCTTATGAGGATTAGAAGAGTTAAGACATTTTAAATTATACATAGTCAATGCATGTTAACACAATGTCTGACATGTGTTCAAATCCTAAACTACTGTTACTTCTAATGGAGGCTACTTTTTTACTTGATGTGCATGAGATTGAAAGGAACCTTTAAAAACTTATATTTTGAAGGTTGTGAAATATTGCACAAATTTATGATATCATCATTATTACATATAATTATTTATGATGTATCTGGTATGGAATTGATCTAAAAAGTAGTTTGAAAGTAGCAATTTGTAGCACATCAAAATGCCACACCTATATTGGATTGTTGGATCATCACATTGCATTATAGCGTCCCTCGGTATCCACAGAGGACTGGATCTAGGACTTGCTGCAGATACCAAAATCCAAGGATGCTCAAGTTCATAGTTGGTCCTCAGTATCCACAGTTCAGCACCCACAGATTTAACCAACCACAGATTGTGTAATACTGTAGTATTTATTGGGAAAAAAAAAACCACGTTAAGTGGACCCGTGAAGTTCAAACTCGTGTCGTTCAAGGGTTAACTGTAATTATAGTGATGGATGAATGCAGAATATTATTTTATGAATTAACTATATGTTAGTCACTAAACTACAATGTCTTAAAGTGTCCCAGTTTTTTAAATTACATTTTTATTGAGTTACATGGTTTTAACAAATAAAATAGAGCAGAGCATACTGTATTTGTAACATCTGAATCTTAGTTTCAAGAGTTATTTCACTTTACAAATAAAGCAACTACTTATGCTTAACACATAGTGGGTTTTTCTGACCAAATAGGTAAGACTTGTTTTGATTAAAATTGTGGTATAAGTCGGGAATAAAACACATGGAAATAAAAGCTTAATGATTAAGCACTTTTAGCTAAATGAAAGTCTTTGTGAACATAATTGACGCATCTAACTGAAAACTGAACAGGCATTAAATACTGAATTAATACATTTGAGCCAAGAAAAACATTGAAACATGTTCCACATTCCCACACCACACTTCCCAACTACTTCCTCCAACAAATGAAAATTGCAGGTAAGCCCAAATCCATTCTTGTATAAAGTAATATTTATCGTGTGGAATTTCTCTGCCATAACTTAAAATTTATGATTTTTGAGTCAAAACACTGATATTTTTTCTGTTCATTTCTAATTTATCTTGACTCGTTGTAGAAGAATGTTCCAAACATATCTTTTCATTAGAAGAAAGCAAATAAATGGGTTGGTTATGGCATACTTACTAGAAGTCATTGAGGCTGCATTATACCCAGAACAACTGTGCCTCCTTGGTATTTTCCTAGTTCTGGCAACAACGCAAACTGGTAAGAGAAGAGACTTGAGGTTAGATATTTCAGCTATTTTAATCTAGAACTGACTGTCTCTATTATGTATCTAGAATGCCTATAAAATAAAATTCAAAGTCGTTCTTTGGCCCCAACATCCCTGAATAAAACGTCACAGTGCACTCCCCCCCTCCACTAACAGTGATTCACTAAAGCAGTGACAGTACTTCCAAAATTGGGGTGTAGAAGGGAAGCTAAATGGATCTGTGACTTTATATGACCCCTAAATGATTCTACTGAGTTTTCTAAGAGAGTGGACCATTCTTCCTACTGTGTCCCTACTGAGAATCTATGGGCAGAAAACAAGGATCTGAATAATGTTAAATGGCAACTACTTCTTACGAAAAGTTGAAAAGAAAAAGAAAATGATATTTAATCTTCATAAGCTAAAGTTTATCTAGAACTTTTTAGACACTTTTTAAAATATCTTTATTGGACTATAACTGCTTTACAATGCTGTGTTCCTTTCTACTGTATAGCAAAGTGAATCAGCTATACGTATACATATATCCCCATATCTCCTCCCTCTTGCGTCTCCCTCCCACCCTCCCTATCCCACCCCTCTAGGTGGTCACAAAGCACCGAGCTGATCTCTGTGTGCTATGCCCTGCTTCCCACTAGCTATCTATTTTACATTTGGTAGTGTATATATGTCCATGCCACTCTCTCACTTTGTCCCAGCTTACCCTTCTCCCCCACCATGTCTTCAAGTCTATTCTCTACATCTGCGACTTTATTCCTGTCCTGCCCCTAGGTTCTTGAGAACCTTTTTTTTTTTTTGATTCCATATATATGTGTTAGCATACGGTATTTGTTTTTCTCTTTCTGACTTACTTCACTCTGTATGACAGACTCTAGGTCCACCCACTTCACTACAAATAACTCAATTTTGTTTCATTTTATGGCTGAGTAATATTCCACTGTATATATGTGCCACATCTTCTTTATCCATTCATCTGTCGATGGACACTTAGGTTGCTTCCATGTCCTGGCTACTGTAAATAGAGCTGCAATTAACATTTTGGTACATGACTCTTTTTGAATTATGGTCTTCTCTGGGTATATGCCCAGTAGTGGGATTGCTGGGTCATATGGCAGTTCTATTTTCAGTTTTTTAAGGAACTTTCATACTGTTCTCCATCGTGGCTGTATCAATTTACATTCCCACCAACAGTGGGAAACAGCATTTATTGTTTGTAGATTTTTTGATGATGGCCATTCTGACCAGTGTGAGGTGATATCTCATTGTAGTTTTTTTTTTTTTTAATAAATTTATTTATTTTTGGCTGTGTTGGGTCTCATTGCTGCACGCAGGCTTTCTCTAGTTGCAGAGAGCGGGGGCTATTCTTCGTTGCAGTGCGCGGGCTTCGCATTGCGGTGGCTTCTCCTGCTGTGGAGCACGGGCTCTAGGTGCGTGGGCTTCAGTAGTTGTAGCATGTGGGCTCAGTAGTTGTGGCTCGCGGGCTCTAGAGCACAGGCTCAGTAGCTGTGGTGCATGGGCTTAGCTGCTCCGCGGCACGTGGGATCTTCCCGAACCAGGGATCGAACTCGTGTTCCCTGCATTGGCAGGTGGATTCTTAACCACTGCACCACCAGGGGAGTCCCATCTCATTGTAGTTTTGATCTGCATTTCTCTAATGATTAGTGATGTTGTGACGGCAGAGGCTGGCGTGATGTTGTAACAGCCTGAGGCGTGCTGTGTGTTCTCCTGGGGAAGTTGTCCCTGGATCTCAGGACCTTGGCAGTGGCGGGCTGCACAGGCTGAGGGGTGTGGATAGTGACCTGTGCTTGCCCACAGGATTCTTGGTGGCAGCAGCAGCACTTCATGCCCGTCTCTGGGGTTCGAGGTGATAGCTACGACTCGTGCCCATCTCTGGAGCTCGCTTAGGCAGTATTCTGCCTTCTGTGTTCATGCAGGGAAGGAATCCCCTCTCCTCGCACACCTCGTAACTATCGTCTCTTGCCTCTCCGGCAGGGCCAGACTTGTCCCTGGACTCCCTCCCGGCTAGTCGTGGCGCACTAGCCGCTTCAGGCTGTGTTCATGCAGCCAACCCCAGTCCTCTCCCTGGGATCTGACCTCCGAAGCCCGAGCCTCAGCTCCCAGCACACCCACCCCGCCCCGGCGGGTGAGCAGACAAGCCTCTCGGGCTGGTGAGTGCCGGTCGGCACCAATCTTCTGTGCGGGAATCTCTCCGCTTTACCCTCCGCACCCCTGTTGCTGTGCTCTCCTCCGTGGCTCCAAAGCTTCCCCCCTCCGCCACCTGCAGTCTCCCCCCGCGAAGGGGCTTCTAGTGTGTGGAAATCTTTCCTCCTTCACAGCTCCCTCCCACTGGTGCAGGTCCCGTCCCTATTCTTTTGTCTCTGTTTTTTCTTTTTTCTTTTGCCCTACCCGGGTACTTGGGGAGTTTCTTGTCTTTTGGGAAGTCTGAGGTCTTCTGCCAGTGTTCAGTAGGTGTTCTGTAGTTGTTGTTACACATGTAGATGTATTTCTGATGTACTTATGGGGAGGAAGGTGATCTCTACGTCTTACTCCTCTGACATCTTGAAGGTCCCCCCTCTTTTGACACTTTTGAAGGTTTTAAATATACTGTTTCATTTGAAGTTCATAACAACATTAAGAGGTCCGATTTCCAGTTTCACAGGTGGAGTGCCTAGGCACGGAGTGGATAAAATACTTACCTAAGAGTATAGAGCAAATTATAAGTGATAGAACCAAGATTTACACCTAGGCTCTCTAGCTCCAGAGTCCACACTGTAAACCATAATCTCACATTGCACAGAAAATGTATTTTTGCTAAAATATAAACCAATCTGATTTTTTTTTTTTTTTTTACATAAAAATACATAATGTTGTTGCTTTTCACCACCATGTTCTTGCTTATGCTGCCAAGTCTGTCCCTCTACTTTTTCTTTCCTGATTGTTGTTCATTCTCTGAGACTCAGCTTGGTCACAGCCTCCTTCAAGACTTCCTTGGGAGTCTCCTCCGCAGCTCTGGACCCCATCCTCCCGCACCAGCCAAGTCTGGGGAGGCCACCAGCACGTTGCCCGCATTCCTGGTGTCCTCGCGTCCATCGGGCACCCCGAGTCATTCTCCCCATCACTGAAACGTGACCGCGCCGGGGCTCTCAGTCCCGGACCACCCTCGCGGGGACAGGTGCGTTTCTCCCGGGCGCCGGGGTCCGGGCCCAGCCCTACGTGGACTCCCACTGCCCGAGGCCGAGCCGTGAGGCTGGTCGGGCGCCGTCCTCAGGGCTGCCCACGGCATCCGGCCACCCAGCTCGCGCTTGGGCCGGCCCCGCAGCTGTCCGCCCGGGCGCAGCCTCCTCCCCTCAGGCCCGCAGATGGCCGGACGGTCTCCGCACCCCGAGGCCAGGCGCCGGCGCGGGCCTCACCTTGATCCTCTCCACGCCGGCCTCCAGCTTGAGCTGCTCCACCAGGCGCTGCAGGGCACTTACGCTGGCCCCGGAAGACATGGCGGCGGCCTGGGCTCTGAGCGAGTGAGCCGGTGGGCGGGCGGAGACGCGAGGCCCCGAGGCCCTGCGCCGCCCCGGGGTGGGGAAGCCGCTGCGCCTGCCCCACCGCCCGCCGACCACTCCCGGCCTCGCCCGGCAGCCGCTCCCCTCAGTGGCAGACGCAACAGATACGCCAGAAATACATCTACACATGGAGCAACTCCTACAGAACACCTACTGAATGCTGGCAGAAGACCTCAGACCTCCCAAAAGCAACCTCAGAAGCAGCGGATTAAAGCTCCACGATCAACTTGATGTACCCTGCATCTGTGGAATACATGAATAGACAACGAATCATCCCAAATTGAGGAGGTGGACTTTGAGAGCAAGATTTATGATTTTTTCTCCTTTTCCTCTTTTTGTGAGGGTGTATGTGTATGCTTCTGTGTGAGATTTTGTCTGTATAGCTTTGCTTCCACAATTTGTCCTAAGGTTCTATCCATCCTTTTTTTTTTTTCTAAATAATTATTTTTAATTTAATAACTTTATTATATTTTACTTTATTTTATTTTACTGTATCTTCTTTCTTTCTTTCTTTTTTCCTTCCTTCCCTCCTTCCTTCCTCCCTCTCTCCCTCCCTCCCTCCTTTCTTTCTTTCTTTCCTTTGCTTCTTTCTTTCTTTCTTCCTTTCATCCTTCCTTCCTTCCCTCCTTTCTTCCTTCCTTTCTTTCTTTCTTTCTTTCTTTCTTTCTTTCTTTCTTTCTTTCTTTCTTTCTTTCTTTCTTTCTTCCTACTTCTACTAATTCTTTCTCTCTACTTTTTCTCCCTTTTATTCTGAGCCGTGTGGATAAAAGGCTCTTAGTGCTCCAGCCAGGAGTCAGTCTGTGCCTCTGAGGTGGGAGAGCCAACTTCAGGACGCTGGTCAACAAGAGACCTCCCAGCTCCACATAATATCAAATGGCGAAAATCTCCCAGAGAGCTCCATCTCAGCGCCAGCACCCAGCTTCACTCAACGACTAGCAAGCTACAGTGCTGGACACCCTATGCCAAACAACTAGCAAAACAGGAACACAACCCCACCCATTACCAGAGAGGCTACCTAAAATCGTAATAAGTCCACAGACACCCCAAAACACACCACCAGACGTGGACCTACCCACCAGAAAGACAAGATCCAGCCTCATCCACCAGAACACAGGCACTAGTCCCCTCCACCAGGAAGCCTACACAACCCACTGAACCAACCTGAGCCACTGGGGACAGACACCAAAAACAACGGGAACTACGAACCTGCAGCCTGCAAAAAGGAGACCCCAAACACAATAAGATAAGCAAAATGAGAAGACAGAAAAACACAGAGCAGATGAAGGAGCGAGATAAAAATCCCACCATACCTAACAAATGAAGGGGAAATAGGCAGTCTACCTGAAAAAGAATTCAGAATAATGATAGTAAAGATGATCCAAAATCTTGGAAATAGAATAGACAAAATGCAAGAAACATTTAACAAGGACCTAGAAGAACTAAAGATGAAACAAACAATGATGAACAACACAATAAATGAAATGAAAAATACTCTAGATGGGATCAATAGTAGAATAACTGAGGCAGAAGAATGGATAGGTGACCTGGAAGACAAAATAGTGGAAATAACTACTGCAGAGCAGAATAAAGAAAAAAGAATGAAAAGAACTGAGGACAGTCTCAGAGACCTCTGGGACAACATTAAACGCACCAACATTCAAATTATAGGGGTTCCAGAAGAAGAAGAGAAAGGGACTGAGAAAATATTTGAAGAGATTATAGTTGAAAACTTCCCTAATATGGGAAATGAAATAGTTATTCAAGTCCAGGAAGCACAGAGAGTCCATACAGGATAGATCCAAGGAGAAATACGCCAAGACACATATTAATCAAACTGTCAAAAATTAAATACAAAGAAAGCATACTAAAAGCAGCAAGGGAAAAACAACAAATAACACACAAGGGAATCCCCATAAGGTTAACAGCTGATCTCTCAGCCGAAACTCTGCAAGCCAGAAGGGGGTGGCAGGACATACTGAAAGTGATGAAGGAGAAAAACCTGCAAGCAAGATTACTCTACCCAGCAAGGATCTCATTCAGATTTGATGGAGAAATTAAAACCTTTACAGACAAGCAAAAGCTGAGAGAGTTCAGCACCACCAAACCAGCTTTACAACAAATGCTAAAGGAACTTCTCTAGGCAAGAAACACAAGAGAAGGAAAAGACCTATAATAACGAACCCAAAACAATTTAGAAAATGGGAATAGGAACATACATATCGATAATTACCTTAAATGTAAATGGACTAAATGCTCCCACCAAAAGACACAGATTGGCTGAATGGATACAAAAACAAGACCCATATATATGCTGTCTACAAGAGACCCACTTCAGACCTAGAGACACATACAGACTGAAAGTAAGGGGATGGAAAAAGATATTCCACGCAAATGGAAACCAAAAGAAAGCTGGAGTAGCAATTCTCATATCAGACAAAATAGACTTTAAAATAAAGACTATTAGAAGAGACAAAGAAGGTCACTACATAATGATCAAGGGATCGATCCAAGAAGAACATATAACAATTGTAAATATTTATGCACCCAATATAGGAGCACCTCAATACATAAGGCAAATACTAACAGCCATGAAAGGGGAAATCGACAGTAACACATTCAGAGTAGGGGACTTTAACACCCCACTTTCACCACTGGACAGATCATCCAAAATGAAAATAAATAAGGAAACACAAGCTTTAAATGACACATTAAACAAGATGGACTTAATTGATATTTATAGGACACTCCATGCAAAAACAACAGAATACACATTTTTCTCAAGTGCTCATGGAACATTCTCCAGGATAGATCATATCTTGGGTCACAAATCAAGCCTTGATAAATTTAAGAAAATTGAAATTGTATCAAGTATCTTCCGACCACAGTGCCATGAGACTAGATATCAATTACAGGAAAAAATCTGTAAAAAATACAAACACATGGAGGCTAAACAATACAATACTTAATAATGAAGTGATCACTGAAGAAATCAAAGAGGAAATTAAAAAAAATACCTAGAAACAAATGACAATGGAGACACGATGACCCAAAACCTATGGGATGCAGCGAAAGCAGTTCTAAGAGGGAAGTTTATAGCAATACAAGCCCACCTTAAGAAACAGGAAACATCTCAAATAAACAACCTAACCTTGCACCTAAAGCAATTAGATAAAGAAGAACAAAAAAACCCCAAAGTTAGCAGAAGGAAAGAAATCATAAAAATCAGATCAGAAATAAATGAAAAAGAAATGAAGGAAACAATAGCAGAGATCAATAAAACTAAAAGCTGGCTCTTTGAGAAGATAAACAAAATTGACAAACCATTAGCCAGACTCATCAAGAAAAAAAGGGAGAAGATTCAAATCAATAGAATTAGAAATGAAAAAGTAGAAGTAACAACTGACACTGCAGAAATACAAAAGATCATGAGAGAGTACTACAAGCAACTCTATGCCAATAAAATGGACAACCTGGAAGAAATGGACAAATTCTTAGAAATGCACAATGTGCCAAGACTGAATCAGGTAGAAATAGAAAATATGAACAGACCAATCACAAGCACTGAAATTGAAACTGTGATTAAAAATCTTCCAACAAACAAAAGCCCAGGAACAGATGGCTTCACAGGCGAATTCTATCAAACATTTAGAGAAGAGCTAACACCTATCCTTCTCAAACTCTTCCAAAATATAGCAGAGGGAGGAACACTCCCAAATTCCTTCTACGAGGCCACCATCACCTTGATACCAAAACCAGACAAAGATGTCACAAAGAAAGAAAACTACAGGCCAATATCACTGATGAACACAGATGCAAAAATCCTCAACAAAATACTAGCAAACAGAATCCAACAGCACATTAAAAGGATCATACACCATGATCAAGTGGGGTTTATTCCAGGAATGCAAGGATTCTTCAATATATGCAAATCTATCAATGTGATAAACCATATTAACAAATTGAAGGGGAAAAACCATATGATTATCTCAATAGGTGCAGAGAAAGCTTTTGACAAAATTCAACACCAATTTATGATAAAAAACCCTGCAGAAAGTAGGCATAGAGGGAACTTTCCTCAACATAATAAAGGCCATATATGACAAACCCACAGCCAACATCATCCTCAATGATGAAAAACTGAAAGCATTTCCACTAAGATCAGGAACAAGACAAGGGTGCCCACTCTCAACACTCTTATTCAACATAGTTTTGGAAGTTTTAGCCACAGCAATCAGAGAAGAAAAGGAAATAAAAGGAATCCAAATCAGAAAAGAAGTAAAGCTGTCACTGTTTGCAGATGACATGATCCTATACATACAGAATCCTAAAGATGCTACCAGAAAACTACTAGAGCTAATCAATGAATTTGGTAAAGTTTCAGGATACAAAATTAATGCACAGAAATCTCTTGCATTCCTATACACTAATGATGAAAAATCTGAAAGTGAAATCCAGAAAACACTCCCATTTACCATTGCAACAAAAAGAATAAAATATCTAGGAATAAACCTACCTAAGGAGACAAAAGACCTGTATGCAGAAAATTATAAGACACTGATGAAAGAAATTAAAGATGATACAAATAGATGGAGAGATTTACCATGTTTTTGGATTGGAAGAATTGACATTGTGCAAATGACTCTACTACCCAAAGCAATCTACAGATTCAATGCAATCCCTATCAAACTACCACTGGCATTTTTCACAGAACTAGAACAAAAAATTTCACAATTTGTATGGAAACACAAAAGACCCCGAATAGCCAAAGCAATCTTGAGAACGAAAAATGGAGCTGGAGGAATCAGGCTCCCTGACTTCAGACTATACTACAAAGCTATAGTAATCAAGACAGTATGGTACTGGCACAAAAACAGAAATATAGATCAATGGAACAGGATAGAAAGCCCAGAGATAAACCCCCACACATATGGTCACCTTATCTTTGATAAAGGAGGCAGGAATGTACAGTGGAGAAAGGACAGCCTCTTCAATAAGTGGTGCTGGGAAAACTGGACAGGTACATGTAAATGTATGAGATTAGATCACTCCCTAAAATCATACACAAAATAATCTCAAAATGGATTAAAGACCTAAATGTAAGGCCAGAAGCTGTCAAACTCTTAGAGGAAAACATAGGTAGAACACTCCATGACATAAATAACAGCAAGATCCTTTATGACCCACCTCCTAGAGAAATGGAAATAAAAACAAAAATAAACAAATGGGACCTAATGAAACTTCAAAGCTTTTGCACAGCAAAGGAAACCATAAACAAGACCAAAAGACAACCCTCAGAATGGGAGAAAATATTTGCAAATGAAGCAACTGACAAAGGATTAATTTCCAAAATTTACAAGCAGCTCATACAGCTCAATAACAAAAAAAAAAAAAAAAAAAAAA
>NW_020837950.1:41180171-41398118 GCF_003676395.1 Aethalodelphis obliquidens
CAAAAAAAAAAAAAAAAAAAAAAAAAAAAAACCCAATCCAAAAATGGGCAGAAGACATAAATAGACATTTCTCCAAAGAAGATATACAGACTGCCAACAAGCACATGAAAGAATGCTCAACATCATTAATCATTAGAGAAATGCAAATCAAACTACAATGAGATATCATCTCACACCAGTCAGAATGGCCATCATCAAAAAATCTAGAAACAATAAATGCTGGAGAGGGTGTGGAGAAAAGGGAACACTCTTGCACTGCTTGTGGGCATGTGAATTGGTTCAGCCACTATGGAGAACAGTATGGAGGTTCCTTAAAAAACTACAGATAGAACTCCCATATGACCCAACAATCCTACAACTGTGCATATACCCTGAGAAAACCATAATTCAAAAAGAGACATGTACCAAAATATTCATTGAAGCTCTATTTACAATAGCCCAGAGATGGAAACAACCTAAGTGCCCATCATCGGATGAATGGATAAAGAAGATGTGGCACATATATACAATGGAATATTACTCAGCCATAAAAAGAAACGAAATTGAGCTATTTGTAATGAAGTGGATGGACCTAGAGTCTGTCATACAGAGTGAAGTAAGTCAGAAAGAGAAAGACAAATACCGTATGCTAACACATATATGTGGAATTTAAGGAAAAAAAATAAATGTCATGAAGAACCTAGGGGTAAGACAGGAATAAAGACACAAACCTACTGGAGAACGGACTTGAGGATATCGGGAGGGGGAAGGGTGAGCTGTGACAAAGCGTGAGATAGGCATGGACATATATACACTACCAAACGTAAGGTAGATAGCTAGTGGGAAGCAGCCACATAGCACAGGGATATCAACTCGGTGCTTTGTGACTGCCTGGAGGGGTGGGATAGGGAGGGTGGGAGGGAGGGAGATGCAAGAGGGAAGAGATATGGGAACATATGTATATATATAACTGATTCACTTTGTTATAAAGCAGAAACTAACACACCATTGTAAAGCAATTGTACCCCAATAAAGATGTTAAAAAAAAAAAAAAAGACTTCCTTGGGATGAACAAAAGTTATCTGCTGTGTGCTCCCAAGTAAACCCATGCGTAACTCCATCAGTTTTGTATTCGTTCCCTCTCCAATAACGTTCTCAGAGCTACCATGTGTCAGGTTCTGTGCTAGGTATATGTGTCATTTAAATGTCTTGTTTTGAGAACCTCTATCTTTGATGGCAAGCCTTATTTAATTTTTCATCTCCTGAGTCTGGTAAAATGGCTGGCACATAGTGCACTTAATATTTATTTTAACTGAAATACAGATGAATACGTTATATCTAGTTTTGTTAGGGAACCTTTGACAAAAACCTCCTGCCTTGGCCAATCACGATAACAACCACTTGCCTGAGTTGTCTAAGAACAGGAGATCCTGAACATGGTGCTGCTGAGAAAAACTAACAGGGAGAATTCCGGAGGGGCCAAAAGGAGGGAGGAGACGCCAGCCCATAATATGGCTTGTAAGCTAACCCGGAAGACTTTGGGAGGGGCCAAAAGGTGGGAGGAGACGCCAGCTCATAATATGTCTTCTAAGCTAATGGAGAAGAATTTGGGAGGGGCCAATAAGAGGAGGGAGGAGACACCGGCCCACCTGTCCTGCCGACCTCTCAGAAACGCTCACACTGGAATCGATCTTGGCTGAGAGATGGGCCTGCCACCAGGAAGGATCCTGAGGTCAGACCAAATATGGGCCAAGCAAGATGACTGGCCAGAGACAACCCAGAAAGCTAACCCCATTACCATAAACCCTGCAACTGCGAGTCAAGTGGCAGAGCAGTTCTCCTGGGTTCCTTCTCCCGGGTTCGCTCTCTGGGGGCCCCTTTCCAATGAAGTCTTTTGCTTCGTCAGCACGTGTCTCCTCGGACAATTCGTTTCCCTGTGTTAGACGAGACTCCACTCTGGGGCCCTGAAAGGGGTCCCCCTTCCTGCAACAGTTATATAGGTATCAATGATCCGTAGCACGTAGGCCTGTTCAAAAGACCAAGAAAACATAGGTAGAGATTCAGGCAGGAATGTAAGCCCTTGCTATAAAAGCTTCTTATAATTTAATTGTATTAACATTTTTAAGTAGTTCTATATGTGTCAAGCTCTATGTTAGGTACTAAAGAGAGTATAGGTATAAAAAATGAATAGGGTTTATTCCCAGATCACAAGTAGCACATAGTATAGTGGGGAAAATAGCGTATGTACCAGCCCATTTCAAATGTATGTGACAACGACTGCATTAATAAAATTATAAAAAGAAAGCACTTTGGACTGGAGTGATTAAAGAGTGCTTCCAAGAAGAGAAGGCATCCAAATTGCAACTTGAATATATAGGATTCTAATTGGTAACAAAAAGGAATTTCAAGAACAGAGAGGAGCCTAAATAGAAACATTGTAGAGGAATAATATTTTGAGATATTAACTGAGATTTGCCTCTTGTAATGTATTTCCTTTTACTCTTTGCCCTGTATTCCTCCTCTCACATTAGGGGAAAGACAGAATATCACTATATACAAAGAAAAACCTTTTGATTTTCAAAAACTAAAGCTTTTAAATCTCAAAAGGCAAGGCTTTTGCAGTGAAAGAAACTAAGCCCTGAACCATTCAAGGTATAAAGTTTATGCCATAAACAAGGAATAAAGAACCGTACCTCCCCATTCAGATTACATAAATATTCCACAGACTGAAAAAAATGGAAGATAACCCAGGAGGAAGTTAGGGCTTAGATATTGTTAGATTCCTGAAAAGGACCCTGCCCTCTGCCCTACCTTAACTTTGGAAGGTATAATTAAACCTTTAGGCTTGAGATACCAAAAAACAGGATGGGACTAATTCAAACCCAAAAATAAGAACAATAAGGGCCAGCCTTGATTAAGCAGTTAATAGGGCCAGGCACTATTCTCACCAAATTTTGAGTCATAACTAGATTTTGAGGGACTGACCATTATAGTATTCCCATGTTATAGATGATACAAGTAGGTTACAGAGAGGTTAAGTAATTTATCCAAAGTCATTCCATTAGAAATGGCAGAGTTGGTATTTGAATCTGTAGTCTGATTCTAAATAGGGCTCATAATCATTCTGTGCTATCTAAAGAAGACACACTGTGCTACCTAAGACTTAGATTCTAACCCCAGCTAGGTTTAGGGATCAACATGAAAACAAGTGCAGTTGTAGAAAAAGAAAATTACATTTTTTTGCATGACTGAATTGTGGACATAATCTCCATAATAATGAGAGCTTTTATGTGAATGATCTCCTTCAAATCTTCCAATGGCTCTATGAGCACAATTATAATTATAAATTTAAATATGAAAACCTGGAAGATCATATATATTAACTTGGCCAAGCTACCAAAGTGAGTAGGTGGCCCAGTTGTCTTTGAACTCAGGCAATCTGACTCCCAAATCCATGTTCCCAGTCACTATGCCATCTTTTTACAGGAAATGGCAACTGTGGTATCCATGCTAATGCACTGCTTACATCTCCTGTGGGCAACGTGATTGACTGATGCCCCAACATGACTACTGTCCTGTTAGGTCCACCTCTGCATTCATTTTAATGCTACACTTCTTACTAGTTGCTCCCATGAAATGACTGAGCATGGCAAGGGTACATATGGAGATCCTCCAGTGGGGATTTTGGCTCAAGGATTCCCATTGGCCTAACCAAATCTTCATGTGAACTGTGTTACAGTCTGAGACTCTACTTAATTCCCCTTCCTTGCCTCTACCATAGCTGTCAAACCTATATCATGATCTGAACCTTGACCTCACCTTCTGTTGCTTCTTCCCCCAATAAACCTCTTCCATGTCTAACCCTCTTTTGGCATTTGCTTTTCTGTGAGCCCCAACTAAGGCACGTGGTACAAAGTGCGGTCTGAGAAAACAAGTGGTAATATGGGAATTTGGTTATGTCTCACTAACCACCCATTCTGAGTAGAAGGAGTGTTGCAGAAAGTCCCTGGCACAAGGCCCAAGTGCTAAAGATTTCACTGTGGTTGATGATTTGCCTTTCAACTCTAATGGTTCAGACATTTAAAATAGGGTGGAGTTGGCTGATTACTGCTAAATTGTACTGATATTGACACCCTACAGAGAGTGAGACACTAAGAGCCATTATAAGTAGTTAATAAGTATAAGAACTAGAGGGACTCTTAGTAACCTACAAAAAGCCTCTGTCTCCTAGAATGGAAGAGCAGATCAGCTAAGTAGCAGACCAAAGATCTGTTAAGTCACACAGTTCCACAGACTGTAGTATGCTCGGAAGAGGAAGAGCTGTTACACTAAACTCAGGACTCTATTTGGGAAACCTGGGATCTTGAAATATGGGATGCGGACATGCAGACAGTTGCCGCTGAGGATGTTTGCTCTGCACTGACCCCTCAGAACTTGCAAAGGTGGCCTACAGCTTCACTCCCTCCACCCCATGTTAGAAGATGCTGCAGAGACCACAATTCTGCATGGTAATGGGTATCCCCTAAAGGACCTACCCCTACCTCCTCTCCTGGCTTCCAGGACCTTAACTAAAGTTCAATCCCAGAATTATCCAGCTGGGTGTTTCTGGGCTTGATAAGGGAGCACAGAGATTATATTTCAATGTATTTGTAAGAATTAGCTAGCCTGTACCAGCAAGAGCCTGGAAAGTAGCCCTGGGGTTGCATCTAGAAAGCGCTTAATCAAGAGGGCCAGAATGTAAGACTGGATAAGGAAGAATTCATTGACTTGGAGGGAAGGGGCACTTTCTCCAGATTCAACCTTCTCCAGGTTTAGCATCCTGACACAGGCCCTCAGGGAATGGGCAAATTCACTGCTTGCATGCATCAGCTTAAGCAGATCTTTCTTGAAACTGTGCTACATTCCAATACTCATGCTACCCAGTTTTTAATCCTGCATTTTCCTTATACAAGTCACACATCCCTTGTGTTCTAAAGGTTCTCCCCACCTTCTCCTGATCCTTCCCGGAATAAATTTCTTGTGCTTCTCATCCTGTATTATTGTGTGCTTCTAGGTGAACCTATACTAACACAAAAAGTAAACACAGTCAGTCAAAGGTTTTATAGGAGCAAAAATAGGAAATGAGGCTGGAAACTAAGGTCCAGATCTGGTCATTCACCTTAAAAGCATGTCTTCACCCCTCAGTGATGTGTTTTAGTGAGAACTGGTGATTTATAGCAAGTATTTAGCATAAAGGTTGCTGGGAATATAATAATTGAGGAGTCAGGGTGAGAAAAGAAAAAGGGATTAGGGATCAGACATTTGAAAATCATATAAACTTTTTCAAAACTTGAGGTAGTAATGCATATACCTTGGCATAGATAAGTAATATAGTTATGTTTAAATGATTGACTAACCAATGGGAAATAATAGGAGGTCAGTAATCCCCTTTTTCAATTTGCCTTGGAGCAGTCGCCAAACCCCAAGGCCCAGTTAGGAGGCCCTTTCATTCACCCTTAGCAGAGCTCTGGTGAAGTAAGAGACGGGGCAGCATCCATTTGAGAAAGTGTACCTGATTGTATATGAAAGGTTAATACATTTAAGAATGAATTATTTCATTTAAAAATTAATCACCACACATGTGTTGATGTCTGATAGAAAAAAAAATCATTAAGTAGTAATTAAGACGGGACTATTTGTCATTGGATGAAAGAGGGTTTTCAGGGCTGAAGGTGGGGTAGGAGGGAGACCTCAACAGAGGCAGCTTCTTTTAAAGTTGCTAAAGTTTGTTTAGTGATTTTTTTCAGTACTTTCCATTTCTTGAAATATGTTCTTGCTTACAAAATAGAAAATGATATAGAAGGATATCAATCATTCCTTTAAAAAAGCAAAATAAACTAAAATTAATGTCATGCTGATATGGACATCAAATGTAGATGAGGCTTATTAAAATGTATGTCTGTTTGGTATCTAGTTTTAACTGTATACTTGTTTTAGTGGAAGCTTTTGAGAAATATAATATTCATGTAATTATATAAGTTCATGAGCTATTTGTGACATTAACTCTAAGAAGCTACCTTTTTAGGACTGAACAGAGCACTGGATCCACTTAGTTGACTTCCTCATCCTGAAGAAGAGACATGCAAATAAGTAATTGAACAATAACTTGTGTGAAACATTACAGAAAAATAAAAGTAGCAGTAATTATATACGAATTGTCTAATATCAAATTATATAAGAATTCTTTATGTCAACTATCATTTAGGCTTTTATATATGTGAATTTATCAATGTTATCAATGTTGTAAGCATAAATGTCTTGTTTTTAGAATGACTACCATCTGCTTTTTAAAAATCACTGTTAATACGTATGTGTATACATTCTACTAATGACTCAGGAATGACAAATAAATTGAAAATTCATAAATATGGATAGAGAGTCATTATGAAGTCTAACCATTTATTTTAAATAAGGTATTCCAATTCGATTGAAAGCATTCATTGTCATAAATAAAAGCCAGCATTTTCTTATGAGCATAATTAAATTTCCTATAAGCATACTTAAGTGTCATACTTCTTAGATTTCACAGCAGTGTCCCTGGATCCGACTTTTCATGTTGATATCTGTAATAAAGGTCTATTTCAATCAAAAAGTTGTCTCTTACTATTCAAATATAAAGAGAATCTTAACTCAGGATTTTACAAATTATTCTTTCTTAGCATTACCTATTTTAGGTGTTTTACTTTTATACATATGTATTTTAATCTGGTTTGGCTTGTACTCATCCCTGAATCACTGGTCCACACATTTATTGATCTAAATGGGCTCGTGGGCTCCCTCCTCCCCCTTAATGTTAAGGGTGTGAAATCAGTCTACCTGAACCACAGGGACAGAGAGGAGAGAAGGGTCTCTCTCATGTTGGCCCCAAATTGAGTACAGATTCAAACACTTGGGAATACTACCATGTCTCTCCAACAATATCCCAGGCCCCACTTACTTCCTTCTTCTCTAGCTAAGAGATTTAAATGCTGGCAATGATGAGGGTGTCAATTTCCCTATGCAGTGGACAGTTACTACGTTTGCCTGCACTGCATCTACTTCCCCTTACCGTGGTTTTTGACTCCTCTTTTCCTCCTACGCTGATCTTCCACTCCCCTCAGTACAGTTGAGAGTGATACATTTTCTAGCTCTCTAGATTTCTAAGTGAAAGTCCAGTGTACAGGAATTAGACTTTCCTTTTCAACAAACATACTAAGCATCACTACCACCCATGGTTCAGCTTCTTCAATTGTGCCATCTTTGTCTTCAGAGTAATATTGTTATAATCATTTAAGTATTTTATTACATGTGGTTTTATTATTTGATAAGATAATACCATAAAGTGGGAAATATGACTTTGCTGTTCCTAAGAATAACAAATAAGAATTTTCTCATGAGCATAAAGTAATTGAGTCCAAGATGAAAACATTAAGTGTGCTGAAACTAGTAAACCTTTGGCTTCAATCCTTCTCATTGGGTCCAATCCAGTGAAATGAAGGTTCAACAATGAGGCAGCAAATACAACTTGAAAATCTGTGCAAAATGCACATTAGAGTTGGTGGCAAAAATCTGGATCATATTTTGAAATTTTGTGATCTTGTCTTAGTTCCCTGAAACAAATCGCCTCATGTATAATCCTATAGCTAATCTTCTGCACAATCAACATTTGTACCCATTTCTATAAAGTAATGGGGTAATTATAAGGAATGGAATTTTGCTGGTAAGTCTATCAAACTCATTGTAAAGTGTCTTCTTTACCCCAGCAGTGTTGTGCTCACGTAGATCCAATCAGAGACATAATGGTATTGTGTGCACTTGTGTGTTGTGTGTGTGTTTACGCATCTACATGACTAATTAATAAAAATGGACGTTTCAAGTTAACCAAATAGAGTTATCATACAATTACACAGAAATTAATTATCCTATTGGAATTCCAGTGAAGATGTTTCTGTCTCCTCCCTCCTGCTGCTTCCTAGCTTATTAACCCTTCAATAAAACATAGTGTAGTAGGTATTTATCATCAGATCCCCTTCCTTCTTTCTTCCC
Source organism: Aethalodelphis obliquidens (assembly GCF_003676395.1). Taxonomy (NCBI): domain Eukaryota; kingdom Metazoa; phylum Chordata; class Mammalia; order Artiodactyla; family Delphinidae; genus Aethalodelphis; species Aethalodelphis obliquidens. Next base: position 41,188,215 of record NW_020837950.1, read on the forward strand.
TCTTCCCTCCTTCTCTCTCTCTCTCCCTCCCTTCTTCCCTCTCTTCCTTCCTTCCTTCTCTTAACCCTCCTTTCTGTCTCTTACTTTCTCTCCTTCTTCTCTTTTCCCTTCTTCAATCTTTTCTTGCTTCTTTTCCTTCCTGTCATTCTTTTTTTTTCCTGCCCAGTATCAATTTCCTTTTTTGATTCTATCATACCCTGATTTTCCCTGGATTACTATTCTTTCATTCTCAGTAAATGTGGTAGGGAGAGGCTTATCTCCACCCCGATCTTAAGGGTAGGTTAAGATTAAACAAAATTTTGCATTTGTGTAAGATAAACCAAAGCTTCCCTCTATACAGTGACTAGTTAATGTGTTGGGCACATAATCCAATATAGGCCAAGGATTTGTTCTGTGATTTTTGCTGAACTTGTCAGGAAAGAAAAATTTTCCCTATAAAAACATTCCTAGCAATGGAAAATAAATATTTAGAGGCGCTAGTGGCCACAACATAAACAAATAAGGCCTCAGAATAAAGCCAACTGAGAGTACTATAGAGACAGAGAGAATAACATAAAATAGTGTGATCCTTGCTTTAGTCTTTCCTCAGGACTTTTCAGTTATCTGAAATAATAAATTCCTTTCATTGTTTACACCATTGTGAGTAGTTACACTTTTTACCTTCTTTAAGGTGTGAATGACTTACTGACATAAAAAGTTCTGACTAGAGCCATTTTTATAGAAACCAGCACTTCATTTACTCTTCTAGAAAACAGGAATACTAATGATATTGAATCTAACCATCTGATCTGTGGTTCCAACTTAGCAACTCAGAAAAAGCCTGAGAAAGTTGGGACTACGGTTATGAGGATATGGATACACTAGATTTTTTATATTATCTGATATTTATTTTTTCATCCTTTCTCTATACAACTCTGCTGTAAGTCCTAAGTTGACTATAAGCATAAAGTAAGGAGTGACACACTTTATTTCCTTTTAAATGCTTTAGGACTTCTAGTGAAATGCCTCTTTCAAACTATAACCCATCATTTAAAAACCTGTTTACCCACTAGTCTCTGAATAAACCAGTAAGTAGTCTGTTAAATGAGGCTCACCTAGAAGTCGTTGTTTACTTAATTCTCTTTTCAAAAGTAAGTAGATGAGAGAGTCACCTACAATATAAGGATCAAAATGATCAAAAGAGCTATTCAGAGATACTCCAGAGGCAGTGAATAGCCTCACTGTTTCAAAGTTCACAAAGTAAGACATATTAACTTTATGTCATGAATGAAATGCAAATTTATCTTCCAATTACAATTGATATTTTAGAGTTTACTATTGGTGGCAGCTGTAGGGACAATTAAAGAATTCTAATTAAAGCTACTTAAAGTGGATAAAGCCTATGCCAGATTCCTCCATCTAATGCAGTTTCTGTCTTTTAAAGACAGAAAAGGATCCACAGAGATTTTTAATCTAAATCTAGAACAGGTTTATTTACCTATTACATGTTACTTCCACTAATAACATAAGGAACGCATACATACATTATGTAATAGAGGATATAAACGTTCAACATTGGCAGCGTGTGTGATGATTACCGACAAGAATTAATCAGCATTCCTCAGGCCATACACAATGCAGTTAGAATAGAAACAGCAAATCTGTTCAAGTAATGCAAACATGCTGCATAAAAGGCTAAACAAGTAAAAGTATATCATCAGCCGTGACTCAAATTACATCTTTAAATTGTGTGCCAGCTTCCTTTAAATTAGCCATTTAAGAAAGTCTCTGCCAGAATTTATAAAACTGGAAAGTACTACATCTTCTCAGGTTCACAATTCTGTCATGGTGTGAGAATGCATTTAATAATTCAGTGTGTGAATTAACCCTTCCTTGATGCAGCAGATAGAGGACGGTGGATACTTACGTGATGTTTTTCTTAATGATTAATCTGTTGATAAACTTCAGAAGTTCTATAGCCATCCATGGGGACAATGTGCCCAAGTTCCCAAAGAACGTGTAGATTGTAGTTTTATTGCTAAATTCTTTTCAACTCAATTTTTTTATTCTTGACATTTCATAAGAGTCTCAACATTTTCTATCAAACTGTGAAATCAAGCATTTCAGTTTTTGTTGTAGTCATTGCTTGTTTTCTTGTTCTGGATATATTGCGGGTCCTTGGGATTTTAATGGACTGAAATAATTATCATTCGTTTCTTTCAGATTTGGAACTGCTCATTGTTTAGTCCTCAGAACTCTGGTGGTAAGGATTCAATGGGGGAACTTGTGGTATGTAGAGATTTCTGTCAAACGGTAGGTTTGAAACTGAAACTCGGGTCTCAGGAAATTCTGGTACAAAATGCTTTCTCTTGTATACAATAATGAAGAAACACTTCTAACCATGCTCTCTGGAATGCATTTAGGCTATTAATGAAAATGGGCATGGCTATCTCTGTAAAGAATCAAGTGTAAAGAAGAAAAACAATAAATATTAAGAAATTTGTACTCTCATATTTTTATAGTCATGAGTCAACTTGTTCCTCATGAAGGAAAGTTTAGACAAGTCTGAAAACCTTATTATTCCTTTTGTGGCTGGGAGTCAACTAAACAATCTCAATTCTCGATTTGTAATTTTAACATCTATCCATTTTCTGCTCAAACATTTCGGTTCCCAGAGATGTTAAATAAGAGAGAATGATTTTATCTCCTTTGATGAAATTGCTCACAAAGAATATAAAAATGGACAGATACATTGTGTTATAGCAGGTACAGAATTATGCTTAATATTTTTAGTGCACTAATTCTGGTCAGCATCAAACTTTGAACTTAATGTATTTATATTTGTGTTAGGAGAAAAGACTGCCATATGTAATTGCTGCATTAGAATGTTTATGATAAACATAAATAATAAGTGTAAGTTTTTGCATGCAGTGAAGATGGGATAAATTGAGGGGGATGAATAGTCAGTCACCTGTGGATGAAAGGTAGGGGCTGGGGTAACTAAAGGCCAAAAAAAATATGGGTCACTGGGAAGAGGGGAAAATGGAAGAATTCACCTGTAAAAGTTTTGCTTGGGTTTCCATTTCTTCTTTACCCTGGTCAGTGTGGGAGATGGGTACTAATCAAATAATGCTTAGAATGAAGGTGAAAATACAACTGCTGTAGGTGAGTCCCAGATCTCAGTCCTTGCCCTTCCTCTCCTTTATCTATCCACACTCACTCTTTTGGTAATCTCATCTAGGCTCATTTTAAAAAAAATACAATGTGTATCCCCAGCCTATAAATCTCCCTTGAACTCCAAGTCCATATACCCAATTGCGTGCTTGACATCTTTACTTGAATGTCTGAGAAGCAGCTTAAACTTAATACATCTAAACCCAAAATTCAGTCTTCCCTTTCTCAGTTAAGGAAAGGACAACTTCACTTCTCCAGTTATTCACATCAAAGGCCCTGGGGTTATTATTAATTTCTCTTTCTTACATACCTAAAGCCCTACCTATCCATGCAAGTTCTGTTTCCTTTATTTCCAACTATGTGCTGAATTCAACCTCTTTTTTTTTTTTTAACATCTTTATTGGAGTATAATTCCTTTACAATGGTGTGTTAGTTTCTGCTTTACAACAAAATGAATCAGTTATACATATACATATGTTCCCATATCTCTTCCCTCTTGCGTCTCCCTCCCTCCCACCCTCCCTATCCCACCCCTCCAGGCGGTCACAAACCCTGTGCTATGCGCTGCTTCCCACTAGCTATCTACCTTACGTTTGGTAGTGTATATATGTCCATGCCTCTCTCTCGCAACCTCCACTGCTACCATTCTGTTTCCACCATCTTCTTTCATTTGGATACAGCAATGGCCTCCCCAGACTGGTCTCCCTTCCTCCATTGTTGACTTTCTGTAGTCTTTTCTCAACACGGTAGCCAAAGTAGTCCTTTTATAATATAAGTTGGATCATGTCCCCCTCCAGTCAAACACTCCAAATATTTCCCTTCTCACTCTGAGTAAAGGTCAAAGTCCTTAACATGACACAGCACAGTCGTATCTCTCTTCCTTCTCTAACCATATTGCCTACTCTTCTCTCTCTTACCCATTGCTCTCCAGACACAGTGGGCTTCCTGCTGGTCCTTGAAAACTGCAGGCCCACTCTTGTCACAAGGTCTTTGTACTTGCTCCCTTTGCCAGGTAGGCTGGTTCCAACATAGCCATATCGCTTACTTACTTGCCTCCTTCAGGCCATACCTCAAATGTTACCTTCTCCGTCAGGCTTTCCCTAAATACCCATTTAAAATTCCAACTCTTTTCCTCATCCTCTCACCCCACTTGGCATTTGTAATCTCATTTTCCCTCCTTAATTTTACCCATATTATATATTACCATGTGACATTTATATTTATTTACTTGTTTATGACTTTTTTCTTTCCACTAGAATGTGAACTGTATGAGGGCAGGGATTTTTGTCTTATTTGCTTGTGAATATATTCTCGTTGCCTAGATGAATGAAGAGCACATGATAAATGTGTAATATCTTTTTATTGAATAAATTAATTCATTAATAAATGCTATGAAGAGGTACAAGTTACTCTGAGAGCCCATAATAGGTGAATTTGACAAAGTTGTAGAAGTCCTTTAAAGTATGAAGCATTAGCTAAGTTCTGAAGAATAAAGAGGAATTTTCCAAGAAAATAGAGAAGGCAAGAAGATTCCAAGTATTAATAGCAAAATGAACAAAATGCCCTAAGGTGAGAGGCAAAACCCATCTTGCAAGTGTAAGGACTGGAAGAAAGTCTAAAAGTGGCTGGAACAGAGAGAAAGGGATGACATGATATGGGATGGGACTGCAGAGCCAGACCACAAGATCCTTGCAACCACATTTAGGGTTTTATTCTAAGAGTGATGGGAAATCACTGACAATAAGCATGGAATCACATGAGCTTTGTGTGTGTGTGTGTGTGTGTGTGTGTGTGTGTGTTTTAAAAGAACTGCTCAGGCTGCAGCATAGAAAATGTTTTAAGATAGATAGGAATGGATGGAAAGAGAATACTGTGGTAGCTAAAGTGACTCCCATGAGAAATGATGGCAACTTGGACTAGGGTGGTGGCATGTCTCAGGTCTTTTGAACCTTCCTGTTTTTCTCTTCTGCCATTCCAGTCTTTTTGGTTCACTATTTTACCCTCAGATTTTACAACCTAGGGGTGCAAGAGTCTTGCCCTCTTCTCTCAGCTGGGAAGACTTTGACATTAAAGAGCTTCACTCCACCATCTCTTGCCACTCCTTCACATGATGCCTGCTCCATTCACAACAAACATTTTCCACTGTTTTTATTTATTTGTGTATTTATTTCAACTACTTGGTTGAGTTCCATGGTGATGGTAAATGTGTCAGGAACAATGTTTTATTCATTTTGATATCCCCAGCAGTTGGCACATTGAAAATAACAATAATACTTATTGAATAAATGAGAAATTAAAGCAATTGCTGGTTTGCCAACACAAGTTATTCATGATGTTCTTCCTGCTGCTGCTCTGTAGACATCACAAATTTTGGAGAGATAAAGGCCTTTTCCATATGGTCAAACTATATAAGCTATAGATCAAGTCATCTATTAGTGCTTGGACGTACACTTGAAGCTCAAATATACATATATATAAATAGACATCTCAGTAATATGTAAATATAGCTAAAATGTTCAAATTATATGAAGAAAATTAATACATTTGGGGAGCAAATCGTATACATAATTTTCAAAACAGTCCTTTAAATGACTGCAAGTAAGACAGAGTGAAGTGTTATTAACTTATTAAAAGAGCCCCTAAAATGCTCAAAAGATTCCACGTAGCTTCCCCAAATTCCCTGATTCCCAGAGAAGAGGTTAAGTATTAGAAGATGCTGAGTCACTAAATTCAACTGCAACTGTACAATGGTGGCAGAATCTTTTACACGAAAGATGTTTAATAACCTACAGTGATCCTTAGCTACTGGGGGCATGAATTAAACTCTATCAACCAAAAGCAACACACACATATGCACACACAGTTTAATCTATCTGTCTCCACCCCCACACACATGTTAATTCAATATTAATAGAATTATAAATATAAATAAAAAATTATAAATAAAATTATATGGTAATTCATGGAAAGGTGAGAAAAGTTCTTGAAGGCTACAATGAATAAGAATTTTCAGCTACATATGTTTTATGATGGCATCAAAGGTTAAACAGTGCCATTTAAATGTTGTTCTTTTCCAACCTCCCTTCCAACTGTGCAGTTTTCCTGAAGCCATATAATTTTAAATAGAAGATCGTTTTTCAGAAAAGTCATAAGCAGAAGATCATAATTCAAACCAGGCAACCAGGTTCTCCTAACTTCTAACTATCAAAGAAGTCAGTAACTCAGTCCTGTATTAAAAATGCTTTAAATGTAGTCTTTACGTAATTAGAATAGCTTTTAAAAGTGTTGTTCTTGGAAAGAGACATGGACACTGCTTCCAATTTGTGGAATTACAACACCTGTTAACCAGAATGATTTTTGTCATAAGGAACATACTATAAACAAAGCACAGACTTAGACTAAAAAGATAGTTGACATTTCATTTTATATAAATACATGGAAAATAAGAAATATTGACTTAAAAACTGGCAAAAAAAAACCTGAATTGCATAGGACACGAAGATAGATCTTAAGCCAAGATATTAGAATAAAAGATTAGAAACAAAATTTCCAAATAAGCAAAAATGTCCTACATAGCTATGATACTTACGGAGTGTACACAAATAAAACCTTCAATTTGTGTTCACTGTGTTTACTGCAAATAACATTCTTTCTCCATTAAAAAAAGAGTGGAAACAAAATGGGGAATAACCTCTGCATAAAACATGTCAACTAAAACAACTGCTACCAATAAACATACTTGAAAAAACTGCATGATTTTCCAGAAACCATATGAAATTATTATCTTGTTCAATGTCTAAATAAGTTATAGAACTCCCCTCTCCTCCCTTTTTGGTTAATTCAAACTATTTTGAAGAATTATTCTCTTATCATTACATATAAACCTCCAAGTATTTGTGTCCTTGAAGATGTCAAGTAAGGAAAGTATTATCTTTGAAAATCCAGTTTTATATTTTTGCCATATTGTTGCTTACACCAAAATATAACAAAGAAGCATAGCAACTCACCTGCAAAATTGCTGAGTATCCAGAAACTCTCAAGTTTCAAGTTTCCTAATTCATCTTTCTCACACTATGTAATCCAATTCTGTTGCCATGGCCAAGATATTTTATATTAGTGATATTATTCTAACAGAGCACATCCTGAAATTTATAAAATTTACAAAAATCTTCTAATGTGGTCTTTTTTCTGTGAACACGAACTCTTTCAATTGTTTAATGTTCCATGTTTGCAACCATATTAATGATTTCCAAGATATAATACTGTGTTCTACGTCTCCTGTAGTTTATGAAGCATCAAAAAAGTGTTAATAAGCAGCATGGGTAGACCGCAATATTCCACAATAAAAAAAAGTAACAATCTCAGAGTATTTCTGGGAGTGGCTGAAGATAGAATTCCAGTGTTGCACATTTCTTCATGCATCTTAATGCTTTCAAGTATTATCACCAGGACTTTTCATTCACAGCACAAGGAATTCATGGGATGCTTTCTCCTGGCACGCTTACGAAGAAGGAAGGAAAAAAGTTTAGATACGTTCATTTCTTCTTCTATTAAGGGGACTTTTTAAAGCTTGCAACAAAAATATATCATTTAGAAATATGAAAAGCATCATGTTCTTTTTTTCCTTTTTAAAAAAATATAAGAAAGACAAAATATATGAAGAAAAAAGATGAACAAAACTGGAATATTTTATGAAAAATTTATATACAGTATTCATTCTGCTGACATAAGGGCAAGTGTAGAATTAAAAATGGTTTTATCATAAAAAAATTAGACTTTCAGGATCTCAGGATCATATGCCGATTACTTAAAATCTCACAAATAAAAATTTGTTCATGGAAAAAGAGATCTTTTGAATACTAAAGTCCTTTATTCAACAACACAGAAATTTCACAAAAACAACTTTACTGGGCAAATTGAATGTGTTTTTTTTTTTTAAGTTTTTTTTTTTTTTTTTTTTTTACAGTTTTGTACATGCCCCGTAAGTAATTTTCTTTAATAAATACACTGTTTTCCAAAACTGCTTTTTTAATAATTGCACAAGCATACATACACCTTACACAAATATCTATTAGAAAATTTAATAGATAACTGCACAGTTCAGAATAGGAGAACACTGTGAAAGGAGTACATTTTGTGGCCCATGTTCCTGAAATATCTCTGACTTCCTCACAGTTGTGAAAATGGAATCCCTCCTAACAAAGTAGCTGTCTTTTATTCACTAGGAATACAGATCTCAGTGTGAAACTGCCAAATTTAATAAAAACAAAATTTGAAACATTTAGCTGTACATGAGAACCAACTGTTTGATATCACTGTGAATCTAGCCATGATCAAAGACCCACTACAGCTTTTTGCTGAACATATTTGACCCTGAATAGTGTGCTCATTTAACTGCCTTCCTTTTTTCATTATTTGATTACAGATACTACCAGCTTAAAGACTTTATTTGCTTTAGTATTAATTATACAACTTACATGCCAGGGGTTCTGAATGAAAGGAAGGGAATATTCCTTTCTTTTAGTGATCGCTTCATATTAATTCATAGGAAGCCTACCATCTCTTGCTCCCTATAAATGTATTTAGAAGAAGAAAGTTGGGTGTTGGGAATTAAGCAACCAGGAGGCATTTTTATACACTCTTACCCTGGGGGAAGACTATTACTGTTTTTTCTCCCAAGGATGGACACATTTCTACTTGTAAATATGCCTCTACTTATGCACAGACAGGCAGAATCCATCAGAAAGCCACTCTGGGTTGAAGGCCTGGAAGGAGAAAGATTTGCACTCTGATGTTCTTGTGATGTTAGGGTGCCGAGTGACAGCTGACAAAGGAATGGGTCCACTGTACTACATGCCAACACCCCAAATACTTTCCATGGTCTCCCCAAATCCTGACAGAATACGGCATCTCCTCATCTACACCTAGAGAAGGCAAGACTCCTGTGTACACAGATTGACCTCTCGTACATAGTTTTTTTATTTGGCTTATCTGATATGTAATTTGTAAGATGTAATTTTTAATCAGATCTACATCTGATTGCTATCTTCTGAATTTTCTTGATACTGAATATGAAACATACAGTGAGGAGCTTTTAAAAGTTACATTTCATTGGTATTTTAGAATCACGAAAAATGTAAATCTTTCAATCCCTCAGGGCTGTAATGATATGCTTTACAAGTTCTCGATACATTGACTTACAGGGGAGATAACTGAGGGGAGGCTGGAAGAGAGAACCATATATGCACCCTACATTATATAAATACAGTTTAACCAAAAGCATAAAAAAATGGGCGGTTTAAAAAAGAACAATGTCAAGAATAAAAACACATAAGAGAATTCAGGAAAAGCTGCACTTCTCCATATCAATACTCAACAGATTTTCTTTCATTAAAAAATTGAATTGACATGTAAAAACATCACATTTTACAATATACAGATTCATTAATTCTTTAAGAAAACAAACAAAAACACATCAGACATGCAATACTAGCATGTATTTTAGACTCACAGTACATTGCTATGAGATCTTTATATGTTACCGTATGCCTAATGCAGCCTGAATAAAAGTTTGTTTCAATTCTGTAATAACCATCATCATTTTCCAAAAAGCCAGGCAACCTTACCATTCAAATGTGAAAGTAAGTTTCCACTTACTTGTAATTCATTAGCAAATTGGTTAAAAAAAAAGTCAAATAAAATAAAAAATGGAACAAGAAAGAACTCATACAGCTCTCATTGGTCCCACAGCAGATATAGAAATTCCAACTAGAACCTTCAAAGGAATATACATCAAGTAGAAAGCTATCTCAAAATTAATATACATCACGTTTGAATTTGTGATAATTCTCTTCTCTAAACATGGATAAGTGTAATACATAATGAATTTTCTTCAGCAAGGCTACTTGACAGTAACTGTAGACCTTGCATTCAGACCCTAGGCAAGTTAAGTCACATTGTTTTTCACACTGGTGTTTGTAAGTGCCTTCTCCACACCCAACGATGAAGTGCTCTTTCTGAGTTTAAAAAAATCTCCTCTGTCCGTATTATTTCCCATTCAAAACTACAACTAGCCTTTTAAAATTATTCATCTGTTAGTTTTTCTAAAACTTTACAGTCCTTTTCATCACCCTTTCTCTTCTCAAGTTATTTTTCTTCACATGATCCACGTTGCTAACTTTTCAGCAGGCTTATGGATGTCACGGGCTACAATAGCTGGCTAGTGACTAGAGGACAAAAGTTACAGTAACATGGCAACTTGGATATTCCATGTGTTTTTGCTAAACTCTGTTTTATTCCTGAAGCTGAAAATAGTCTTTCTAATCTGGCAGAAGAAAAAACAAAAAAAAAGAAAGAAAGAAAGAAAGGAAGAAAACTCTTAGGGATCATGTCATCTCAAACATTTGTCCTAATGGGACAGCCTTAAGAACCCTGACTGCCAGAAGGAAACCAAACACTACCTGAAAAGGTAGCACGGGTCCTATGAAGCATTAGCTCCTTTTGTTTAGGGGCTGTTTGCATTTATGGAATTCCACAGACTGTGGTCCTGCCTTCTCAGGAATGAAAGCATCCAGTGACAAAAATGGGAATGGAAGCAATGGAACATTCCACTGAGGGCCTAGGGGAAGGCCACCACTGCAACCAGGAGGCTGTGAGAAAGGGAGATAAAAAGCGATTTAACAGCCTCACTTTCATGAATGTATCTCATTCTTTTGAATTTAAAAATGTACCTAGCCATGCCTCATGCAGGAGGCCTTTACGTATTCAAATTTTAAAACAAAACTACCCTTTTAATATCATACATGGAATTTAAACATTTGGGTACATTTTATTAAGTGTTTATTTTTTTTCTACCAAAAAAGAAAAAGAGCAAAAAACAGACAAACAAAAAAATACATACCACCCATGTTGGGCTGGGGAAAAATAAAGTCAGTCATAAATTTCTCCCCTAAGATATGATACTTTATCCTGTATCCTAGAAAACAGTTTAAAGAAAAAAAAATTATACAACTGATTCTGCATGTTCCAACTACTCTGAGTACTCCGCCTTACAGTGCCACCCGAGACAAGTCAACTACACTAAGGATTTGGGAGGTATACCCTTCTGTACAGCTCGTTTGTAAGCAATGCAAGTGCATAACCACTACTCTAATATAGTGCTCAAAAGATTAATTGAAACTTTCCTAACATCTTCCCCTCTTAGAACAATACAACTGAAGGTAATTGCTGGATGCATCATCATCTTTTAGTCTCATAAAACTTGGCATCAAGTCTCTACGGAAAGATGCATGGCAAAACATGCCACTGCTGTTGCTGCTCCTAGAAACAACTGGCAAAAAATATTTAAAGCTAAAATTTATTGCTCCAGATTTAACTCGCAGAACCAGACTGTTGTGTACAAACTGTTAATCTCCATAGATGCTCAGAGATGATTGTCTCCTTGTGTCTAAACACACAAAATACAAGCTGCTATCTGTACAGTTTACAGTACTGAAACACATATATTTGAAAATGAAGTATAGATATGTACTTTGCAAAGATACATGATTTTACAGCAGGGGCTTACCCAAACTTATTTTTTACAGCCACTTTCAAAATAGACAACAACTTCACTAGGATAGCTAAATTACATCAAAGAAAGAATCAGGGTATTGAAAGTAAATAGACTGGCCAATTCCCCAAGCTCCCAGATTATTTTTATATGTCTTTTTTCTTTTCTTTTACTTTTTTTTTTTTTTGAAGAAACCCCTATACATAAAATGAAAATAATATCTGGATATTTTCTTCAGTGGTGGACTAAGCAGTTTCTTAAAACAAGACATTTAGTTTGCCTTTCACTTCCAAATGCCTTGAAAATAAGATATACTACTGCTTTAAAAGAACCATCGGAATGCTTCAGCGCTGGGAACAGGTGTTCTCTATAAAAAAAGAGCAAGAAAACAAGTTAAGTTTTCTTTCTATGTCAATATAAAATTAGATTTTTTTCCTTTACACTTCAGTAATATTTTCAGTCAGCTATACACAACATAATGACTTGTATATTTCAACATTTAATAAAAAACAAATGTTTAATCTTAGAATATTACAAAAATTAGAATATTGAATTTAATGATAATTTACTAAATATAATGATTAAAACATATTGGCCTAAAAAATATAGGACACACAGCCTAGAACATGGATGGCAATCAGAAGAAAGGGGGAGGTTCAAACTATTAGCCAATAGTAGGAAGACCAGATACAGTATATACTTACATCAGCCTTACATAGGCTGCATTTTAAGTACGCTTGCTAGAGCCAGCAAGCATACTTAAAATCTGTATCTGCTACATACATATGCAGCCTATGTAAGGCTGATGTTCAGAATTCAGTGAAGTAATTTCTTTATTCTGGAGAATTTCTTTTACGACAGGACAACAAATATAACATCAATATTACATCTATATTTAATAACTACTAATGCTAAACATTCCTACATATAATGGAATGAGAACTATACGGACAAAATATACCACTATTTTAAAATGTCTGCATTTGCAACAAATTAATGTCATATATATGAGACAAACTTATAACTAACCAATGATACTCAGTGGAGCATAATGATCCTTTTGCACCAGAAAAATACTATAGTTTTCCAAAGGAGTAATAAGCCAGCACTAAATGTATGAGCAATACTTTTAATGAGAAGCTTACAGTTACTGTGGGGTTTTTCGTTGGATAAACAGTAGTTAAGCTATCAAATTTTCCTTTATATATTAACGTTACAGTCATTCATCATGCCATACTCTTCTTTATAAAACAGAATCACATGAGTACATATTGATGATACATGAGGAAAAACAAGCTAAGAGTAAATTTTCTCGGAGGGCAAAAAGAAGTTGATTTTCTTCCTTAGACCTGTCCAACAAGCCTGTGTAGCCTATAAGACAGCTGCTATAGATTAGTACGTATGTAAATTGTTATGTTGAATATTACCAAAATACTGAGTAGGTATAAAAGAACACACACACACACACACACACACACACACACACACACACACACATCCCTTGTAAACACATCTTAAGACAGTGTTAACAGCACTTGAATTTTCAGAAAATACATGAAAAATTCTACTACAAACACTCTTTAATAATTGAGGTTAGCTTTTATTTACTTTCTCATATATGACTTATTTGGTTGACACCGTCCTACTGTAGCAATGTCATCTAAAAATAAAACTGTGTTAATTGAGAGGTCAAATGAAATTTAAATGAATAAAATAACCATTTTGGCTTATCTGTATTAAATAGAAGTTTAAAAAAACTGTGCTCATAGTCAACATGATATATTTCACAATGAACGTGTTAAGAACAAACTAACACTGTCTAATTCAAGTTTACATATAGGTATACAAAAAATATTAAAACTTGTGAATATTTTCTAAAATCACAAACAAAAAGGTCCATTATTCCCATAAAAATAGTACTTACTAATATTGTACTCCCTACTCCTCATGGGTTAATCTGTCTTCTTCTCGCCAGTTCACTACGCATACCTGGATCCCCATCATTTGACTTGGTTGGTGAGAAAAACCCCTTTACTACTTCTAAAAAAGTAACTTTTAAATGATATATATAATTATATATGCTCATTACACTTATTTAATCGTTATTAAAAGTACTGTATGAAATAATAAGGAAATATATTCATTCATCTTAATATTCGTGCTTTACACACACACATATATATATAAGCAGTAAATGAAAACTTAGTTTACACCAGATGCTAACTTGCTGTCTGATGCCAACTAAGAATAAATTTTATATAAGTATGCATACTTATATAAATGTAGTCATTTTTAACAAGATAAGTTAGATCTAAGCATATCCATGCATTGCAGAATCACACATGAAAAATAAACATGTGCATATATATCCATATATATTCACATTTATGTGTACAGTATGTGACAAAGAGATGCCAACTTACTCTCAGATGCCAACTGGAAATAAGACTGTAAGTATATACTTATATATCTTGTATCCTGATAAACATATATGTTTATGAAGATAAACAGAAGAAATATATGGAGCACATTTTTTAAATGAGATGAACTCCTTATGTCTTAGTTTCATTTTTAAATCTCTCTTCCAATTCTTGGCTCTTCCTGTGCCCCTTTCCACCACTCAGTTTCATCTGCAATATTTAGGAAAAGCAATCTTTATAAAATGCCACCCGAGATCAAAGGTCATTGTTGTGAGGAAAAAGATAATCGCTTCTCAATGCTTGTTAGCACTAAATAGTAATTAGATAATGCCGATATGAGAAAAGCAGAGAGCTAGTTTTCTTTACTGTCATGACCTGTCACAAAATTGCACTGTGATGTGTACATATCAGCATGTATACAATTTTGAGACCAGTATGTATCTCCAAAAATAAGGATACAGACAATTTATTGCTACAGGGAAAGGGAGAAGGTAAGCAGGGATGCACCTATTAAAAATTATTTCTCCCTTATATTAAGATCTTTGAGGTTGAACCCTAAAAATGATTAGTTGGGAAATCACCTAAAATATGTGAGAAAATTTAGGAAAATCACTGGTGCATTAATTGGAACAAATCTTCAAGGCATTCACCAGAAACTTGAAGTGAGGATTCTCTAAGTTTTATTTCAGGGTTAAAAAAAGAAACAAAACGCTTCAGCATCCCACAGGCCACACAAAACAGATGTATATCCAATCTCCTGCCCAATTTTCACTGGCTCACTGGAAATTTCCTTAAGGCCTGGATTGATTCTTTTAAGCCAGAATGGGGGTAGCAACACTGTTTTCATATGTAAACCATTGGGTTAAATTATGGGTTCTAATTAAGTCTGTCCTAATTTGGGGACATATCTTCTCTAATGAGGTCGTCTTTGTAAGAGGACTTCTATTTTAAATGGTTGGGGGGCTTCACCACACCAATGTGGTGGATTAAGCACCCTAACCAGCTACTTTCAGGTTATATAAATTCAAGAGTCCCAGCTGGGGAATCACATTCTTGATGAGATTACAGTGACTTTCTGGATCTCAGTGATGCTTGCAGGAAATCGTTATCCTGAGTGACAGGGAAACCAGATTCCCCAGGAAGAGAAGGGGGTGGGGAGGTAAAGAATAGAATTGAGTTGATCAGCATTGTTTAAGGCAGTCTTCACCGCTCACACCGGTGCAAACACTGGCAAACAGCAGCCTTGCTCCCAGGAGGCCTGGGGAGAAACCTGCAGCCCCCAGTTCTCCTGGTACTGCTGTAAAACATGGTGTTCCAGGGAATTCACCCCTACAAGAGCCAGACCCAGAATGACCTTCAAGTTTAAAGGAATGCCTTCTGTTTTCCTCCTAAATAACTTTAAAAGGCAAATTATTGAATAAAATAATTATATAATCCAAATCTAAGTACGTTTTACATTTACTTCTTTAAAAAAATGAATACAAAAATTATCAATATGTCTCTGGCAGAAATGTATTTCAGCTTGATTTTCATTAAATCAGCAATGAAGAAATAATTAAATGACCTAAAATCAGTAAACATCCCCAAATCCGCTACCTTAAGAATTTGAGCATAACTTTCTCTTTTGGTGCTTGGTAGGCAGTCATGTGAACTGTGGTATCTTTAGGTCGGGTATGCACCTACATACTCTTGTTTAAAATATGTCAAGCCTAATAAAAACTCATCTCCTAAAAACTGAAAGTGGGTATCTATACTTTCCTACATATGAATTTATATGGGATTGGCTATTCATTTCTAGCTAGATACAATATGTAAAATGTTGCAGTATTCAGGACACCAAACAAAACTAATCATTTTTAATAAAGCTAGACATGAGTTTTTAAAGAGCAAATAAAAGACAACTCGATGCTGAAATTCACTTCAGAATGCATAAAAGTTATAAATTGAGATAATAATTAAGACATTAGCAAATTCTGTAACTAAAGTTAACTATATCTTTCCAATATTTATTCATGTAGTTTCTAATCCAAAAGTCTCAGTGATTCACATAGGCCTTCAGAATTCTACTGTGAAACAGGATGGCTCTAATACAATACTTCCCAAGCTGAAGTCAGTATTTTGGGGTACCATTATTCTTAGATTAATCAAAAAATAATTTCCTGTTTCCCCATTTATTATTAATTAAAGAAACATAAACACCAATCATTTTCCGATCCCCATATAACTATGGGAAGTATGCTTTTTCCAACCAAAAACAAAGCAATTTCGAATTGTAGTTAGCCAATACAGCTTCTTATAAACTCTTTTGTAATACATATATTTCAAATAAAAACTTTTGTTTTCACTGTGAGAAGCTCCACTATAAGTTTCTTAGACTTCTGAGCATCTAAGTCCTTGAAATTGGAACCCCTCACCGCATTTGATTTACCTCTTTGCACTAGAACTTGAAAACCTTAATGAATCACTGAAATTCTGCAACAGGAAGTACATGAATAAATATGACAAAAAAAGAATAGCAGGAATCATTGTTTGCCTTTAGACATTTGATTATATTTGTTTTGGCTTCATATGAAACTTTCAAACTTTGGGGTATTGTGGCTGAACAAAAGGAAAAGGATTCCTCATGGTTAAAAAAAAAACTACTTTTTTTCTGATTTGATTCACAAAAAATGCTAAAATATCAAGTGATATAGGTTCTTAATTTTTGTACCAACAAAATTTCAAAACCTAATTGGAGAAATGGAAAATTGTATTACATATACTGTACAATATTGTGAATGTGAAGACACACACACATGCACATTATTACAAATTTGGATGATCAGTAGTTATGGTCTAAAATTATACCTAGTAAATGTTAGAGACTCCCCAAGATGTTTTAGGCAAAAATATTTTTCTATATCCTATTTACAAATAGTATATTTTAAAAACCATAATCCAATAACTATAGTAGAATTATTAGCAAGCACAGGTATAGCATAGTTCAGTAAGTTTGAGAGAACAATTAATTTATGATAAATGATAAACTCACAGCCCAATAATTTACTGTTATTATAATTAAAAATAACTTTATATTTTAACAATTCCAATATTTTAAAATATATGGATTAATATAAGTATACACTGTTTCCCCTTTTCAAAGTACACCTAACTTACTTTCTCATTCTGTCCTGTTGTAATTTACATGTATCATATATGTGCTGTCTACCAGATTAATTTTTCTCATAATTCAGATTCATTCATCATATAACTGTACAAGTCTTTGGTATACTCACACCTTATTTTGGCCATGATCCAGATGTAAACTAAAAACACCTATCAAATACCACTAATGGGAATATTAGACCCCTCTTTAAAAGGGAGAAAGCACCAAATAAGTAACTGCATAACTTTTATGACCCACATTTTTGGAGGTCTTAAATATGATTATAAGGAGCATTCCACTTTTCTGGTTTCCAAACTGACATTTGGGGCCAGGATTTCTCTGATTAATGGTGGAACTAGAGATGGCTTTTTCATTAGGATCGATTCCCTGTGGGCTATTGTTCCTGCTACTTCTTCTGCCTTGCAAATATGAGGGCTCTTCCTCTTCCCCCCTCCTATGAGAACACCACCACCCTCCCCATCACCACTGTGATGGCATGACTTTAAACTTAGCTAACTTTTGTAAATGGAAAGATGAGATTATAGACTATGTTGGAAAGGTGCTAAATCAAGTCAATATGGTGGTAGAGCCAGTAAGGAAAACAACTGTCCAAAGGTGGGTGTGTGTGTATATGGGGAAGGAGTGGGTTGGTAGGAAGAGAAGTAACAGGTTGACACCAAAATTCCCACTGGCCCAGAAGTGGTCAAAAAAGGCACCAACTTTTGGCCTCAGTATCTAATGTAACTACTTGATTTAGGCAAGTGTCTTGATTAATGCTATATAGGATTATATTTCAATTGCTTTTGGTAAAAACACTTCAAACCACATCCTTCCAACAATAAGCAAATTTATTGTGTTACACATGGGTAGTTTAGTGATTAAAATATTCCTGGATTTATAAAAATAAACTATAATAGGGATGGTACCAGGATAAGCAGAAAGAGAAAAAATTTTCAACAATCCATAAATTTAAAAGATGCTTTTGAAAAAATATTTTATATATTATTTTTAACCTATGTATAAGAGGAAGTGTGAAAGGAAATTAAAAGTAAAATTGATATTAAAAAAGCAAAAATCAGGTTAATAAAATCAATACTGTCAAGAATGATTAAAATATCTAGAGTTAATTTTATTTATATATGCCAATATGTTTAAATCTTTATGAAAAAATATATGGTTATATGATAATGAATCTGAATAGACATACATATATATGAATGTATGAATTCATATATATATATATATATATATATATATATATATATATATATATATATATATATATGGCAGACACAAGTTAAATAATTCTATCTCCCCTCAAAGTCACTCTACTGATCCCTGTTGACTACAACAATACCTTTAGGTGAGATCATTGCTAATTAGCTATTGAAAACACCACCAGCATTCTTTTCATGACCAAGTTGTTGGACAATTTTTGTAAATTTTGGTTATTTTTTTAAAGCAGACAGTGAACTGTCACCTTTTATTGAAGAGAAGAAATATTCACATAAAATGTGAAGAAATGGGAGGTCAGTTAAAAAACTTGAGGTGATTTTTTTTTTTTGAGGTGATTTTTAAAACCATCAAAGCCATGATTTGGACAGCCTCTAACTTCTATTCAAATAAAATACAATAGTTATACCTAATCTCTATAAGAAATTCAAATTATGGTGCTTCTTTTTGATTATTAGAGATGTGGGAATTTGAGAAATATTCATTTTTTTTCTATATTACATAAAAAGTGAAAATAAGTTTAATAGAAAATTCCTCTTGGGCTAAGTTCTATAATATATTGAATGTAGTCACTGAACTTCATTTGGTTCAGTATCTTCTATGACAAAAAGCCAACCACTGAGATAGACCCAGCCTAGAAACCAAAGCATGTTTTATGTCCATTAATTGTTTGGAGGAATTTAGAGAAAATTCCAAACATTTCACAGTCATTAGATATTATCAGCAAAATAATGTACTTGATTAAAACTATACTTCTGAGAATCACATGTTGGAGTATTTCTTTAAAAAAAAAAACCTTTTTAATAACCGCAATTGCCATTACACTGAATGTTTAAATTCACAGTCATGCTGACTTCTTGGTTTCTTCCCTTAATTTTCTGTTTAAATAATAAAATTAAAAGGTATATAGTCAACAATTTTAAGTTAATCAAGTTATTACATGTTACTTGGCTCTTTAGAAATGTATTTTGGTTAATCTCCCTCATTAAGAGGGCATACACTCTGAAGCAGTCTACATTAACATGGTATCACCATATCTTGTTCTAGAGCAAGTCCTTAATTTAAGAGTCAAATTTCTCCTCAGGGAATTTCCATGTACTACTTCTTTTTCTATGTGTATCATGTACTCCATCTTCATGCAAACAGAGTCACAATCGCATAGTTAACTAACTAGTAGAGTAAATTAATAAGCCTAACCTTTTTCAGGCACAGGATTTATAAGCTGTAGTGATTAATATTCTTTTCATCATTTTTCTGGACTCTTTTCTATATGTGCAATTCTGTATTTTCCAGGAAATTCTCTGTATAACCCCTTAAAAATTACACTGATATTTTTGAACAGTTAGTTGTTTATAGATGCTGATGGCCTCTATCTCCCTAAACACCATCATCAATTTTTAGCATCAGTTTTCCCATCTTGGCATTTCTATGTTTCTAATTACAGACTTGAGCAAATTACTCTTAAAGAGAAATTAGGAGGAAAAAAAATCTAGTTAGTTTACATGAAACTATTTTATCCACTATGGTAAATGAAAAGAAAAAATGCTGAGTGGTTCTAGTGAATCTAAACCCAGACTCATGGCATCTTTCAAATAAAATTTGAGGCATTAACCATTTCTACTAATTTCTTATTTAAACCAGACTCAAAAAGATGACCTTGAACATGACAATCCTTTCTGCCAACATGCTCCTTTCTCATTTCTCTTTAATCTATAACACTACAGTCTGCCTGTCTTCCCTCTCTCCCTCCCTCCCTTTCTTCTTTTCTTCCTTCCTTTATTTCTTTCTTTCAATATAGCTCTTTCTCTTATTCAGGTCATACAAGGGTTTCCAGTACTCTGTAAAATATGCTTGATATAACAAGTCATACTGTAGATTCTCAGTATGTTCAAGGCAAGAATTCCTTTTTCTTTTCTTATTCCTTGAAAAATTCTGGAGTACTAATAGAAAACTTAATGCTACACAACATAACCACATGAGGTAGCCAAGTAGAAATCACAGATAGCAGTATGTGTTTCTTATCTAGATCTGGGAACAACTAGGCCAAGGATGAATTAAGGAATCCCAAGGCTTTTAAATAGGTGTGAGATTGCTTTCAGAGTTTTCTAAAGTTACAATTATATCACTTGAAATGCGTCCATTTTGGGGGGCTGAGAATTAAGAATGTAAGTAGGGAGCTAATTATCTTGGATGAAAGATTAAGATGTAGAATTAGGGAATGACATAGGTATTTTAAAAAGGCAGTTAGGAATAAGGAAAAGTTTGAGTTCCTTAAGCGAAGATGTGTGTATGTATCCACAGCACTTACTACAAATCTCAGAAAATAACAGTTCCTACCTAAAGATATGTTGAATTGAATTGAATTTATCAAGGGTTTACCATGTGTTTAGTATATACCATGAATTCATGAATATACCTTCTAGGTACAGACCTGCCTAGGAGAAGTAAAGACACACTGCTTATAGAAACACATTTACATTTTACTCTTTATCTTGGTAACATTGTTCCATTTACAAATGTAATTTCTTTCCTCACTACAGATTTGTTCAATAGTGTTGTGGCTGTCACTAAACTAGTGTTTTTCAAGCTTTTTGACTGCAATCAACAGTTGGAAATACATTCTACATAGCAGCCTAGTACATGCATACACATACATTTATGTGTACATACATAACCGAAACAAAAGTTTAACAATATGTACTCTTACTACATGTGATACACATATATTTTCTGCTCCATTCCGTTCTATTCTATGTTCTAAAAATCCTGGCGATAAGCCAACACATTGGTTTTCATGGACCACTAATGTGTTGTCACCTGCAGTTTGCAAAACACAGCTTCACACCATACAAATAACATGTACATGTGAAAAGCATCACATGAGGAAAATCCAAAACCACTCCACTTCATAACGCATTTAACTCTATGGATAGCAGCCTTACATAGAAGAACCAATATGTATATCCTTTGGCATTTTAAAGGCTAGTGTTCTCTATTTTGTTTTTCATGACTGACAATTAGAGCACACTGAGTGTTTCTGAGAAGATGCCACATCTCACTTTGCATTCATCTACATACAACTGAGAATTTTATCTCTTTTCCTTATTCTCGACTCCATTAAAACCATCCCTGATCTCATTTAACCTACAAACATTTCCCATAGAGAAGTCTTTGCCCAGCACAGTTATTTTTCTGCCACTGATTCACCATCACTCATAATCATCATTTCCAATTAAATCTATATAGTCTATTATTCTTTTAAAAATTTATTTCATCTCTTTTCACTCTGTAAAGTTTTAAAGAAAATACATCTTCTCCAGAATTTGCCAGATTTGCTGAAATACACAGAAATGCCCATGACTCTTCCTGCTCTATAAACATTTATCCCTTTCTTCTCTCATCCTACTTGATCTCTATCCTTTTGATACTATCAATCATCCAGAGGTTTTTTTTAAGTCCTTGAGCAAGAAGCAGCACTTTCACCACAGTTTCCCCCATAGTTTGACACTTTTCTTCACTTGCTCCAGAACGTCCTCTGAAATATGAGTTTAGATGAATATGACACCTAAATGGAATCCCATCTTCCACCCATCTTGGAAGTATTCAGTTACACTCGGGAGTTATTCTACCAAATGTTTCAAAGGCATAAGTAAACATAATAACATCAGCTAAAACACAATCTGTTTTTCCTTGTCTCTAATTCAGCGGCCACTCCACTGAACTTTAGACTCAGCTCTGACTCCCTAACCAAATGTATTGAGTCAAGCATGAAAACATTATCTCCCCCCTTTATTGTTTCCATTCTCTGCAAAACTTCTATAACTGCTTCAGCAGTTATAGTCAGCAAAGCAGACTTCCATACCCTATCCTGACAGAACTTCTTCTAGATACTGCATTGCACCCTGGCTTGAATATCTCTTTCTCCTTCATTTTTAAAGCTTTCTTGGTTAGTATTCCAAATCTTTTAGGGCTTATCACTATTTTCTCCCAGAAAACCAACAGCATTTTCTATTATTGCTCACTAACGTTCTTCATTTCATAAATACTCTCTTCTTATTAAAAAGAAAAAGCTCTGCATAGTCACTTCACTTTTTAATCTCAAAATGTGTATCTACCTGTTTAACTTCCTACACACTTACACACGCACACACCCCATCTTCAAAAACAAGAGTAACTCTACAATTTTCCAGTGTTTGTAAATATGTTCTCCAACCAGAATCTGTGACGAGCATTTAACCATTTCTTACAATGATTTTCTTAAACTCACAAATGCACATTTAGAACAACTCCTGTCTGTCCAAATAAAGGAAATAGTAGCCAAAAAAAGGTATTGAGTTGAAATGCACACACACACACACACAAAATCTATTAAAAGATACAGAAATTTATGGTAGTGGTGTGCCTTTGGTGAGGAAGGAGGATTTGTTTATCAGGTTTATCTCTTTCCAAGAGAAATCATGCCAGATCTTTGGTGAACTGGATGATTAAGACAAATATTCAGAAAACTCAAAGCCACAAAATAGTCTACATGGGCTTTAATTTCTGATAACTGTAAGTAACTTGTTGGTATACTGAATTATCTGTAAATGTAATTGTCTTCTCCTCTACTTTTTATTGATGACTTTAAATTAGGAATGAGAAATCGTATAGCATCTATCAGTATACAAAGAACATGAACCTACACACAATATTAAAAGTTGTAGTGAAGGTTGGTATTACTATGTCCATTTCACAGTTGAGGAAATAAAGTTCAGAGAAGTAATGCTGATGGAGCTAATATTGTTCAACTGGTAAGTTACTTGAAACTAGTGGCTCTTCCCACAATCTATCACCTAAATGTAGCCACAAGGGCCCAAATATTATTTTTAATTATAAAATAAGTGAAAAGCCAAGAAACTAGTAGTTTGTTTTTTCTAAATATAATTTATATTTGGTTTTATATCAGCCAAAGAAATGCATCTTTAGCTATTAGTTCTTTGGAAAAGCAGTTGTTTGCTTTGCCACTGTCTTCTGAGTAAGAAATGTAACGTGATATCGATAGGTTAAAGATCAAAAAAATAGAAAAACAAAAAAATTTCACAGGTTCGCTCTCATACCTGGCTATGGATTCTTATGTTCTTGAAATAAATTAAGAGAAAGCCTTGGAGTTTCACAGAGAAAAAAATATTTCTCATAATGTTTTAGAGTAGAAGTTAACAAGCCTGCTGGGATCCTTTTAGCCCCTGCAGAGCTAAGTCTTCAACATTATTAAATGTCTGTCGCATCTGAAGTATGCTGCAACATAACTCAATAAACAACAGAAAACATGTGATGCTGAATAGAGGGAGACTTTTCGATTACCCTGCAGAATAATTCAATTTCAGGACAGGTGTTTGCATGTGATGGAACAAGATATGACTGAAGGATAAAACCACCTGTGTGTCCCTCCCTCAATATTTTGAAACTACTAAGGATAATAGCATAAATGCTAGATGAAAAAGTATGTTAAGAATGAGCAGAAGCATTGCAGCACAAATGAAGGAATACACTTATGCATGCACAAAATCCTCAAAATTTACACTGATCCCACCAAAGAAAGTACTGTCTTGAAAACAGGTTTTTGTTAAAAAAAAAAAAAAAAAAAAGATATTATCTAGAGTGCTCTACTTCCCCAGCCAAGATCATCTGACGTTCTAATTGGTGACTGAAAAATCACACTTATAAAGATGAAAGATTTTACCATTATTTTGGGCTCATTTTTGCTTTTAAAAAACTAATCCAAAAATAAGAGGAAGGGCTTCCCTGGTGGCACAGTGGTTGAGAGTCCGCCTGCCGATGCAGGGAACACGGGTTCATGCCCTGGTCCGGGAAGATCCCACATGCCGCGGAGCGGCTGGGCCCGTGAGCCATGGCCGCTGAGCCTGCGTGTCCGGAGCCTGTGCTCCGCAACGGGAGAGGCCACAACAGTGAGAGGCCCACGTACCGCAAAAAAATAAAAATATAGAAAAATAAAAAATAAAATAAAGAGGAAAACTGAAAGAGAAGTAGTCCTTTCTCCAACTTGCATATTTACATGGGCCTTTCAATAAATCTTGAATTTAACCTACTAATTTAAGTAGGTATTTTTATATGATGAATGAGCTCATTTTTAATATTTGTAAAATATGAATAAAAATAAATGTAAGAGACTGAAGCATATCCAGGCTTGTGAAACTTATTGGATAGTAGGACATTTTGTTACAATTTTCCAAAGCAAAATTAAAAAGTGAATTGTTTTCTGGTAAAAGTAAACTACATATTCAATCTGACCAATTGAGATTGAACAGTAAGTTCTAAGAGCACCAACTACTTCAGATGAGTTTTTTTTTTAAGATACACTTCAACCTGTTCCTGGGGAACACTCCAGTAGTTTTTTGGTTTACGTTTATATCCAGAGGGAATATTCTACCAGTGTCTCCAGGATCACCCTGACATAGTTCTTCAGTCTCCAACCTTGTACTCTAGAACAAATATGGATGAAATGCCCATGTCGTTTTAAACACCTTAAGTTTTTAGTCTTACAGACTATTTTACTAAATTGTCCTGTATTTGTCAATCTGTAAGTCTGCACTGCGCAAAATTCTTAATTATTCACCCAGGAGAACAGTTGACTAAAACTAACCAAAATATGCAGCAATGCTTCAGTAATCAATTCATTAAAAAGTTTAAAAATCAAGTTAACTTTTCTTTCCTTCATCACTAGATATACTTTCCATTCTCACTTAAAATATCCAAATACTTTTATATGATTAAAGTCTAAAGTTTGTTGTTACTGGCTTTTTGATTGTTTATTTTTATTTTGTTTAATGATGGCTGAACTTCAAACAAACATTCTTACAGGATAATTTACAAATGCTTTTAATTGCTTTTATTCTACTATTCCTAATTGCCATCCAAAAGATTGGTTAGAATTTGCATGATGTTTGGATGAGAAGGGGTATGATTTTCATTTAGGAATTATTTTAAAATGTGTGGTTCTTTTAAAAACAACTTTGACTAACTTGTATTAAATCTAGTGATGGAAAGAATCTCACTGGACTTGCATTACACTTTGATGTCTTGGCAACAAATCTATTTTCTGCCTTTAGTCAAAGCTGAACTTTTCTGAGCTTTTTTCCTTAGCATTTATGAAATTCAGACTCTTTTCCCTATGTTATTTCTATATTACATTCTAGTGTTAATCTACTATCATTTGGTTTGAATTTCTTGAAAAGTTTCCTCTTTCCTTTTGATTAAAACAAAAATGTGTATTTTTATACTGGGATGTTTTTGATTCTTGAAACTGAAAACCCATTTTTGAACTATGATATAAAATGACAAACTGTTGTATGTTGCAGTTTAAGATACGAAACATTTGTATTTTACCTGTAGGTTTTTTTTGTCACAAACTTCCAAATCTTATATGACATGTTCAATTGTTGACCGGTTTCGTTATTTAACCATACAGAGTCTGAGTTTGAGTGACACACCTATTTCATGTGTGGTCTACAAATGAAAAGGTGGGGAAGCAGGTGCCACCTTCCTGCAAAAATCGCAGACAATGCTCTGTCCAGAATTTTACAATTGCCATTTGTGTGGTTGAAGCTCTTAGAACTTAACGTCGTATATAGGAAATGTGTCCCTCCTCCCTTAGAACACTCTTCGAAATCCAGTTACCAAGAGTGGGGCAATATCTGGATGCTTTCCACGAGACCTCTTAGGACCTCAACCTAACTTGCGGAAAATTATTTGGGGCCCGTTCATTCAGCAGATAAATTTTTAAAAGAGAGAAAAGAAAGAAGATGAGATTATCCTTTTTCCTGACTTTCCAGTTTCTCAGTCTCTTCACTCTAATGTTCTTCCAACTCCTGCCTCTAGCTCAGAGAAAGCCTGGGTGGCAGCGGTGTGTACGCTCAGCAGAGAGCCAAGAGCGGGGGCAGGGAAGTCTCCCGAGGCACTGCTTACTAATGTAATTCCATAAATCAGCTAATGGGAGAGAAACCAGATCTGTGTGGTCTCTAATGCTGTCCCACAGAGATCAATCATGTCACCTGAACAATGTTCAGGGACTACGAGGCTGGGGTTACCCACGGGACAATTTTCTCCCTTGAGTCATATCAGGTTGGGAGATTTAAAAAAAGTTAGATCTTAGTATCAGAAATGTAACTGCTGTGAATATAAAAACTACAGGATTCCCTTTGTATGAGATTACCTTTGTGTGAGACAAAGGCCTGTCATATAATGTATTATCATACTATGTAATCACATTTCTTAAAATATATGGGAACTTAATATTGATCATTGAGGATACAAGTTTTTAAGATAAGTTTTGTTGCACAGGGGCATACAGAATTTGTAATGACTGCTTTGAATAACCAGTGATCATTTTTTTAGTAGAGTAATTGACTAAATGAATAGTCTTATATGCAACTATACAGTGCACAGTATCATAGGAAAACTAAGTTTGTTTTATGTGCATTGTTATCATATGGAATACTATAAAGGGGTGATTTTATTAATATATTTTGAAGGAATTAAGATGCTCTTAACATGAGGCTAAGCAGGAAAACGTGGAAATAAGTAAAGCAGTTTTAAAAGGAATGCCAGAGGGGAGGCTTTAAAAAATGTGGGCAAGAATCCCAACACATCTATGTGAATCTGTCTTAATTTCAGTTTCCTTACCCTGAGAATCTGATTACACCTCCAGTATTTGGCATGAGAATAAGTCAAAGGGAAAGAAGAGCACATGGGGCTTGAAGTGATAAATAAGAATAGTAGTGATGACTATGATCCAGATATTAATTGGTGTCCATAATTTAAAGTCAACAAATATTCGCTACTGAACTTACACCTGAAATCCACAGGTGATATCCATAATGAATCCCCAAATCACTATCCTTAGCCAGGGAGTCTACCTGACATCTAAAACATCTCCACAGATGATGATAAGTTACAGAAACCAAATTAGAGAGGGAAGCAGGTCAGCAGGGGTACTTTTCACCATCCCACAACCACTGCTCCAGCTTTGGTTCAGTCATGTAAACCCTGTCACTCTGACATGCATCCAGCTGGTTTCCTACAACGATAACTGTGTGGTTACACATGTGCTAAAGGCAATCATGCTGCCTTTGCCGCTTTAAAATGACCTAGTTAGAATGTTAGCCAATTAAAATTTTTAAAAAAAACAAAACTTTTTCTTTCTTTCTGCCAAATTGCATTCCATTAAGAATCTTAGCTTTGAACCAAGAACAATTCTCTGGTAGGAAGGGGTGTATAGCTAGGAGAACATCTTCAGAGAGCTCTACAAAGAGAGAAATGTGTTTCCCCTCCCATCCACACCCCAGTTTCTGAAGATCAACAGAATTTTAAAAGAGAAGAAAAAGTAATACTATGGAATTTTGTGATCAAAAAGCCTAAGAAACTTAAGGATCATGATAAGTTTGTGGGAAAACTATCAAAAGGAAGAAAAAAGGAAACTTATGAAATTTGTTTAGACTAATAAATCAGCATAGAAACTTGTGCAGAAAACCCCTTGGTACTCACATTAAACTCGTTCAGAGAGGTTACTTACTAAATAAATGAGAATTATTCAGTGGTCCTATCTACTACATACCCTAAATTGGGATGAAGGCAGTGCATGAGTCTAGCAAAAGTTGAAGGCCACTTAGCAACACCAAATCTATAATTCTAGATTTTATAATCCTAGATACTATAGTTTGAGAGAAAAAAAAAAAAAAGCTATGTAGTGCTATCAACTGGGCAATAACAGGAGGCTTTAGTATGAACTGAATTTTAACTGCCTATGGGCCTTAGAGACCTAGAGAAGTTATATTAATCCAGAGAAGATCATTCAAAGCTAAAAACTAATTTTTGCCACCTAAGAAAACACATGGACCTACGCCTTTATAATTGCTGTTATCTTTGCGTAAGCAGAGTTGCCAAAGGAAATGTAATAAACCACCCTGGAGTAAAGTCAAACTTTCAACAGAGATGGGTTCTTTTATAAAGAGGAATCAATGCAATATTTTGATGGAATTGATCATAATCAATAATGATATCAATATAAATTGATTTTGAGGGAATTCCAAAGTGCTATTTGCTTTGACTTATATTAATACAACTTAAAAAAAACAAACTGTATCTTACTTGTGTTCAAACATGCAAAGATCTTTAACTCTTTTCCCTTCTCCTTTTAAAGACCAGTCCTTCTTGGAGAAAACTCCTTTAAGCCACGTTCACAATTTTTTAAAAGAATGTGCAGATTTCCCTCTGATGATAACTTGTGAGAACCGCTCTCAGCCTACAATCCAGCCCATTGAATATTCCCTAATGCTACATCCACCACCTATATATGAACACTTAGCCATCTACTCTGTAAATTATATCAAGAGGCTAAATATGATTACCTGTTCATATTTCTTTACTAAATATACCACCAAACCCATTTACCTCTGATTTTCCATTTTTTCCCCTTTTGTTTTGATCAGGTCACCATATGAAATTTCCACCAAACACATCAATCTTTGTATTTAACATAATTAAAAGCCTAATTTAACAAGTAATTTAGTGATAATCTGTACGTTGTCTGTTTTAAGGGCATATAGGAAAAAGAAACTATTATTGACCAAATAGGGTGTCCAACAAAACAGTGCTTGGTGTATAGAACAATTTTGTGACTACAAAATGGTTAATCTGCTAAATGCAGAACCCCAAATTTATATTTTTTGTAACTGAGTTTTAGGAATCATTTGTTTCTAAGCTATGTAAGACAGTCTTAAATAAAATTACCATCACCTGCTACAAATTGTATCTATTCTAAGTCATCTCTCCTTAAAAACAGCAAATGGTGTTCAGCTTTCTATACTATATCCACTTTCCGGAAAAATACCAAGTATGCAGAAAATAAAATGAGGAAAACAAACATTTTGTCATGGTAAGGAGAAAAATTATCCTAGAAGAGGGTAGAAAATCCTCTTTTGAATTAATGTATTTCCGTTTCAATGATTACTCTGTGTGTGTGTGTGTGTGTGTGTGTGTGTGTGTGTGTGTGTGTTAATGGGAATGTAGGCTTGTGTGCCACAAACTGTGTCCTCACTTTTACAACTGGGCCACTAATAAGTCTCGCCCAATAAAAGTATATAGAATGTGATGTGTCCCACCCTTTGGGCAGAGATGCTTTTAAAAATAAGGGGGGAGGGGTCATTTTGAACCAACAAGGGAAATTTCTGACCATATTGAATGTGAAACTTCTGATTTTTCAAACCAATTACATTAGTTTTCCTCCCGGAGCTAAAAAGGAGGGGCGCCCTCCCCATATGGAGGGCGGTTCCAGGCGAAGTGCAGCTGGGGAGGGTGGCGGAGAGGCCATGACCTCCGCAAACCACCTACAACTGTATCTTACAACCTGAATGAAGCTTCAGGAAAGGGGTACTGCATCTTGAAGCCAGACACGAAGCCCTGAAGGGGAGAGGACAGGGGAGGGAGGAGGGAGGGGGGGAGACTGGGAAACAAGAAATCATCTCCTCTGACCTCTAGCGAAGTGCCAGGTTTTTTCTTTAGCTCTTCACATTTTCTAAATTTGCAGATCTGGTGTCCCGTTTTGCGGTTCCTGCAACTGCTGCAGACGCCACAGTTGATGAGCCTCTTGCAGGGCACGCAGACCCCACACCTTTTCCTCTTCTTCTTGGCCGGGTTGGCTCCGCCAGCTCCCCCCGAGGAGGACGAAGAGGAGGAGGAATGATTCTGCGGGCAGTCTGCCAGATTGGCAATTTGAAACGCACTGTCTGTGACGGCTGCTGAGGCTGCTGCGGGGGAGTGAAGGGCTGTCATGACGATGACCCCTGGAGGTAATGAGATGCCCCCTAAAGCCGGGATAGCGGAAAAAGTCCCCACGCGCTCGGGGAGATTCATTATCTCTGCTTCAGCAGCGCCGCATTTGAGCTTGTTCATGCATTCCCCCGCCAAAGGTCTGCAGTGTTCGGGGGATAAGGTGGAGAGGAAATTAGTATTTGCCATTTGCAACGACGGCTCTGGCGGGCAGCCAGCTTTCCCCAGCCTCTGGGAGTCGTTTCGGTGGTGCATGCTGGTCCTGCTGCCGCCGCCGCCGCCGCCGCCGCCGCCGCCGCCGCCGCCGCCGCCACCACCGCCGCCGCCGCCACCGCCGGCGGGGAGGATCGCCGAGGAGGCGGCGGAGGAGGAGGCGGCGGCGGAAGAGGATTTCCTGCTGCCCCCGCCGCCCCCGCCGCCGCCCCCGCCGCCGCCGCCTCCGCCTCCGCCGCCCCCGCCACTGCCCCAGAGCATGGCGGTGGCGGCGGCGGCGGTGGCCGCGTTGTCGCAGTTCCAGGGGGACATGCCGATGCGCGCGGCGGCCGCGGCGGCGGCGGCGCTGCTGGGGAAGATGGGGGTGGTGATGCGCGCGATCTTGGCTGCCTGCGGGAAGGCGCCCCCGTTGGTCTTGTAGAAGGAGGTGGCAAAGGAGCGGTAGCGCTCCATCTCCGAGTTGTAATCCACAAGGCTGTTCAGGGCCCCCTCGGGCAGGTGGCTTTCCTTGGGCAAGCCCGGGGCCTCCGGGCTCGGCCCGGGCTCCACGCAGACATTGGTGTTCATGGTACAGGGGGGGAAGAAGGGGTGCAGGGTGGAAGTGGGGACCGTCTGGTCCGACACCTGGGTGGGAAAGGGGGGAAGGTGGGGGGGAGGGAAGGGGGTGATGGTGGTGCCGGGGTGGGGGCCGAGGCGGGAGGGGAAAGTGGGTCCGGGTGGGGAGAGCAAGGTGAGGACTGCTTTATTCCTCTCTGGGGCGCATTTCCACAGACGGTGAATTCCCAGGCAGCGTCTTCCTTTGCATTATCCTCCAACTGTTACAACTAAAATAAAGAAAGTCATTCCAACAAGCAGCACGAGGAAAAAGATGGACAAATAAATAAACAGCCTCCCTCACCACCCCACCGCAGACGCTGAAAGCTCCCACATTCTTCGTCAGGTCGTTTGCATAACAATCATCAAGACGTGACCCCCCCCATTCCCATCCTTCCCCCACGCTCCCAGGCCCGCTCTCTCCCTCCCCACAGCACACCACGGCTCCTCCCCCCTATTCTTATAACCCTCCTGAGAAAATGTATTAATAGCCAGGATACCCAGGGAAAGAGAAAAGACAGGGGTGACAAATGCCGAGGGAAAAGGGCAATTGGAGTGCTTAAAGACATGCAAATCAGGGGTGGGAGGGCGATACTACCTATAAGCAGAGGGCATTTAAACATTTTGAAATGTATGAACAAGTGCTGCCTGGGCATGCAAATGCTCTAAAGTAGAAAACTGCTATGGCCCTATGAGGAAAATGAACAGGAAATTAGCAAATGAAGTACTGAGAAAGTCTGCAATACATCCGAGTATAAACTGTAAGCAAACACAATACAACTGAGAGCTAAGAGACTGCCCACATACAATCTGAACTAAAGAGGCAGGGAGAAAAGAACTACCAGCTGCCACAGTGTCCTTGTGTGTCTGCGGTCATTAGTTTGAATCCCAGCACAGCTGGCTCTGTTAGGGTCTTAATTCAATGGACCAAGGACGGGTCTCAATTGTACAAGCCATTTGGTGGTGGGGCTTGGAGGGGGTAAGAGGGTGGTGTTCTACTTGTTTAAAAGAAAGAAAAGAAAGATGGACTAGATTAAAAATTTTTTTTAATAATACAGAAAAATGTCAAAGGTTTTAAACCAAGTGCCTGCAGTCTCTGTAAGAATATTCCCAATAATTCCTAATGGAGACTCCAGTCTATTCCCAAGACAAGAAGAAAGCATGGACTTTTTGAGGATCTCTCACAGTCACTGATTTTTTTACATTGAGTAAAAGTAGGGGGGAATCATTTAAGGTGTTCCATGAAGAAATAATCATTAAAATGATTTTTTTTTCTTTTGCTCTGTTTTACAGGAAAGTTTAATGTTAACTGGGTATTTGCATTCATCTCTTTGCTTACAGGCCATTATTATGCTTAGGAAGAGGTATTTTAGTTGTTTATCACAGAGGGAGAGGTACATCACAGCCTTTTGAGAAGTAAAGCAAAAACATAAAGTGTATATTAACCTAAAAAACCAGTTTCTTTGTTTCCAGATTTTTTTGGGGGGGGCAGAATATCTTTTTGTGACATCTTCTGAAGCCCACATATTGGTCTAGAATGTGGAGTTCAGGGAATTTTAAATGGGGGCCCAGTAGTCTGTCTCAAATATTCAGTTCAAAATGGATATCAATTATAGCAATTATGCTTATAATTAGATTAATGAACCATTTATGCCCAAACTCCAAGTGCAAAAACTTCAAGACCTGATGATGAGGTGCCCTAAAAAGAGGGGTTTATGTAAACAAATCCCTATTAAGCAAAGTAAATCAAGATAAGGAACCTCACCCCCGGCTGGATTAGAAGCTAGCAGGCATCTTTCAATCACAGCAAGTCCCTAATCATTCAGGAACCACCTCTGTGGTTTCGCATTAGGGAAAACTGCTCCCTTCAGAGGTCTGAAGGCAATACAAAGGGTGCCCCCAAAATGCTCCTGGCTAAATATTCTTGATGCTGGGAAGGGGGTGGGGGAAGACACAGCAAGAATATGCATATAGCTTCAGTTTCTGCGAATCACATTGTAACTGCAAGACCATAATAACTACTACTCAGTAAAAACTAGTTATGCCAACCATGCATTAGATACCAGCACGCTGAGTGGAGGGAAAAATGTCAACATTTTAGTCTTTTGACCTTGTTCCAAATAAAGAAATAATTTAATGTCCCTTTCTCCAAGTATCAGAGTGGTGTCTCCAAAAAGAAGCTTTCCTTATTACCATCACCTCCCCCTTCCCTCCTCAAGGTCTAATGCCACCAGAAACTGTAGAAAATGATTGTGCCCAGTATCCAGGTCATTATTGTTTAATCAATGCATCTTGGAGCATGAAAAAGGTACCTAAACCACAGCTATTGTTTGGATTTTCTTTAAAAAACGAAATAAAACACACACAAATAACTATAGTCCTATTCCAAAGCTAAATTAGACATCCATACTTCATGATCCTGTTTTGCCTTTAAACAATGTGACTGTACATGCCTAATATTGTATGTCTGGTCTACCAGAGACATAGAGATCAAAGGTCATATTTAACATTCAGGAGGAGGGGCGGGTGCAGATTAATTAATAAATTAATACAGCGACGCCTTTTATCGCTGGAGTCCAGCATTAATAATCTACTTTTACAATCCCAACGGACAGCAAACATTTAAGAGCAAAAAGCCAGAGAAAGAGAAAGAACAATCACTTACCAGTCTCTTTTTATTTGGGGAGCCTTAGAATTTGCAGACGCTGCCAGTCTGCCTTTAATTAGTTGCACATCACCCCCTAACACAAAGAAACACAAATCCAGATGTGTCTTGGCAGCTCCCAATTACAACTTTAATACTTGTAAACAAACTGTTGGGGACGGGGGAATAAATAAATATGCGGATCAAAAAAAAATACCTGTAAATGGCTTTTTTTTTTCTTGTTGCAGAGAGAAGGAGGAGGAGATGGTGTTAGTGGTGGGGGTGGAAGGAGGAGGAGGTGGGGGGAGAGGAAAGAGCCGAGTGTGAGTGTATGTGTGAGAGCGCGGGGCTGTTCTCGGTGGTCTCTCCTCTCCCAGCGCGTTGCTCTCCGTCCGTCTCCAGTCGCTGTGTGCGAGGGTGGGAGGGAGTCGGGGAGTCTCTCCTCTCTCTCTCTCTCTCCCCCTCTCCTCTCCTCTCTCTCTCTCGGTCTCTTCTCTCTCCCTCTGCCCCCCTTCTCTCTCTCTCTCTCTCTCTCTGTTTGTGTGTGTGCGTGTGTGCGGCTGCGGGGGGAGGGGAGGGAGAGACAGAAAGGCGAGGGAGGAGGTGGGAGGCTGGGGGCGGGGGCGGGGGCGGGGGGGTGATCGGCGCCGAGGTGAGGAGGACGCAGCGACGCGGACACCTACTGATGATTGGCTGCAAATTACACGGGGAACAAGAGGCGCACGCGGGCCGGCGCTCCCCTTCACAAATCCTCTCCTCGCCGGAGGAGCCACGTTTCCCGGCTCGCCTGCCGATCGCCCTCCCTTCTGGCGCCCCGCTCTCCGGCTCAGCCGCCCAGCCCAGCACAGAGGGCTGTTGATTATTTTCTTTTTCTCTCGGAGATAATTGTTTGGAAGGGATGGAAAGAGGGCGTTTCCGCCTCTCTCTCCCTCTCTCTCTCTCTCTCTCTGCTCTCTCTACGTGTGGGGTGTGTGTGTGTGTGTGTGTGCGTGTGCGGGTGTGTGTGTAAATAAACTTGTCTGGGTTTTTTGGCTGGGTTGAGAAGAGCAGTACAAGAAACAGAAAAGGTCGTGTTTGTTTGAAGAATACTCTTATTTGACACCGTACCGCATGGCTTTTAAATAATACTCCTGATGTACCCAGGAAGACTTTTAAACATTATGATCATTTAGATCTTTAAAGTAAGGGAAAACGTATTGGTGTTCTGCTTCTCCGGATCTTTTAAATATTATTATGCCAGAATGCAAAAAAAAAATTGGTGATGTGTGTAGTCTGACCGATCTCAAAATCAATCTCAATCTCTCTCCTCTCTCTCCTCCACCCGCTTCCCCAACCCCATTCTTTTACTATTCCATCTGGTAGTTCCAGTGATTAAATATAATTTTTAACTTACTACTCTATTTTTAATTACAAACTTACTTAAACAAAAACTACTTTTATAGCTACATTAATCTATTTTATACTAGTATGACTTCTTGACACTTGGGAAAAATAGTTTCATAATTGAAAGATAAATCTTTTTACCACAGGTCAAAAATAAATAAAACTCACTCATAAATGCAGCTATGAATTAACTTCTTCACTGCTGCCTTAAAGAAAATGAGATATTCCTGGCTACATGCTATCCTACTATTGAAATGAAGTGTGCTCATAGTTATCTGAAATATTTAAAAATATGAATCTTTTGGATAATTTTAAAGAAAAAAACAGTGATTCATAATAAGCTACAGAAGTAGGAAGGAAAAAAATTCAGATTGTTTAAATTGGTCTTATAAAGCAAAGTAAAAGTTCTGTATTAAAATTAAAACTGTACTCTAGAATAATACAATAATATAGTTTCAGAGAGGGAAGAAAAGTATAATAATGAGTTGTTTCTTTTATAATAACAACATGCTGAAAAGACATTTTGAATCATTTTGTTTTTGAATCTCAAAAGACCGACCTTGACCATATCAAGATTCTGCCAACTCTGGAGGACTGATTATTGATAAGATGTTAGGAACCGTGGTGTGCATAAATGCAGGTGCTGTACCAAGAGTGGGCAACTATTGAAATAGGGGGCAAATTGTTTTGTGACTCATTGATTAAGATGCATGTTTTGTAATTAAAAAAAATAGAATAAGTTGGTTATAAAATCAATCAAATCAGTTATTTGGCATTTATAGCCAAAAAACTGGGTGGTTAATAATTACTTAAGTTCATTGGTAAGATATGTTTATACTTTTGTCAATGCTTTGTGAAAGCAAAGAAAGGAATTTTCTATTGGATTTTTTTTTTTTTGAGCTGAACGTCATAAGAAATTTATCAGCAAAATGTAGACACCTTTTAATGAGCGCCTACACTCATTATACTGGAAAGATGGTAGATTCTTAAACATCTTTTCAAAATATTTGAAGTAGTCCAATGTTAGAGGTTTTGAATTTGTAAATAAACAATTTTTAAAATCAAATAAAAATATCATGATTTCTTATGCCAAACTTGCTTTTCTTTTCAGAATGCTTCAAGCTCACTTTCAAGATGAAACGTTAAACAAATGAGAGAAAATAAGCTCTAAATTCCAAAGAATTTTATTTTCCAGTTGATAAAGGGAAAACTCAGAACACTCAGTCTTAATGATTAATAAGAGCAACTATTAATGACCCATCTGTGTCAGATACTGTAGTAAGTAATTTGCAGGTAGTTTATTTTGTCCTTGAAATAACCCTATGAAGTAGTTAGTATTATTTCCACTGGAAATAATAGGTCCATAGATATCAGATAACTTAGATGGGTCAAAAAGTTAGTATGTAATAGGGCTGAAGTTTGTACCCAATCCAGCATCTCCAAAACTTTATGCTTATAACCTCTACTCTAGTCTTACTATCAACAATTAATTAATCAATAACCCTCTCTGCATACTAGAACCTTAGCTTTAATTATGATCATAAGCCCCTCATTTATATGACATACAGAATATATTTTAGACAATATACTGCATACCTCGGATATAACGTCCATTGCCTTTCTGCTAGGGAGTTGATTACATCCTTAGCCAAATGTGATAAAGGGAAACATCTCTCTTCTGGTCTGGGATACCTCATATCCTTTATTTTTTTATATATACTAGTTTTACCACTTGCATATCTACCATGTCTCACATTACTCCACGTTCTCCATTGTGTCCTCCAGAATGATGTGTCAGGTTTTTTAGGTAAATCGTTGAGGACACTTAGTCCTGTATTAACTCTACTTCGGAATTCATAGTTCTACAAAGTACTAAAACTTAAGGTTCATTCTCTTTGCAAAATGCCTGCTACAGCTTCCAATTCCCTGGAAATGGTTTGTGCTTTACTCTGTATATTTTGTGACCTGAAGTAGGAGCACAGGGGCTTCATTGATACCTTCATGGAAAAGATCAACTTGAGTATCACTTGAAGAAGTGTCCCCACTCTGCAGAAATTTTGAGTTGTGCTGTGAAATATCTCTAAAGCATGGCTGCTTTCATCATGATCATGATCAATATTGTCATCATTATCCAGAATCTCTAAAAAGGTAGTTTATCTGTTGTAACAGATAGACTTCAAAATGTGTCAGTGCAAAAAATAGAAGTATATTTGCTGTTCATGTCACAGTCCAGGGTGGGAATTTCAGATCAGAGGATGGCTCTCCTCTATGAGTCATTCATGGATCCACGGATTCATTTTGGGACCTTGCCATCCCTGAGGGACTGCTCATCAACTACATCAAATGACCAGAAGGGCATGAATGGGGCATGATCCCTTCTTAAAGACTTGGTCTCGAGGTGACCCACAGCACCACGGCTCACTGACAATTGTCAAGAACCAGTCACATGCCATGACTAGCTGCAAAGATGGCGGGGCAGTTACTTCCTAGATGCAAACTCTACTACTGTGGAGTAGTAGAGAGTTTTGGTGGACAGCTGGCATTTTCCCCCAAGAGTAACACTGGAAGGAGAATAACCTGCTGGAGAGGTTAAGTTGGCCCACACAGCCATGAATCGACTGTAAGCGTCCTCTTCCCTTGAGAACACTTTTGCTGATTACCACCCTTAGAGATTACCACTAAAAGCAGTCTTAATGACTTTGGGGAAAGTTTGGCAACTCTGAACAAACTATGTTTCCTTAAATACCTGTAGGACAGCCAAGCTATGGATAAAATAGTCAAACAAGAATTTACTAAAGAATAAAGAAAGCAGAAGTAACACAAGCAGAGGAAATACCGTAAATCTAAAATAAACTGACTTAGAGATAAATCTTAGGCATTAGCAGCTTGTCTGCTGGTGTTTTCAAAACCCAGAGGTAAGCTTTAATCCCTCCACCAATAATGTGTACCCTGTTAGTCATAAAAACTACTCACTGTCCAGGTTAGGGAAGGTGTGTGAAGCTCTCTCACCTAACATCCTAGAATCCAGCTTCCCAATTCCTGTTCACAGTATCTGAGGACTGCCTCTTTCCATAGTAATTCATGCTGTAGATAATAATACAGTAACTACCCTCTTCGCAGGAGGAATATGCCAGTAAGACAAATGCAGAATAATGTCTTCAATTCTTCGCTAACTATGGCTATCTGGGATTTTTTATTTGTCTTCTTTACCAGAACTGGAGATCCTTGATATCAGGGATTGTGTCTTATTCAGCTTCGTGTCCCACCTCATACATTGCCTGACACATGGAAGGTTCTAACATTCTGTGCCATGCTCATTGAAGAAAGTAGCATACACAAAATGTAGAAGTAAGTTCCCCATTGTCCCTAGGATAAAAATGGAAAATTCGTAAAATGTCATTCAAAGCTCTTCTCCAATTGGCCCCATGTTTTGAATCTCGTCTCCTATTACACCTGGCAAGAACTCTCTACTCCAGCAGATCCACTTTATTGAGAAAATGTCCATCACCTTACCATCACCAGATAAAAAAAAAGTAATTAATCAAGAACCATAAGCTAAGATGAAGGTATTATTATTTACATAAAAGAGACTTTTTGCTTATAATGAATTATTCTTTTATAATGTAATAATATTTTTAAATCCCTTAAGTGAACATTTTAGGGAAATTTTCAGAGATTTTCTTAGTGACTCAACAAAGTGAAATTTGATTAAATTAGTCCTTAAAATCAATATTCTTCACACCCGTTATTTTCTTTCACTTTTAATTAAATATCGATACATCATTATCACAGTGTTGACCTTCATATTCGAAGCTGGTACTCTTAACCTGCCAACAGCAGGTCATGTGCTTTGAGCTGTTTTCTAGCAACAACAAATTTGTCTTAAGCTAGTACACTCTCTTGCCTTGACTTTCTAATGACTAGCAGGATGCGTTTATGGGATGGCTGACCACTCTTAGGGATAAAATCTGTAACTGTTGAGGATAATGAAAATAATAGGTTCACAGGGTTAAACCCATTACCTTGGCCTCATTAGCACCATATTCAAATCAACTACGCTAACCAAGTACATACGTTCATCTGTTTTTACATACAATTTGGACACTAGACCGCTCTTTACCAAATGCTAACCTGAGCATTAATTTTCAGAATTGTTCTTTGGAAGATCTAATTTGGTCTAGGCCATTTCTTATTTCTTCACGGCACTCCTTCTTATTATACAAATTCTCGTTTCTATAAAATTACATCTTTAATACTCCATGGCAGTATAATAGGAGTTGTCCCCAAATGCGGAAATCCATACAAATGAAATAACAATAGGCTAGAAATGAAAAGCCTCCAGAAGAACACTTCTTCTATAGGCTCCCTAATTTGGCTTGATTTTGATAAGATATGGGCTTCCTTGTATTTCACCATAAATATTCCGTATATTTTGTTCATTGGATTATTAGGAAACCCAAGCAATAACATTCCAGATTTTTTCAAAGTATTTACTCATGAAGGAAATAATGTGCCAATTTTGGTCAAAACAAAACAAAACCACCAAGTCACGGTGAGTAGCTTCCAGACACTCACAGATATAAACACAAATTTGCAGTTTGAGCCCCAAGTTCCTTTCGGTCTCTCTTTCCTCTGCCTGACAGTATCAAGGCACCCTTCATTGACCTTTCTCACAGGAAAATTTGCCTTAGGCATATAATCACCTGTATGCTTTCTTTAAAGTATATCTCTTAAGATAGATCAATAATGATAAAGTAATACGAAGCTTGGGAATCTTATGAAATTGACAATTAAGAGCTGACCAGAAAACACTTCCTATAGCTCTGTCAACATGCTTTCAGTGTCACAGCATCCCTGTTTCCAAGAGAGCAGTCCAGAATGTGGCAGCATCATTCCTTGTGCTTTCAGCCATTCTCCCTGCACACAAGTTGTATCTGACAGGATTTACAGAACACTGGAAAGCGAGTGACAAGAGTCTCCCCTCTCAATCCCTCTCCTTATTTTCAGTCAAAACTTCAAACCCAGTAACTCAAGTAACTAATGTTCTCCTTAGCTCAAAGGTGGAAACTGAATCTATATGCAGAAGCTGGACATTTTATAAATAGGCTACTGAATCTTCAAATTACCGGATAGGACTTGCCCAATTATTCAAAACAAACAAACAAAAAAACTCAAAGAATTTTAATAATAAAGTTATTTCTAAAATTTACTTTTTAGAGACATAAAATTTGGCTTATAAAAGTCATACTTTTTAAGCTCTGTCAAACAACTCTGAAATTAAATTTATCATAAACTATTTTCTATTAAATAATGTTAATTGAAATTTTTTGATTTGCCATTTTAAATACAAGAAAGATTTTTCATAAAATGTTTGTGATTTTTATTATTTTCTCCTGTGCTTAGATTTTGATTTCCAAAGTAACCAGGATGCCCCTATTTGCAAGAGCACAGTTTTCTAATATTACTCCCAAGATTTCAAATCAAGGCCAATTTTTTATGCTTGATTTTTAAAAATGTAGGTTACCATTGTTTGGTTTATCTTCAATTAACCGTTCTCAGTATAAAGGATTATTATCTTTCTCTATTGGGAGGAAACATTCAGGATAATATCCCTCAGTAGTTAACGTTCAATCCAGGAAGGTTTTTTTTTTTTTTTTAATTTTCCCCAGTGCTGACCTTTGTTATGCTGTAGTTATAGCAACAAGAAGAGTTCCTTCTGTCTGTCTGTTGTGTTCTCTTTTCAAACTAATGACAGTCTTTTCTAAACTGTTGTATAGTATAAAGAAAGCTTTACATGCACTGATCTCTTGATTTCTTGATGCTTTTAGCTAAACCAGCAATTTAAATGGAAATATTTTAAATAAATGTAATGAATTGGAATTTGCATATTATAAATGTTTAGAACTATGGATTGTTAGTTTTGCTATATTTCCATATTGTCTTTAAGCTTCCCTAATCAACTTGCAGTTTAACTTCTCAGTGATCAAGTTTATTTATCCTATCATTATATCTTCTTAATCTAAACATGGAGAGAGAGAGAGATTGAAAGAGAGAGCTAGAAAGCTCTCTCCAGAGGAGTAATACGTTGTAAGAACATGTAGTTTGTCTGCCAAACTAGGCCACACAATCTTGGCTATGACCTTGGGCACTCTAAATCTCATTGTACGGATCCAGAATATCAGTTTAATTATAGTCGTTACCTATCTCAAGGGTTTGTGAGGTTTAATTAATGTTAGCAAAGTGTTGGAGCTATTTAGTAGCATAGTACTATAAAAGGCAAACTACCTGAAAATCACAACTTCCTCCTCCCTACATAGTACTTAATTTTATACACTCCTTTTCTTTCTTCTTCAGTTAATATCACATTTATTACCTTTTCCCCTGCCCTCCATATCTATATCTATGGTCTCTCCTACTTGAGACTTACCTTGGATGACAAATGGCTTCTGCCCCACATCCCTCACTTGCACCATCACCTCCAGGAGCTCAAACATTCCTGAGCCCGACAGGATCAGGATAAACATGGTATCTGAGTAAGCAGCTATGGCTATGCACTTCCTTTAAGCCCGAGTCACAAGCATCCAGTCCACAATTTAAATTTGGGCCTCACACTCCTTTCGCTTGTGTCCATGGTGTTAAATAAAGTGCATTAGACTTCCAGCCTCTTTCAAAAATTGGGAGATGTGAAAACACTGTGTCTACATTCCCTCCTGAAAACAGTAGCTGGAGCCATGATTAGATGGGGTCTCTAGCTTGCCCGTTCTCAGCGCTCCCTATTATCTAACACTTGTCCACCTAAACACTGGAATTTGCAACCCAGGGCCTCTGAGTACATTTGTGCTGGCTGTTCACCACACAACAATGCCTGGCCAAATGGCCAAGAAGGGGCTGGAATCCAGCCTATTGCTCTGCTTGCCAAGCCATGTTCTGGTGGGTCTCATTTGCATAAAGGCATTCTAGGGACCAGAAATGGCCTGGTCGGTATCCCAGCTATAAGTCAATTAAATAGAGCAGTGAATGTCACAGCTACCTTAATTAGTATTGAAAAATTGGCATCCAATTTTTGAAATTGTATCCTACAACACTATATCT
Source organism: Aethalodelphis obliquidens (assembly GCF_003676395.1). NCBI lineage: Eukaryota > Metazoa > Chordata > Mammalia > Artiodactyla > Delphinidae > Aethalodelphis > Aethalodelphis obliquidens. The sequence goes on from NW_020837950.1 coordinate 41,230,466, forward strand.
AGACTGAGCTTAAAAGTCATATTCAAGTTTATCCTTACCCACTTTTTGTCGTGGACCCTTTTTCACCTAAAACACATTCCAGTATGAACTATTTTACAAATAGGATGAACATAATATGAAAATTTTAATTGTTTTAACTCATTGCAGCTGAAACGGAGCTGTATTTAATTGAAAATTAAAATGACTAGAACAGTAATGTATATTGGATAGTCATAATAATGTTATATTTCTTTGTCTGGGAAAAACCACTCTTTAAAAGAGGAGGCCACTGTTCACACCCTAGTCTCTTGCTAACTGCTAACATTTTATAATGGTAGCACTGCTTAAAAGAGCAGTTGTTTTCACCTATTTGTAACTTGGCTCTTTTAGAATGCATGATGATTTGATAGCATTTCCTTTTGAGTGTTTCTGTTTTGAAAACGATTCTATTCCTTTAATTTCGGCTACCTTATATTAGTGAAAAAGAAACAATTCTGTTACCCAATGGCAGCACTAATTGATTTACACTTCTTTCCTTACCAAATTTCAAGCGTCCAAAATTTGAACATTGTCCATTGAAAGCTAATCCCTAGCTACGTTACTGCCACTAATGTACTTCCAAAAGAAATCCAGGTATCTGTATCTTTTCGTTATACAAAACATAATATAAATTTATTCTTTAACCATAGCGAGAAGGAAAGTTGTCTGATTTCTACTGACTACAAGTAAGATAAAATGACTCAAACTGGCTTAAATGAGGAGGTCCCAGGTAGGGCAGGCTCCAGGCAGGAACAATCTGAAGCTTCAATGTGTCATGGGTGGTGCAGGTTCTTCCCACTCTTTTGCTCTGTCATCCCCATCATCTTGGCTCTTCCCTCAGGCAGGCTTCCCTCACAGGTACTGTTGCAGCAGTTCCAGCCAACATATGCAGGCACAAAAAGCATTCAAGGAAAGAAAATGACTATCATTTTTTGTGTCTATATCTCTAGAGATAAAATTTCCTAGAAGCACTAAGGTTGGCTTCAACGAAGATCTCATTAGCCAAAATTAGGTCACATGCCCACACCTAAACCAACGACTCTCAAAGAGAATGAGATTGACTTCGTTTTATAAGTATGTACTATCCCTGGAGCTAGAGATGAGATCATCTTAAAGCACATGCCAGTGTGGAGGATAGGAAATACCTGAACATAATGGTGGTTCAGTTAAGAGAGAGGAAGAAGCAGATAGGGGGATTAGATGGATGTTTGTGAGACAAGTATCAGTGTCTATTGTTGCCTTATTCAACTCCATCTTCTCATTTCTGCTCTCTGAGAAAAGCTAACCAGCTCTAAATCTCATGACTCATGCCAAATTACACATGACAAGAGGGAGTCAGTTTATGGACACCAGCTCTTTATCATGAATGAATTAATGAATTATAATTTCAACCATGAATGTCTGTAAGTCGAGCTTGTTTTTAGCAACATGACTTTCTGGGCAAAGTTTTGATATAGCAACATACCCTTATAGAATCCTTCAGGTTCTTCTCAAAATTGTATATTATGCTACACAAATCAGGTAACATCTGACCTTAAGATATAAGAGATGGGGCTAAAAACTCTGGATAAGAGGAGGAAACAAAAAGAAGGAGGAAGTTAAAATAAATTAAATTAAGAGGAATGGTAAAAATTTTGTAGTATGACACATCTATTTCCATAATTAAGTCCATCATGAATAATTTCCTCTTATAACTTCTGCTGGCCCTTAAAACTGTTACTTTAATATATTTGCAAGGTATCAGAAGAAAAGTACATAGCCAGTCTTTAAAATTTCAAGTTGATCCCCAAACTGACTCAAATTTGCAGAAATCTGGCATAATTTAAAAGTAAATAAATAGAAGCAACACTTAGCAGAAGGTTCCTAACATAAACAAAGCTGTGCACGTTTTGTTTATTTATGGATCCATGCAAAAGTGCCATATTCATTTAAAAATATCCAGCACAAGAGTGATTGATTTAAAAAATTGAATAGAATTAAGGAGCATTCCTTAAACCTAAAAGTTTGGTAAAAAGAACAATTCTTTTATTGTAATATTATGCTTGGGAAAACATTTTTCTCCTTTATGTATATTCAGATTTTTTTTTTGAGGTTGACTGTGAGAAAAGTAGACATCATTTCTGAAAAGTGCACTTGAATCGGGATGTAGCAAACCTCACCCTTCATATAACTCCTGTATGTTGTTCAAGGTTAAGTGTTGAGATATAAGTGTGAAATCTCCTATATTAGTCTTTTTCATTCAATGAATTTTTACAGCACTCCCAAAAGACAAAGCAGTTTAAAATCCCTATCTTTGTGGAACTCACATTCTACTGACATCTCCTTATTTAGCTGATGGCCATTCACTCTTCCTTGCCAGCCTCGATTATTCCCTGTCATATTTTAATTGAGTAAACATTTTTTTAACACCAGTTATATGCACAGCACAGTATAAAGTACTGAGGGAATGAGAAACTGCCCTGGAGAAACTAATAATCTAATAGAGAGTACTCAGACTGGGAGAAAACACACACACACACACACACACACACACACACACAAACACACACGCAGATTTAATGACAATTATCTCACTTCTTTTTAACAAGAAGAATTTAAATGAATAGGTAAAGTGTAACAAAAAGCAGACTCTGAAAACATCTATATTGCAAGTGTAAGTAGAGTGTCATGATAGCAAACAGGAAGTATTGGGCAATTTGGAAAGTTGAGATGCTCCTCCGAAAGACCTCACAAAAGAAGTCTTCTCTGAACTGGATTGACTGACAAATGGAGAAGAGGGGAAAGAATATTGGGGGTAAAGGAAATAGTGTAAGAAAAACTGAAGGAACACAAGTGTATAGCAGAACCCACAATTTGTGTGTTGATAAATGTGACAGTTAAGGGACCCCTAAGAAGAGAAAAAGTGATGGAAAATGAGACCCAGGAAGAACAGAGTCAAATTTGCATATAACCTTCAACATTAAGCTAAGGAAAAAAGACTTGCTTAGTAGTAAATAGAGGCCATTAAATGTTTTGAGTACTGGATGTTTACTATCAGTTTTTGGTTTTTGAAAAAGTCTCTCTGATTTACATTGGAGAGGATGATTTGGCGGAAGGAGAGACATTTTGTCCCTTGAGGGCATTTAAGATTCAGATCCCTGCCACAGAATAAAATAGGAAGGAGAACAAGTAGAAAATTTTAGGAATGCCGACAGTTTATTTAAGGGACAGATGAGGTTCAGAAGACAAGGAAGGTGACTCAAGAAAGAGTCATCACGGGCTTCTCTGGTGGCGCAGTGGTTGAGAGTCCGCCTGCCGATGCACGGGACGCGGGTTCGTGCCCCGGTCCGGGAAGATCCCACATGCTGCGGAGCGGCTGGGCCCGTGAGCCATGGCCGCTGAGCCTGCGCGTCCGGAGCCTGTGCTCCGCAATGGGAGAGGCCACAACAGTGAGAGGCCCGCGTACCGCAAAAAAAAAAAAAAAAAAAAAAAAAAAAAAAGGGAGATAGCGATAGAAATTCCCACAAAAGGAAAGGTATTCTTAAATTGCCGAGTGGTCCAAAGAAATACTGATGCTGAGAGATCCAGAAAGGCCTGAAAGAAGCTGCCAGGGGCAATCCTAGGGTTGTATTCAGAGCAGTTTTATTTTCACCACTAATTGGTTTGGGAAGAGATGGCCGACTTCCACTACTATTACTGCTCTGAGTACAACTCCACAATTGGCTTCTGCTCATTCATGTGCCAAAACTATGGTTATTTTATAATTTATTTTATGGGAATTTATTATTTATTTTAGGTGGGGAAATGGAAACTTAGAGGTGCCTGCTATGTATTTGAGCTTGCCCCCTAGAGAAGCCAACAAATTTGGCAGTAAGGACTTTTGGCCATAAAGAAAAAAGTCAAAGACTTTATGGTTATGTGGATAACTATGCAGTTAGATCATCCCTTGATTGAAGTCCCCACACCTCCATTAAGATGATGAAGAGAGGTCCATAGATTCTAAACTTTGCGTATTTCCAAACACTCACCTCCTCATCAGGACTCATCTATTTATTCACTTTATCACTACTTTTGTCAGTCACAACCTAGATTCCCAGAACAGTTCATTTTCCGCATTCTCATCTCTATACAGCTCTCTACCTTTCAGTAGCCAGCTCCCTGAATTCTGAAACTGATTGTCATTAGCAACCCCCCCCATTGTCCTCAACAACTTCTCTGCAAGTTCCCTTTATCTTCTTGTTCTTGCTGAAATGTGGTTCCTTCAGAGGCCCTGCATGCCCTGTATCTCAAATGGTGAAGGTAAGGAAGGTTCATCCTTGCTCTTCATTGCCACTTACATACTATTCTATGCTCCCCAACACCTGCCGTTCCTACTCTAACATAAATGTCATCACGCTACACCATCTACTTCTGTTTTTTGTTTCATTCATCTCAAGGACTTTGGGGTTCTCCTCAATCTTTGAAATTTACCTTTAGCTCCCAGCTCTACCACAACTCTTTCCTTGAGTCTGAGTCATTTCAGTATTTAGGTATGAAATTCTTCCAGTAGTCTTGCCTCCTTGACCATCTCCCTCCAATGATAGTTTCTTCCACCTTGACTCAGTCACTAAACTCTATGTTCACACTCTAGACCCACTGTATACTCATCACATCCTGTCTTTCCAGATCACTTTCTCAAATCCTCGGCTCTCAAATGTCATTCAACGCACCCCCTCCCACCAGACCTATAATGCACCGATCCTACCACCCCTCACCCGTCATGCTTTTGCTTCCCTATATGCTCGCCTTAGTCAAGTATTACAAACATTCTCTTTCAAACATTCTCAGTTTTACATGATCAATTATTTTGAACACCATCTTTCATAGATTTCAATTCACTTGGCTTTCTCTTGGCTAAACTTGCTAAGCAAAACCCTCACTCTGGTTAAAAACAGCTCTGTATCTCCTTCATTCCTGTACCCAAATTGCTAAATGTGGCTGGAAAAAAAAGTTTACAAATCTCTTTCTCACTTTAACTTTGTGGCGTTTACTCAAGTGAGCATTTAATGATACAGAATAATTGTATTACTTTTACTTTTCCTCTTTCCTCTCTATTTCATATTCTTCTCAAACCTCCAAAACCTCTTCCCTGTTCGTTATTTCAGTTCTCTACTTTCACTGAATTCATGAAAACCATGAAAATAAGAATTCTATAAACTCCCATCATCATATCTACTCGTCTCCTAGAGTCTGTACAGACATTTTTTTCCTTTCCTCCTATTAGAATAAACTCTAAATGTTCCTTTTTAAAGTCAAACTCCACATTTTCACTAGACCTCATTTGCTGTGTCCCCACTCAGGAACCTCACTCCTGCAATTCTCCTGTGTTCTTCATCATCAAATTATCAACATTTCTCTCAAATGTACCATTACCATCATACCATCAGTATACAAAGATATATATATATATATATATATATATATATATATATATATATAGTTAACTCCATTCCCCACCCACAACCTAGAGTTATTCTCTCCTTTGACAGAAAAATTTCTTGAAAGAATGGTGTGTATGCAATGTCACAAGGTCCTTTTTATCTATTGAACTGACTCCAGTTGGGTTCTTGTGAAGATTTCCAATGACTTGTACCTTGCTAAATACAAAGTTTTGAAGTCTCCCTTTTATTTGACCCATCAGCAGCATTTGACATTTTCTTCACATGGCTTTTAGGAAACCATGTTCCTGGTTTACCTCCTGCCTTGCTAACCTCTTAACACTGAAGTGATCCAAGGTTTAGACATTGAACCTTTTTCTTATCTGTCTACACTCACTCCCCTGCAGTTCTCATCCAATCTCATGGCTTTAAATTACACCTATATGCTAAAGACTCCAATATGTAGATCTCTTATCTGGACTGTTATATGGAACAACTTGAAAATTCCATTTAAATTATTTAAAATTGAACATTTCTCTTCCTAATGCCACCAAAACTGACCCTAAATTAATGGCGACTACATCACTCCACTTACTCATATCAGAAATGTCGGTGTCATTCTTGACTCTATCTTTCACAGTCCACATCTAATCATTAGCAAATCCTATTTGCCCCATTACCAAAATATATCAAGAATCAGATATTACCACCTCAACTACTAACACTCTGGTTCATACCGCCAGCATCTCTCACCTAGAGACCATCATGACTGGTCTTTTTCTTCCCTCCTTCTCTCCTACAGTCTATTATCAACACTATGATTGACCCTGTGGTCAGCAAAGAGCGAAAGCTGACAGCTCAGTATTTAACTAAAGAGGAGTAGAGCTCTTTAGAAAGTAGAATCCTCTACTCCAGGAGGTCTGTTATGGCAAAGTCAGGTCCCAGACTGGGAAGGAGTAGAGCCCTGAAAACTGGGATGTGGTTGCCTGGGTTGCAGAACTTTCACATGTTAAATATCCAGATACTCCTGAACCCTCTGAGACTGTCAAAGTGATACACTCCTCCTTGTTAATTAATAGGCTAGACTACCATTGCTTGAGGTGTCTTCTCTGCAAGACCAAATATGCTCTTCTCAGTATATGCCTCCACTTCTCCCTCTCCCTCTCTTCTAGGCCCTAAGCCAACAACTATGGTTAAGTCACAAACTAAGTCATCTAGGGTAGTGCTGAATCTTCTAAAGTAGCAAAAGGATTGTAAGCTGAAGGAAGAACTGATCAATATATACTGGCTAGATCCAGGAGACTATACGTGGGATTCCATTCTGAGGATGTAGAATAAAAGAGGGTTTTTTGATGTGAGAGCACTTTCTCAGGTTACAAGATTTAAAACCCATGCAAAGTCCTGGGAGGGGGGCAAACGGGGTGCTGGGATGGCTCCCAGATGCTTGGAGAAAGTGATGGACTATACTCTGTGAGGCAGAAGTGCTAGAACTGCTGTACCTTACAGTTGTAGAGGGATCAAAGAGCTCACAGAGGTAGGCATGCCTGAATGAATACACTAAATAGGTCAGAAAACCTACCAGACCACTAAGTTCCAGGAGAGAAAATTCCACTTACCAAAGGAATAAGCAACATGTTGGTGAGAGGAATGTGAGCATTACTGAGATGTTCTCTAGAGGGTAGAGATAACAGTAGGAGATAACTGTTAATAACTGGGCTCACTGACAGCAATGGGACTCATAGGCTCTCTAGTTAATAGAGGCAAGGTGACAGTGCCAAACTGTCAGAAACCAGTTAGGGCAATTACTATAATGAACAGAAACATCGGAGTGGAGGTCAGGAGAGGACCTCCAGAGAGCTACAGAGATGGTTCTAAGGGCAAGATACGTGGGCAGCCAACAAAGGTCCTGCTCAAGCTGTACAACGAAAATAAAGGATGGATGATCAGGGGACTAAAGGCAGTTACCCTAATAAAAAAATGTTTCCATCTCTTACCCAGATTCCAGACATGAACCAGTTTTCAGACCTAGAAATTTTTAATTGAAGGAGAGACTTGTACTTTAGACCTAGAAATTTTTAATTGAAGGAGAGACTTGTACTTTAGAAAGAAGAAACCTGCAATACCATGGAATGGGTACCCAGTACTCACACAGTAATTATTAGCCCAGTCCCTTCCAAGTGGACCTTGCCATTTACTTGGCTTATTTTACACTAGAGTCAGAGAGAAGGTCCAAACCTTTCAAGATCTCTTGCACAGGGTTCAAGTTGACATAGCTACCTGGAGGACCAAAGCATCATTATGATCCTTCTATTTGGCACAGGAGTCAGGGCACTTAATCAATGGAGTCAAGTCCCAGGTGCGGCTCACAGAGTGTTCACTGGGACCACTGAGTTTTCAGACTTACTTGGTCTCTGAATGCACAGTTGAAATGGACATATTTAGCTTTTGAAAATACCCCATATCGGCTGCTTGGCTTTTAGGTTAAGAACCATCAAAGTGGGAAAGTCTCTGAAACTTGTCCTTCAGATATATTGTATTGAAACCAGGGAGTGAGCAAATATTATGGCCTCTGTTAAAGACGTAATGGATTCAGGATTAGTGATCCATCTTACATTTCCATTTAATTCACTAGTCATGTCTGTACAAAACTCAGATGGATCCTGGGTTTACAGTGGACTGCCGACTGAAAACTCAACCTAGAAATCCCAAGTGTAGTTGCTTTGCTAGATGTGGTATCTTTGCCAGAGCTGGTTAACAATTCCTCAGGTTACATGGTATAGAGTAAGTGGTCTGGCCAGAGTGCTTTTTCTCCACCTCTTCAGGACAGAGAGCATGAATATATTTGTATTCACTTCAAATGGACTATAGTATAGTTTCACAGTCTTGATCCAGCACTGTGATAACTCTCCTGCCCTGAATCCAGATATATAGTCTGAAGGTACCTTAACTATAGCTTCTACTAGGCTAGTGGACTTGTTCCCAGATGAGCACTTCTAACAGGAGTCACAGTGAGTGTGCCTTCATCTTGAAACTATGGCTACCAATTGGTCATTTGGGGCTACTTGTGTCTATTTCCTTCCCCCATCTTAGCTGTTCTTCCCAAGAGCATTCTCCAAAACACTCCTGAATGCAAATTACAGAATCTGATAGTCTGTTTCCCTGGCAGCTGGCCTTCAACAACTTTAAACTTATCATAGAATTTATTCGTTTATTGTTGCTTTTACTTATCTTCTCTTTCTTCCCTATAGAATGTGAGATCCATAAGAGTGGGAATTTTTGTTTGCTTTCTTTTCAGATATAACCCAACATCCTAGAACAGATCCTGGTTCATTGAAAACACTTAAGAAATATTTGAATAAAGCTTTTAGACCATCTTACTATGTGACCTAAATGTCTTGAAATCTATTGAAGACTGTATTTTAAGTATATCTAGTGATTACATAATTTGCTATTAATTTTTAAATAGCTTTATAATTTTTCAAATTATCTAAATAATTTTTACTCAAATAGCATAGAGAAGCACAATGGACAGGTAATGTTACAACCCAGAGAAATACTATCAGAGGACCATTCTTAAATATTTCTTTCTCAGCATTACATAAATACATTTTTAATTTTACTTAAATAAGATTTATCTTTTTTGTTATCAATATTTTTATCTTCTATTTTGTTTCGATTACTTGTACTACCCTCAGCCCAATTGTTTTCCCCATCACCAAGGTTTATATTCTACTTCTCCTGTGCATATGTGGTCACTTACAAATATGTTTGCACCTTTTGAGTTTGGGCATAATTTTCTTCAGGTATTGTGATGGGTGGAGGCACCACCCAGATCTCCCCTCAATGAAGGACTAGAAGCTGGGGGTGCTGTCAGCAGATGCCTTCAGCTCTCATTTCCTTCAGGGATTGCCTTGGCTGCAGAGAGCTGCTTCACCCAAGATCACACAATTTCCTGAGCAGCCCACATCAAGTAAGTGCCTGATACAGATCAGAGTATGACTTGCTGGCCATTTTGTCCCAGTGCAGGGACATTATTCTGACGGCCCACTTTAGTCCTAGACCGTCCCCCTGGGTCAGCCAAGATTCTCATCAGTCCTGTTTCACAGTTCAGTTTCACCCTCTGCCCTGTCTTGCTTTTTACCCCTCCCTTCCATAGGTGTTGATTCTTAAATATTCCTAATAATTATCCTACAGTCTAAATTCCATCTCAGTTTCTGCTTCCTGGAGAATCCAACCTGAGTAACAGATCACATTATGTATTCCTCTCTGCATCTTGCTTTTCTCCCTCACTATAATCATGGACTCTGTCCCAGACAATTGACATAGATCTAATGCTTTCTTTTGAATGACTGTGTAATTTTCCAGGGTTTTCATGTATCACAATTTGTTCAACTTTCCATAAAGAGAAGATTCTAGTTTCCAATTTTTATTTTTAACCACATGAAAAGTTCTGAAATAAATGTCCCTACCAATTTAAACTCAAAATTACATGATTATTTGCAAAGTTCCTATTAATTTCTTTCACTAATCAACTGTCCTTTATTTGTTTAATGATGTCCACAGTAGTCCACTTATGTCTTCATCTACCTTCTGAGCATTCCAATATTATCAATAATTTAAGGAACTCATGGTTGATATCTATAGAATCAAAGTCCTCCATAATTTCTCAGTCATTCTTAATTTTGTGAAATATCTGAAAACAGTACTATCAACATTCTTCTTTAGCTGGGATAAATCACTCCCATAAAATTAATAATGCCACCTTTACTCCTGTTGTAATCTAATCCACATGCACTGAAAAATATATTAAAATCTATAAATTTTGAAATCACACACTAGGTTGGAGTCCTGTCTGTATAAAATATTGCATGTCCAATATCCAAGTTATTCAAACTCTCTCCACTTCAGTTTCCTCATTTGTAAAATATACCTACCTTACTTTTAGTGATCTGTAACCTTTACAGAACTAAAGATTCTATAGGTTCATTGCCTAGCAAAGTGCTTGGCATAGAGAAGATGGTCTATGAATCATTATACTTATTTTCTTCATATTCTTGGGTTTCCATGCAGGGGTGTGTGTGTGTGTGTGTGTGTGTGTATGCATGTGTGTGTATTGAAATTCTATACTCACATTTTTTTAAGTTATTTCTTTCTAAAGAAAGCCACCTTTGCTCTGTTTAATAAAACTAAAGAATACTATCTCATGTGGCCTTTGTGATATCTAATTAGATGCATTTATATTCTTCTAAAATTTCAGGTTCCCTATATTTCTCAAGTCACCCAAGTACAGTTCATTGCCCACATGAAAAAGTAGAGGTAGATAGAACAAGTTTATGGACTTGATACATTGAGTTAGTTTCAAAACAGAAACAAAAACAAAAACCACTCCTGGTTCAAGGAGTCAGTTCAGATCTAAAATAGAACCATTGCAGAAGCCTCAGCATAGAATAAATCCGTGTCATTTCCCCTCTCTGTCCCCTGCATCAGGAGCTGGTTTCCTTAGCTGGGGGTGCCAGGAACATTTTATTAAATGTGTCTATAATATCTTTATGAAATCTTTCATTTAATGGTTCTCAAGCTGGGGTGTCACCTGTCACTCTTTGAAGCATCTGAAAATGTGTGAGGGCATTTCGGATCATCAGAATGACTGCGGTGTGTTACTTGCATTATGTTGGCAGTGACCAAGGACGTAAATATCCTTTGTGTATTCCTGGAAATCCAGTCTAGTAAAGAATTGGTTTACATGAAATGTCATTGATACTCCAACTGAGAAATACAACAATATAGATGCAGACATGCTGCTAAGCTATTCATAAACTCACTGTTTTACACGTTACCTGGTAGGACTCAATCCACAACGTAGCAGTTACTCCCGCACCCATCACCTCTAACTGGCTATGTAAGTACTTTCCGTAGCATTCAAGCTGGCCTACTCAATATCAGGGGTAGAAAGTCAAAATACTCCCTTGCTATGGAAAATCAGAAAAAATACAAAGCCTAGCAGATGGGGACTTGCTCCTTTCTAAGATATTGTATATTTCTCATCAGCTGAGGGCTCTTGCTTTCAAGAAAATGTACACAACTGAGAAAACAAGCTGCTCAGAGACTCAGAGAAGAAAGCTCACCTAGGCCAAAGGTTTTTAAGTAAAACACACAGATATACACATGCATACAAACACACAGATACCCACACACAACTTGTTACGCAAATTAGCAAAGACTAAGGCTACTTTTACTAAAAGACAAATTCTCCAAGAAGGGTATTAATAAAAATGTAAATAATAATCTACGGGAATGTTACTGGGCATGCTCAAGATACAGATACTGATGGCTAAGAGATGTGTCATCATTATCACAATGTACATAGCAGGACTAGTAAAAATTTCATGCCTGGTAAGAACTTCTGCCAACTGAAAATGTTTTTAGCTATTTGTAAAAGTGTTATTGTGCTCTTGTTAGTGGGACAGAGATTTAATATTCACATAATCATGTGGAGAAAGTTATGCCTGCCTGGATTAACAGCTGTAACAAAATTTTTCTGACTAGCATTGAGTGGATTTGTGGAAAATAACAACTGAGAATATTTAGAATGATCGCCTCCTCTTTTCGATGTGCCAATTTGAATACAAAAGTTTTTCTTTACAACATCGGATTCAACAGTTCTCTTAAAGATCGCATTGCAAAGTGACTAGTTAATTAGAAATTTTGCTTAACATCTGAATAATTTTCATCTAGGAAAGATTTTGAGGGGAAATTCTTATTTTGAAATCCATACAACTAAATAAAAGTGCCTCCTTGCTCCTAGGACTATGTTCCAACCTCTCTGTGCTAGTTTTTACATGCTGAAATTCTCAAAAATGATTTTCCTTTTTCTTCCTCTTTGCACTAGCAACTGAAGGAAAATACTATTATATAAGGGAGATTCCCTCCAAAAGCACAAACTGCATAGAATTTCATTAATACAGCCAAAAATATTAAAATTGTGTTTACAGCAGATAACCCCACTCTATTGTTATGCTTTAAACTTTTAATAATATTTGAATTCCATCCCATGTTCAAACAAAAGCCGAGTATCTTTGATCCAGTTTGAGGTTCAACTTAAAAAGAATCCGTGAGACACTTTTGTAGAGACACAAAAAGTAACAAGGCACAGGTGTCATAAACGAGAATTGCAGTCTGGCAGCACCAGGAAAGAGGCACAGCCCAAAAAGCCTAATTCTCTAGACCAGCGGTCTCCAAACTTTTTTGTGGGGGATGGTTCAGGTGGTAATATGAACGATGGGGAGCAATGGGGAGCGGCAGATGAAGCTTGGCTTGCTCGCCCACCGCTCACTTCCTGCTCTGCGGCCAGGGTCCTAACAGGCTGGGGACCATTAGCGGTCCATGGCCCAGGGGTTGGGGACCCCTGCTCTAGACCATCCAGAGAACAAAGTAGCTTTCTGTTATCATCTCTATGCTATATAAGCATAAGTGAAATTTGAGGCTTCCTAGCTTTGGAATATTAGATATTATCAAAAGAGATGGGATTGGGACCATCGGTTAGTATCATAAACTGCCCAGGAGTTAGGCAGAACTGCTTTCTGCCCTAGGCTGTACCACTTAGAGGTCTTCTAACCTCTCTAAACCACATCTTTCTCAATGAAATTCTCATGTGAAAATGATGACGTCTAGCTCTAAAATTCTGTAGTGCTAAAAAAAAAAACAAAAAAAAAACTTTATTTTCCTGAACTTTTTATAGAAGTTTCATTAGAAGCATGGAAAATAAAACAAAGGAAGTGACTGATAGATTTTACCACTCAAATAAAATAAAACATTCTCTAGGCCACATAAATAAAATAAAATATTCTCTATGCCCAAAGTTATGAGCAAAAATATAAGGCGACCTCCCAAATGGAAAAAGACTTATAAAAAAACATGTCAAAGCATAATACCTTGGTACATAAAGAAACTCACACAAATTCAAAAGAAAATTATGACTCAGATTTTGAAAAATAAGTAGAAAACATAAAAAATGAGTCACAAAAGTCAAAATTCGTATAGCTAGTAAACTTACGAATAAAAGTACTAGACTGCCTGAAGAACCAACAGTTTTCCTTTTCCCATACTCCATTTCCACATGCTTTAAGACTTTTATTTTATAATTTCAATTTCTTCTCACCCTTCCTTCTGCACCCAGTCCACTTCCAAGTAATTGAGTCTTCTCTTTCTACATTGAGGAAATAGAAGTAATCAGGCAAAAACTCCCATGCCACAGCATTAAATCTATAAATCCATCTGATTTATTCCTATATTCCCTATCTTTCCATCACAAGGGTTGAAATGCAGCTAGTGTCTCTGTTGGCTATAGTTACAAAGACACTGCATAACAAATCACTCAATTTCAGCAGCTTCAAAATACTCCTTTATTATCTCATTCACAAAACTGTGGGTTGGTTGGAGCTGTTCTGCTTCACTCTGCACACCTGAAGGATCGCTGGGATGGTTCTGTTCCATCAGAATCACTCTGGGCTTCAGGCTGAAGGGGCACCAGTTTCCCAGAGAAAGCTCTTCTCATGACAGAGTCTGAAAACTCCCAGAAGGGAGGGTGGGAACACATGACACTTCTTTTTAACTTTATTTTACTGAAGTATAGTTGATTTACAATGTTGAGTTTGTTTCTGGTGTACAGCAAAGTGATTCTGTTATATATATGTTGAGTTTGTTTCTGGTGTACAGCAAAGTGATTCTGTTATATATATATGTTGAGTTTGTTTCTGGTGTACAGCAAAGTGATTCTGTTATATATATATTCTTTTTCATATTCTTTTCCACTATGGTTTATTACAGTATATTGAATATAGTTCCCTGTGCTATACAGTAGGACCTTGTTGTTTATACCTCCTATATATAATAGTTCACATCTACTAATCCCAAATTCCCAATCTTTCTCTCCCGCTTGGCAACCACAAGTCTGTTCTCTGTGAGTTTGTTTCAGTTTCATAGATAAATTCACTTGTGTCATATTGCAGATTTCACATATGTGATATCATATGGTATTTGTCTTTCTCTTTCTGACCTACTTCTCTTTGTATGATAATCTCTAGGTCCACCCATGTTGCTGCAAATGGCATTATTTCATTCTTTTTAATGGCTGAGTAATATTCCATTGTACATATGTACATTTTCTTTATCCATTCATCTGTCGATGGACATTTAGGTTGTTTCCATGTCTTGGCTATTGTAAATAGTGCTGCTATGAACATAGGGGTGCATGTATCTCTTCAAATTATAGTTTTTTTCTGGATATATGCCCAGGAGTGGGATTGCAGGATCATATTGTAGCTCTGTTTTTAGTTTTTTGAGAAACCTCCATACTGTTCTCCATAGTGGCTGAAGCAATTTACATTTCTATCAGCAGTGTAAAAGGGTTCCCTTTTCTACACCATCGCCAGCATTTATTGTTTGTGGACTTTTTAATGATGGACATGACATTTCTTATGAGTAGGTTTGGAACTGACATAGTGTCACTTTGCCCATACTGCATTGACCAAAGCAAGTCATTTGGCCAAGTCTTATATCAGTTTGTTGGGGGAAAGTATGCTGTCTCTAAAGGAGGGAATGTAAAGGCACATAGATGTGAATACAGCAAGGGACAAAGAACTGAGAAGAGAAGTACAGTCTACCACAGTCAGATAGTTGTTCAAAGGAGTGAACAAGGAAAATATGGTTTTGGCTGTTATAAAACTTAGTCTAGTGGGGAGATGGAAGTTATAAGTAGAGAGGTGTGGATGACAGATATATTTTAGATTTGAGAATAATAAGTACTTAGTGGATACCTGATGTCACTTTTGAGGATGAGAGAATCCAGAATGAAGAAAGAAAAGATCCAAGGACAGAATCACATATTTAAGAGATAGCAAAGGATTAAGATCTCTTGAAAGAGATGGAAAAGGAAGGTACAGAGAGATCAAAATAAAACCATGAGAGTGAAAAAAATAATCAAAGTCAAGAAAGAAGTGACCTTCCAAAAGGCGAGTAATATATCAAAATCTTGCCAAGAGTTCAAGAAAACTGTGGACTGACAAGTGTCCATTTGATGTGACCATTAAGAATTTGTTGGTGACATTGATGATGATAATGTCAGTGGAGTGATAGGGCTAGATTCTAGACTGAAGTGGGTTGAGGAAGAAGAAGCAGTGAATATTGTCTACGAAGTTCATAAGCTTAGTTATGAAGGTAATGAAAATGACAAGAAAACTGAAGAGGCTTGATTGAAGAGATCAAAGAGAAGAAAGCCCAGAAGGTAAAATAGAACATAAGGCCCTCTATGAACAAGCCACTACTTTATCTCAATTCTCATCTTCTGTTTTTTTTCCCTCTCAAGCCTCTTTGTCACTTAGAGTTCCTCAAATAGGCCACACTGTTCCCCATGGGCAGGCCATTTTGTGTGCTTTTTCCTGCTTGAAATAACTTTTCACAATGAGGCATTCTCTTGTATCCCTACATGTCTTTACAGGGATGAGAACTAACACTTATGGTTACATACTATGTACTAGGCACTGTGTCCAGGGCATTAAATCAATTGCCTTAATGAACTGTCACAGAAACTCTCATACAGGCATAATTATCCTCAATTCACAGGTGAAAAACTGGACTTAGAAAGGTATAATGACCTGCCCAAATACACATCTCCTATATGGTATATCAGAAAATTGAATTTATGACTATTTGACTCCAAAACCTGTGTTCTAGGTTCAGCTTAATTTACTGAAAAGTAAATTAAGTATCTTAATTTTACAAAACTATCCAGTTTTTTTGTAAATCATCCCCTATTCCAAGGGTGTGATCCCTCCTTTGAGTAGTAAAGAAGATAAAGGAAGTTTTGCATCATAACAGATTAGTGTTGATCTTACCCACTTTTGCAACACTGATATATCTTGCATGTGTCAACTCTAGCCCTTATTACAGCATATTGTAACATTAAAAAATATAAACAGCCCTCTCACAGGCAATAAGGAGCCACACAAGTATTTGAGTCTTTAAGTAGGGAATGACATATCACTTCGGTAGTTGAGAGAGAAAACACTTATGCTAATAGGGAAGGTGAATTGGAAAGAAAGAGACTGAAGCAGAAAGATAAACTAACATAATTTCTAAATCTAAGTGAGAGAAATGAGGGCCTAACTAAAGCTATCATAGAGAGGCTAAAAATGAAAGGAAAGAGTTGAGGGAGGTTTAAGAAGCAGAATCCACACCACTCTGTATAAAACAGATAACCAACAAGGATCTGCTGTATAGCACAGGGAACTCTACTCAATATTCTGTAATAGCCTGTAAGAGGAAAGAATCTGAAAAAGAATAGATATATATGTGCATAACTGAATCACTTTGCTATACACCTGAAACTAACACAACATTGTAAATCAACTATACTTCAATAAAAATAAATAAATAAAAATAATTTTTAAAATAATAAATTTAAAAAAGAAGCAAAATCACTAGGACTTGGCCAGCTGGATGGGGAGAGATGGATGACAGAATTTCCTAGCTGAATGGATTGATGTACTTCAGTGAAAGTGGAAAAATAGGTGAGAGAACAGATTTGAGCAGGAAGTATGGAGCCAACCATGAAATATGTGTGAGACCCAGAGGAGAGGAAAAGAGACCACAACAAAGAGATCCCACATCAGCATGCTTACAGACAAGTCTGAGAAATTCTATACCCAATGCTCATTTGATCTAAAGGAAGTTTTAGTTCTCAATTATTATCTGTGGATTTTGACTCACAAGGATCTGGCAACCAAACATATTTTTATCCAAGATTTCTCAACAGAACACCATTTCTTTAGTTTTCTGATGACATACTACAAGTATATTTTTCAAAAATATTTCATCCTGCTCTTTCTGCAAGTAGACTAAGGTGATATCTGAAAACTGTTTGCTATGCACTTGACTGAGAAAATCCCACAAAATCATGCATTTCAAGAGTTTTAAATCTTTGTGTGCACTTTAAGAACACCTGTGAAACTGCACAGGCCATCAAGTGTATGTGTATCTGAATAGCCACCAAGTATCTGAAAGATGACACTTTGCAAAAGCAAGCGTGCACCATTCCATTACTACAGTGGTGGAGTTTGGTAGGTTTGCTCAGACAAAACAGTGGGTCTGGACACAGGATCCGTGGCCCCAAAAGAGTGCTGACTTTTTGCTGCACTTGCTTAAAAACGCAGAATAATACTGAATTTAATGGTTTAGATGTAGATTCTCTAATCATTAAGAACATCCAGGTGAACAAAGCCCCTTAGGGTGTGCTGCCTAGTCACAGAGCTCATGGGTGGATTAACCCATACATTAGCTCACCCTGCAATAGGGAGATGATCTTACTGAAAAAGAATTCATTGATCTATATTTAAAATGGATAACCAACAAGGACCACCTGTATAGCACAGGGAACCCTGCTCAATATTATGTAACTACCTGACTGGGAAAAGAATTTGAAAAAGAATAGTACATGTATATTTGTAACTGAATCACTTTGTTGTACACCAGAAACTAATGCAACATTGTTAATCAACTATACTCTAATATAAAATTAAAAGTTAAAAAAGAAAACCCAGTTTTTCTTTTTTAATGTAATTTAATTAATTTACTTTTTATACAGCAGGTTCTTATTAGTTATCTATTTTATACATATAAGTATATATATGTCATTCCCAGTCTCCCAATTCATCCCATCACCACCAACAGCCCTCCCCCTACTTTCCCTCCTTTGTGTCCATATTTTGTTTTCTATATCTTTGTCTCTATTTCTGCCTTGCAAACCGGTTCATCTGTACCATTTTTCTATATTCCACATATATGTGTTAATATATGATATTTGTTTTTCTCTTTCTTACTTACTTCACTCTGTATGAGAGTCTCTAGGTCCATCCATGTCTCTACAAATGAGACAATTTCATTCCTTTTTATGACTGAGTAATATTCCATTGTATATATGTACTGCTGCGGAGCACAGGCTCTGGACGCACAGGCTCAGCGGCCATGGCTCATGGGCCCAGCCGCCCCGCGGCATGTGGGATCTTCCCGGACTGGGGCACGAACCCGTGTTCCCTGCATCAGCAGGCAGACTCTCAACCACTGTGCCACTAGGGAAGCCCATGTACCTCATCTTCTTTATACATTAGTCTGTTGGGGGGCATATAGGTTACTTCCATGACCTGGCTATTATAAATAGTGCTGCAATGAACATTGGGGTGCATGTATCTGTTTGAATTATGGTTTTCTCTGGGTATATGCCCAATAGTGGGATTGTTGAGTCATATGGTAATTCGATTTTTAGTTTTTTAAGGAACCTTCATACTGTTCTCCATAGTGGCTATATCAATTTACATTCCCCCTAACAGTGCAAGAGAGTCCCCTTTTCTCCATACCCTCTCCAGCATTTGCTGTTTGTAGATTTTCTGATAATGCCCATTCTGACCCATGTGAGGTGATACCTCAATGTAGTTTTGATTTGCATTTCTTTAGTAATTAGTGATGTTGAGCAGCTTTTCATGTGCCACTTGGCCATCTGTATGTCTTCTTTGGAGAAATGTCTATTTAGGTCTTCTGCCCATTTTGGGATTGGGTTTTTGTTTTTTTAATATTGAGCTGCATGAGCTATTTATATGTTTTGGAGATTAATCCTTTGTCCATTGATTCATTTGAAAATATTTTCTCCCATTCTGAGGCTTGTCTTTTTGTCTTGTTTATAGTTTCCTTTGCTGTGTAAAAACTTTTAAGTTTCATTAGGTCCCATTTTTTTGTTTTGTTTTTATTTCCATTACTCTAGGAGGTGGGTCAAAAGGGGTCTTGCTGTGATTTATGTCAAAGAGTGTTCTGGAGAGGATTAGAGGGATCATCAAGATGGCAGAGGAGTATGATGTGGAGATCACCTTCCTTCCAACAACTGAACAACTCCTACAGAACACCTACTGAATGCTGGCAGAAGACCTCAGACTTCCCAAAAGGCAAGAAACTCCCCATGTACCTGGTTAAGGCAAAAGAAAAAAGAAAAAAACAGAGACAAAACAATAGAGATGGGACCTGCACCTTTGGGAGGGAGCTGTGAAGGAAGAAAAGTTTCCATACACTAGGAAGCCCCTTCACTGGTGGAGATGGGGGTTGGGTGGGTGGGGGGAAGCTTGGTAGCCACAGAGGAGAGCGCAGCAACAGGGTTGCAGAGGGCAAAGCGGAGAGATTCCCCCACAGAGGATCAGTGCTGACCAGCACTCACCAGCCTGAGAGGCTTGTCTGCTCACCAGCCGGGGTGGATGGGGGCTGGGATCTGAGGCTCGGGCTTCAGAAGTCGGATCCCAGGGAGAGGACTGGGGTTGGCTGTGTGAACACAGCCTGAAGGAGGCTAGTGCGCCACAGCTAGCCGGGAGGGAGTTGGGGAAAGTGTCTGGACCTGCTGAAGAGGCAAGTGACCATTGTTTCTGGGGGTGCAAAGAAAGGGGATTCCTTCCCAGTGTGCCCACAGAAGGCAGAGCAGTGCCTAAGCGAGCTCCAGAGACAGGTGTGAGCCATGGCTATCAGCTCAGACCCCAGAGATGGGCATGAAGAGCTAACGCTGCTGCCGCTGCCACCAGGAATCCTGTGTGCAAGTATGTGTCACTACCCACACTCCACTGGGAGCCTGTGCAGCCCGCCACTGCCAGGGTCCCGAGATCCAGGGACAACTTTCCCGGGAGAACACATGGCGCTCCTCAGGCTGTGGCAATGTCACGTCAACCTCTGCCATCACAGGTGGTGATCACATGCGGTGCTAGCCCCACATGCTGTACACCACCCTCCCCCTGACCTGAGTGAGCCAGAGCCTCCTAATCAGCTGCTGCTTTAATCCTATCCCGTCTGGGCAGGAACAGATGCCCTCAGGCAACCTACATGCAGAGGTGGGGCCAAATCCAAAGTTGAACCCCAGGACCTGTGCCAATAAAGAAGAGAAAGGGAAATTTCTCCCAGCAGCCTTAGGAGCAGCGGATTAAATCTCCACAATCAACTTGATGTACCCTGCATCTGTGGAATACCTGAACAGACAACGAGTCATCTCAAAATTGAGAGGGTGGACTTTGGAAGCAACTGTAGATTTGCTCTCTTCCTTTTTTTTTTAATATATAGATATATATTTTCTTTTTCTTTTTTTCTCTTTTTGTGAGTGTGTATGCTTCTTTGTGTGATTTTTTTCTGTATAGCTTTGCTTTTACCATTTGTCCAAGGGTTTTCTCTGTCTGTTTTTTCTGTTTGGTTTTTTTCTTTTTGTATAGTTTTTAGTGCTTCTTATCACTGTTGGATTTGTTTTTAGGTTTGGCTGCTCTCTCTTTCTCTCTTTCTTTTTTATAAATTACATTTTAATTTTTTTTAATAATTTATTTTTTATTTAAATAACTTCCTTATTTCCTTCTTTCTCTCTTTCTTTCTTTTTTCTTTCTTTCTTTCTCCTTCCTTCTTTCTTCTTTCTTTCTTTCTTTCTTTTTTCCTTCCTTCCTTCCTTCCTTCCTTCCTTCCTTCCTTTCTTTCTTTCTTTCTTTCTTTCTTTCTTTCTTTCTTTCTTTCTTTCTTTCTTTCTTTCTTTCTTTCTATTTCTTCTCCTTTTGCTTCTGAGCTGTGTGGCTGACAGGGTCTTGGACCTCCGGCTGGGTGTCAGGCCTGAGCCTCTGAGGTAGGAAAGCCGAGTTCAGGACATTGGTCCACCAGAGACCTCCTGGCTCCACATAATATCAGATGGCAAAAGCTCTCCCACAGATCTCCATCTCAAGGCTAAGACCCAGCTTCACTCAATGGCCAGCAAGCTACAGTGCTAGACACACTATGGCAAATAACTAGCAAGACGGGAACACAACACAACCCATTAGCAGAGAGGGTGCCTAAGATCATAATAAGGTCACAGACACCCCAAAACACACCACTGAATGCGGTCCTGCCCTCAAGAAAGAAAAGATCCAGCCACATCCACAAGAACACAGGCACCAGTTGCTTCCAACAGGAAGCCTACAGAACCCACTGAACCAACCTTACCCACTGGGGGCACACACAAAAAAACAACGGGAACTATGAACCTGCAGCCTGTGAAAACGAGACCCCAAACACAGTAAGTTAAGCAAAATGAGAAGACAGAGAAATACGCAGCAGATGAAGGAGCAAGGTAATAACCCACCAGACCAAACAAACGAAGAGGAAATAGGCAGTCTACCTGAAAAAGAATTCACAGTAATGATAGTAAAGATGATCCAAAATCTTGGAAATAAAATGGAGAAAATATAAGAAACATTTAACAAGGACCTAGAAAACTTAAGAGCAAACAAAAATGATGAATGACACAATAAATGAAATTAAAAGTTCTCTAGAAGGTATCAAGAACAGAATAATTGAGGGAGAAGAAGGAATAAGTGACCTAGAAAATAAAGTAGTGGAAGTAACTACTGCAGGGCAGAAAAAAGAAAAAAGAATGAAAAGAAATGAGGACAGTCTCAGAGACCTCTGGGATAATATTAAACATACCAACATTCAAATTATAGGGGTCCGAGAAGAAGAAGAGAAAAAGAATGGCACTGAGAAAATATTTGAAGAGATTATAGTTGAAAACTTCCTTAATATGGGAAAGGAAATAGTCAATCAAGTCCAGGAAGTGCAGAGAGTCCCATACAGGATAAATCCAAGGAGAAACACACCAAGACACATATTAAACTATCACAAAGTAACTACATATTAATCAAACTATCACAAAGTAACTACAAAGTAAAAGTATTAAAAGCATCAAGGGGAAAACAACAAATAACATACAAGGAAATCCCCATAAGGTTAACAGTTGATTTTTCAGGAGAAACTCTGGAAGCCAGAATGGAGTGGCATGACATATTTAAAGTGATGAAAGGGAAAAAACTACAACCAAGATTATGCTACCCAGGAAGAATCTCATTCATATTAGATGGAGAAATTAAAAACTTTACAAACAAGCAAAAGCTAAGAGAATTCAGCACCACCAAATCAGCTTTACAACAAATGCTAAAGAAACTTCTCTAGGCAGGAAACACAAGAGAAGGAAAAGACCTACGATAACAAACCCAGAAAAATTAAGAAAATGGTAATAGGAACGTACATAGAGATAACTACCTTAAATATAAATGGTTTAAGGCTCCAATCAAAACACATTGACTGGCTGAATGGATACAAAAACAAGACCTATACAAATGCTGTCTACAAGACACCCACTTCTGACCTAGTGACACATACAGACTGAAAGTGAGAGGATGGAAAATGATATTCCATGCAAATGGAAATCAAAACAAAGATGGAGTAGCAATTCTCATATCAGAAAAAATAGACTTTAAAACAAAGACTAATACAAAAGACAAAGAAGGACACTACATAATGCTCAAGAGATCAATCCAAGAATATATAATAATTATAAATATTTACACACCCAGCAAAGGAGCACCACAATACCTAAGGCAAATGCTAACAGCCATAAAAGGGGAAATCGACAGTAATGCAATCATAGTCGGGGACTTTAACACCCCACTTTCACCAATAGACAGATCATCCAAAATGAAAATAAATAAGGAAACAGAAGCTTTAAGTGACACATAATAAGATGGACTTAATTGATATTTATAGGACATTTGATCCAAAAACAACAGAATACACTTTCTTCTCAAGTGCTCATGGAACATTCTCCAGGATACATCATATCTTGGGTCACAAATCAAGCCTTGGTAAATTTAAGAAAACTGAAATCCTATCAAGTATCTTTCCTGAAAACAATGCTATGAGACTAGGTATCAATTACAGGAAAAAATCTGTAAAAAATACAATCACATGGATGCTAAACAATATGCTACAAAATAACCAAGAGATCACTGAAGAAATCAAAGAGAAATCAAAAAATATCTGAAAGCTAATGACAATTAAAACACGATGACCCAAAATCTATGGAATGTAGCAAACGCAGTTCTAAGAGGGAAGTTTATAGCAATACAATCCTAACTCAAGAAACCACTCAAATAACAACCTAACCTTACACAAAAACCAATTACAGAAAGAAGAACAAAAAACCCCAAAGTTAACAAAAGGATAGAAATCATAAAGATCAGATTGGAAATAAATGAAAAAAAAAAAGAAATGATAGCAAAGATCAATAAAAATAAAATCTGGTTATTTACGAAGATAAATAAAAGTGTTAAACCATTAGCCAGACTTATGAAGGAAAAAAAGGAGAAGGCTCAAATCAATAGAAGTAGAAATTAAAAAGAAGAAGTAACAACTGACACTGCAGAAATACAAAGGATCACGTGAGATTACTACAAGTAACTATATACCAATAAAATGGACAACTTGGGGGGCTTCCCTGGTGGCGCAGTGGTTGAGAGTCTGCCTGCCAATGCAGGGGACATGGGTTTGTGCCCCAGTCCGGGAAGATCCCACATGCCGTGGAGCGGCTGTGCCTGTGAGCCATGGCTGCTGAGCCTGTGCGTCCGGAGCCTGTTGCTCCGCAACGGGAGAGGTCACAACAGTGAGAGGCCCGTGTACCGCAAAAAAAGAAAATAAAAGGACAACCTGGAAGAAATGGACACATTCTTAGAAAAGCACAACCATCAGAGACTGAACCAGGAAGAAATAAAAAATATAAACAGACAAATTATAAGCACTGAAATTGAAACTGTGATTAAAAATCTACCAACAAACAAAAGCCCAGGACCAAATGGCTTCACAGGCAAATTCTATCAAACATTAAGAGAAAAGCTAACACCTATGCTTCTCAAACTCTTTCAAAATATACCAGAGGGAGGAATACTCCCAAACTCATTCTGCGAGGCCACCATCACCCTGATACCAAAACCAGACAAAGATGTCACAAAAAAAGAAAACTACAGACCAATATCACTGATGAACATAGATGCAAAAATCCTCAACAAAATACTAGCAAAGAGAATCCAACAGCACATTAAAAGGATTATACACCATGATCAAGTGGGGTTTATCCCAGGAATGCAAGTATTCTATAGTATACACAAATCAATCAATGTGATACACCGTATTAACAAATTAAAGAATAAAAACCATATGATCATCTCAATAGATGCAGAAAAACCTTTTGACAAAATTCAACATTGATTTATGATAAAAATCCTCCAGAAAGTAGGCATAGAGGGAACTTAACTCAACATAATAAAGGCCATAAATGACAAACCCACAGCCAACATCATTCTCAACGGTGAAAAACTGAAACCATTTCCACTAAGATCAGGGAAAAGACAAGGTTGCCCACTTTCACCATAGTTTTGGAAGTTTCAGCCACAGCAATCAGAGAAGAAAAAGAAATAAAAGCAATCCAAACTGGAAAAGAAGAATTAAAAAATTAAAACTGTCACTGTTTGCAGATGACATGATACCATACATAGAGAATCCTAAATATGCTACCAGAATACTACAAGAGCTGATCAATGAATCTGGTAAAGTAGCAGGGTACAGAATTAATGCACAGAAATCTCTTGCATTCCTATACACTAATGATGAAAAATCTGAAAGAGGCATTAAGGAAACACTCCCATTTACCATTGCAACGAAAAGAATAAAATACCTAGTAATAAACCTACCTAAGAAGACAAAAGACCTATATGCAGAAAACTATAAGAGACTGATAAAAGAAATTAAAGATGATACAAACAGTTGGAGAGATATACCATGTTTTTGGATTGGAAGAATCAACATTGTGAAAATGACTATACTACCCAAAGCAATCTACATATTCAACGCAATTCCTATCAAACTACCAATGGCATTTTTCACAGAACTAGAACAAAAATTTCACAATTTTGTATGGAAACAAAAAAGACCCCGAATAGCCAAAGCAATCTTGAGAAAGAATAGTGGAGCTGGAGGAATCATGCTCCCTGACTTCACACTAAAGTACAAAGCTACAGTAATCAAGACAGTATGGTACTGGCATAAAAACAGAAATATTGATCAATGGAACAGGATAGAAAGCCCAGAGATAAACACATGCACATATGGTCACCTTATCTTTGATAAAGGAAGCAAGAATATACAATGCAGAAAAGTCAGCCTTTCAATAAATGGTGCTGGGAAAACTGAACAGCTACATGTAAAAGAATGAAATTAGAACACTCCCTAACACCATACAAAAAAATAAATTCAAAATGAATTAAAGACCTAAATGTAAGGCCAGACACTATAAAACCCTTGGAGGAAAACATAGGCAGAACACTCTATGACATAAATCACAGCAAGATCCTTTTTGACACACCTTCTAGAGAAAGGGAAATAAAAACAAAAATAAACAAATGGGAAATAAAATAAATGGGAAATAAAAACAAAAATAAACTAATGAAACTTAAAAGCTTTTGCACAGTAAAGGAAACCATAAACAAGATGAAAGTACAACCCTCAGAATGGGACAAAATATTTGCAAATGAAGCAACTGACAAAGGATTGATCTCCAAAATATACAAGCAGCTCATGCAGCTGAAATATCAAAAAAAAAAAAAAAAAAAACAACCCAATCCAAAAATGGGTAGAAGACCTAAATAGACCTTTCTCCAAAGAAGATATACAGATTGCCAACAAACACAGGAAAGAATCCTCAACATTACTAATCATTAGAAAAATGGAAATCAAAACTACAAGGAGGTCTCACCTCACACAGGTCAGAATGGCCATCATCAAAAAATGTACAAACAATAAATGCTGGAGAGGGTGTGGTGAAAAGGGAACCCTCTTGCACTGTTGGTGGGAACGTAAGTTGATACAGCCACTATGGAGTACACTATGGAGGTTCCTTAAAAAACTAAAAAGTGAACTACCATACAACCCAGCAATCCCATGACTGGGCATATAACTTGAGAAAACCATAACTCAAAAAGAGTCATATACCACAATGTTCACTGCAGCACTATTTACAATAGACAGGACATGGGAGTAACCTAAGTGTCCATCGACAGATGAATGAATTAAGAAGATGTGGCACTTATATACAATGGAATATTACTAAGGTATAAAAATAAATGAAATTGAGTTATTTTTATTGAAGTGGATTAACCTAGAGACTGTCATACTGAGAGAAGTAAGTCTGAAAGAGAAAAACAAATACTGTATGCTAACACATATATATGGAATCTAAAAAAAGATTCTGATGAACCGAGGGGCAGGACAGGAATAAATATGCAGACATGTAGAGTGGACTTGAGGACAGGGGGCTGGGGAAGGGTAAGTTGGGATGAAGTGAGAGACTGACATGGACATATATACACTACCAAATGTAAAATAGATAGCAGCCACATAGCACAGGGAGATCAGTTCGGTGCTTTGTGTCCACCTAGAGGGGTGGGATAGGGAGGGTGGGAGGGAGGGGGATGCAAGAGGGAAGAGATATGGGAACATATGTATATGTATAACTGATTCACTTTGTTATAAAGCAGAAACTAACACACCATTTTAAAGCAATTATACTCCAATAAAGATGTTTTAAAAAAAAGAACATTCTACCTATGTTTTCCTCTAAGAGTTTTATAGTTTCTCATCTTACATTTAGGTCTTTAATTCATTTTGAGTTTATTTTTGTGTATACTGTTAGGGAGTGTTCTAGTTTCATTCTTTCACATGAAGCTGTCCAGTTTTCCCAGCACCACTTATTGAGGAGACTGTCTTTTCTCCATTGTATATCCTTGCCTCCTTTGTCATAGATTAGTTGACCATAGGTGAGTGGGTTTATCTCTGGGTTTTCTATCCTGTTCCATTAATGTATATTTCTGTTTTTGTGCCAGTACCATATTATCTTTATTACTGTAGCTTTGTAGTATAGTCGGAAGTCAGGGAGTCTGATTCTTCCAGCTCGGTATTTTTCCCTTAAGATTGCTTTGGCTATTTGGGGTCTTTTGAGCCTCCACACAAATTTTAAAATCTTTTGTTCTACTTCTGTGAAAAATGCTATCGGTAATTTGATAGGGATTGCATTGAATATGTAGATTGCTTTGGGTAGTGTAGTCATTTTCACAATATTGATTCTTCCAATCTAAAAACATGGTATGTCTCTCCATCTGTTTGTTTCATCTTTGATTTCTTTCATCAGTGTCTTATAGTTTTCTGCATACAGGTGTTTTGTCTCTTTAGGTAAGCTTATTCCTAGGTATTTTATTCTTTCCATTGCAATGGTGAATGGGATTGTTTCTTTATTTTCTCTTTCTGATATTTCATAGTTAGTGTATAGGAATGAAAGAGATTTTTGTGCATTAATTTTGTATCCTGCTACTTTACCAAATTCATTGATTCATTGATTCATTGATTCACCAGTAGTTTTCTGGTAGCATCTTTAGGATTCTCTATGTATAGTATCATATCATCCACAAACTGAGACAGTTTTAGCTCTTCTTTTCCAGTTTGTAGTACTTTTATTTCTTTTTCTTCTGTGATTGCTGTGGCTAGGACTTCCAAAAATATGTTGAATAATACTGGCGAGAGTGGATATCCTTGTCTTGTTCCTGATCTTAGAGGAAATGCTTTCAGTTTTTCACCATTGAGAATGATGTTTGTTGTTGGTTTGTTGCATATGGTCTTTATTATGTTGAGGTAGGTTCCCACTATGCCCACATTCTGGAGAGTTTTTATCATAAATGGGTGTTGAATTTTGTCAAAACTTTTTATGCATCTATTGAGATGATCATATGGTTTTTCTTCTTCAATTTGTTAATGGGTGTATCACATTGATTGATTTGCATATATTGAAGAATCCCTGCATCCCTGGGATAAATCCCACTTGATCATGGTGTAGTATCCTTTTAATATGTTCTTGGATTCTGTTTGCTAGTATTATGTAGAGGATTTTTACATCTTTATTCATCACTGATATTGGTCTGTAATTTTCTTTTTTCATAGTATCTTTGTCTGGCTTTGTTTTCAGGGTGACGGTGGCCTTGTAGAATGTGTTTGGGAGTGGCCCTCCCTCTGCAGTTTTTTGGAAGAGTTTGAGAATGATAGGTATTAGCTCTTCTCTAAATGTTTGATAGAACTCACCTGTGAAGCCATCTGGTCCTGGACTTTTGTTTGTTGAAAAATTTTTAATTATAGTTTCAATTTCATTACTTGTGATTGGTCTGCTCATATTTTCTCTTTCTTCCTGCTTCAGTCTTGGAAGGTTATACCTTTATAAGAATTTGTCCATTTCTTCCAGGTTGTCCATTGTATTGGCCTAGAGTTGCTTGTAGTATTCTCTTATCATGCTTTGTATTTCTGCATTGTCCGTTGTAACTTCTCTTCTTTCATTTCTAATTCTACTGATTTGAGTCCTCTCCCTCTTTTTCTTGATGGGTCTCACTAAATGTTTATCAATTTTGTTTATCTTGTCAAAGAACCAGGTTTTAGTTTTATTGATCTTTATTATTGTTTTCTTTGTTTCTATTTCATTTTTTTTCTGCTCTGATCTTTATGATTTATTTCCTCCTACTAACTTTTGGTTTTGTTTGTTCTTCTTTCTCTAGTTTCTTTAGTTGTAAGGTTAGATTGTTTATTTGAGATTTTTATTGTTTCTTGAGTTACGATTGTATTGCTATAAACTTCCCTCTTAGAACTGCTTTTGCTGCATCCTGTAGCTTTTGGATTGTCGTGTTTTTGTTGTCATTTGTCTCTAGATATTTTCTGATTTCCTCTTTGATTTCTTCAGTGATCTCTTGGTTATTTAGTAATGTATTGTTTAGCCTCCATCTGTTTGTGTTTTTTACATTTTTTCCTGTAATTTATTTCTAATCTCATAGTGTTGTGGTCAGAAAAGATACTTGATATGATTTCAATTTTCTTAAATTTACCAAGGCTTGTGTTGTGACCCAGGATGTGATCTATCCTGGAGAATGTGCCATGTACACTTGAGAAGAAAGTGTAGCTGTTTTCTATAAATATCAATTAAATATATCTGGTCTATTATGTCCTTTAAAACTTGGGTTTCCTAATTAATTTTCTGTCTGGATGATCTTTCCATTGGTGTAAGTGAGGTGTTAAAGTTCCCCACTATTACTGTGTTACTGTTGATTTCCTCTTTTATATCTCTTAGCATTTGCCTTAGGTATTGTGGTGTGCCTATATCGGGTGCATAAATATTTACAATTGTCATATCTTCTTCTTGGATTGTTCCCTTGATCATTATGTTGTGTCCTTCCTTGTCTCTTGTAACTTTCTTTATTTTAAAGTCTATTTTATTTGATATGAGTATTGCTACTCCAGCTTTCTTTTGATTTCCATTTGCATGGAATATCTTTTTCCATCCCCTCACTTTCAGTCTGTATGTGTCCCTACGTCTGAAGTGGGTCTCTTGTAGCTAGCATATGTTTGGGTCTTGTTTTTGTATCCATTCAGCCAGTCTATGTCTTTTGGTTGGAGCATTTAATCCATTTACATTTAAGGTAATTATCAATATGTATATTCACATTACAATTTTCTTAATTTTTTTGTTTTTGTTTTGTATGTCCTTTTCCTCTCTTGTGTTTCCCAGTTAGGGAAGTTCCTTTAACATTTGTTGTAGAGCTGGTTTGGTGGTGCTGAATTCTCTTAGCTTTTGCTTGTCTTTAAAGCTTTTGTTTTCTCCAACCAATCTGAATAACATCCTCGCCAGGTAGAGTAATCTTGGTTGCAGGTTCTTCCCTTTCATCACTTTAAATATATCATGCCACTCCCTTCTGGCTTGTAGTGTTTCTGCTGAGAAATCAGCTGTTAACATTATGGGGATTCCCTAGTATGTTATTTTTCATTTTTTTCCTTGTTGCTTTTAGTTATTTTTCTTTGTCTTTAATTTTTATCAGTTTGAATACTATGTGTCTTGGCATGTTTATCCTTGGATATGCTGCCTGGGACTCTCTGCACTTCCTAGACCTGGGTGGTTATTTCCTTTCCCATGTTAGGGAAGTTTTTGACTCTAATCTCTCCAAATATTTTCTTGGATTCTTTCTCTCTCTCTTTTCCTTCTGGGACCCCTATAATGTGAATGTTGGTGCATTTAATGTTGTCCCAGAGGTCTCTTAGGCTATCTTCATTTCTTTCATTCTTTTTTCTTTATTCTGTTCTACAGCAGTGAATTGCACCATTCTATCTTCCAGGTCACTTATCTGCTCTTCTGCCTCAGTTATTCTGGTATTGATTCCTTCCAGAGTATTTTTCCTTTCATTTATTGTATTGTTCATCTCTGTTTTTTAGTTCTTCTAGGTTTTTGTTCTTAAATTCTTCTAGGTCGTTGTTAAACATTTTTTGCATCTTCTTGGTTTTTGTCTCCATTCTTTTTCCAAGGTCCTGGATCATCCACTTTCATTATTCTGAATTCTTTTTCTGGAAGGTTGCCTATTTCTACTTCATTAGTTGTTTTTCTGTAGTTTTGTCTTGTTCCTTCTTCTGGTACATTGTCCTCCGCCTTTTCATTTTGTTTATCTTTCTGTGAGTGTGGTTTTCGTTCCACAGGCTGTAGGATTATAGTTCTTCTTGCTTCTGCTGTCTGCTCTCTGGTCTAACCAATTGTTCTTAAATCAAGATGAGGTTGCTCAGAAGACAATATCCCTGAAGAAATAGAAGAAGCAAAAGCTTATGTTCTGGGAATAAATTCAGCATAAAATGAATGAAAATCAAAGTTTAAAAAATTATTTTAGTTGGAAACTTTTAAATTGTTATTTTATTTTAGTTGTGTGTTACTGAAATATAATATATTTAATACCTTTTGGCATCACTTCTACCCAGTGGTTTTGTAGATTTTTGATAATGGCATAATAACCTGGGTATTGATTTCTGGATTTCTTTGGTATCTAAAAACTGGGTGATTCCTGCAAGAGTGCCGGTGAACCTAAGGGAACCCACAATTGATATTTGGTAGAGGAGAGAGTATTAAGTAACTCTGGCTGATATCACATCAGCATTTTGACCAGTGAAATGACACCACATCCCACACAGTTGTATTGATCAGTTTTCCTCTCCTGGTGTGGACATTGTTTTCAACTTTGAAGTCTTATGGTGCTATGCTGGAGTTTAAAAATTAAAAAAGTTAATATTAATGATTTTGTAATCTACTTCTATATTTTTGGTCAGATACTATCATGAGACAAAAGACTGACACATCTTCTCTATTAAAGATGCTATATTCATCCCCATACGTATTAGTAAAACTCCTCCTTCTTCAGTGAAATGGTTAAGGTATATTGAAGAGATGGATACAAAGTTAAATCGTCTATGTCAAAGTTTCAGTGATGGGAGTTTACTCATTAGTGCTCTCTAGTGAAGCAGGAATCTTGTGCTTACATCTTCAGACATCTCTTAGAAAGCTGTGTTTCCAGCAAGTCTTTTACATTACTCAGCATGGCCTGATGCTTACCATCTTTATAGGATGTATATGATGCTGAATGTGGTGATCATAAGGTGTTGGCTGTGAGTTTTTAATCATCCTGGACTGGTGTGAAATTAGATCATTTTTATCTAACTTGTTTTGGATGTGATGTTTTATTCTGTTACTTTGTTGAGGGTCATGCATATACACATTCACTTTTCATGCTCTAGGAAACATTAAAACAATATAACTTTAGCACCAGACCTTATTGTTTTAGCATCCTGGATACTCTCCTTTTATTACTCTTAAATTAGATATATTCTAAATTTATTAAATAAATTATTCTAAATTTATTAAATCATAGACATTTATTACTTAAATGATAAATAAGTAAAAATTATAGGAGACAAGAAAGAATAATGTCTGAGTCCAAATCAATTAAATTACTTTGCCAACATTATGTTTCTTAGATTAATCTGAGTCTGAATTGAGAAAAAAAATCAAAATCCTTTCTGAAAAAATTTATCTGGAATAATACCTTTGGTACTAACTTAACCAAAGTGCTCAGGTTATTCCAAATTGACTTCAATTGGAATACTTCAAATTTCAGCACTTTGGTGAAAAATTCAAATAAATGGTATGAAGACAAATATATAGGTTTGCCTTTTGAAGTGTAAAAACATTTTTACATGGAAGAATCCTGGTAGAACAAGTTAAATTTTGGAAAATTTTGATCATTTACACATATAAAGCCAACTGATGAATTTTCATTTATTGAACAAATTATGATGCCTAAATTTTCAACCCAGTATGGTAGACAATAGTGCCTCTCTAGCTCTATATCTATATCATTTATATCTATATCTATCAGTATGAAAAATGAAATTAATGAATAAGAGTGCAAGAAACTCTGAACTGGTTCAAAATATATATAGATAGAAACATGGATAGATAGATAGATAGATAGATAGGTAGGTAAATACATAGATAGATAGATGGATAATACATAGATAGATACATACATACATATAAATTTTGAACCAGTTCAGAGTTTCTTACACTCTCATTCATTACCTTTATTTTCTGTATTGCTATTGTTAATAGAGCTTCTAATAACAGCTCTTACCTCTTAGTGCAACAGTGCAACCCTGCAGCTCCATCATTTTACTCACCAGTGCCTTTTTCCTATCACAAGGGTGCTACTGCAGTCCTTCCTTTTGGGCAAAGAAATGCATTCTATAGAACATAGCTTATGAAATAGAAAGCAATTGTGTGCAGTGAATTTGAAAGACAGGCAGAGGTTTAAGAGGAATAAAAAGTTGATGGGTGGACAACTAAGATAAAGAGGAAGAGGTGGAGGTGATGCTTGGGTTGGACCTTTCAAAAGACAAAAGCCAGCACTGGGGAGGAGAGGGCAGGGGAATGGAATGTAGCCTGATTACAGTGGAACAGGAAAGGGCTGTTTAAAGGAATACTGTACCACCAGCAGGATATAACCTAAAAAAATTGGTTT
Organism: Aethalodelphis obliquidens; assembly: GCF_003676395.1. NCBI lineage: Eukaryota > Metazoa > Chordata > Mammalia > Artiodactyla > Delphinidae > Aethalodelphis > Aethalodelphis obliquidens. The sequence continues at coordinate 41,263,716 of NW_020837950.1, forward strand.
CCCTCCCACATCAGCTGACAAAACCAAGTATCCTGGACCTTGGACATCTAGTGCTCTCTACTTTTTAACAACCTTCACACCAAAGTACTTCTGCTGTTTGAATAATAATCCCCATCTAAAGGTCAGCTTCACTGTATAAATAGCATGCATGCAAGAGCAGTTCCTGCAGTACTACATTCATAATGATAGTATGGATAGGGTACTTTGCCAACTATCATGTTTTATTTTATTAACACAGTCTAAACCTCAACTCAAAATATCCCATTCTGTTGTTTCTATAGTTTTTAGGCCATGTAATTCACCTTACCCACATCTGCAATTTTACTATAAATAATTATCTATAGGAACATGGTTCAGACCAGCTGTCAGATCACACTAAAAACTAGTATGAACTCTTGGAGAGCTCTTCTTAGCAAGATATTTTCTTGATCTCCTCTAGCTTATTCAGCCATATTAGAAACCCTGATGATAGAAAACTCCATGGCTTTCACCTACAACTCTTGCCGTCTGGAAAGATGTTTTCCCAGTGCTCTAAGTAGGACAGGCAGGATCCTGAGCTCCATGTGGAGCCCTTTGCCCAACACTTATGAGCATCAAATTTTATCCTAGATAGAGTATCCTAAATGGGAAAAGTTTACATCTTGTTACAAAAAGAATTTGACAAGGTTTTATACACCTTAGGTATTATGAATCACCGCAGCCAATGCTGGGGCAGATTCCTCTAGAACGTAGTGAACTATATTTATCCAACAAGTGCAGCTGGGACCTGGCTGCAGTTCTGAGCGCTATCCCTGACTCAATGTTTACTTCCACCACTGCCTCCTGATGACCAGGAGACAAGTCATACTCTCAGAAGCAGACTGGTATCTTTAAAAATCCACAGGACAATAAAAATGCTGTGGAACATCAAAAATGTGCTAGGATGAAAAGAATGATACTGAGAACCCTATCTGCTGATAATTATTTTCTTCTACAGCACCGATCTTGGTTTCCTCTTGTATTAAATGGTCCAGGAAAATTGCTTTAAAAAGACTCCTGGCAGCCTCTTCTCTCTGCCTACTCTGAAGTCTCCTTCTTGTGTCATGAAATGAGCTCCTTTGTCTGTGGCTCATCTTCTTATGTGGCACCACCCAGATTTCTGCTTCTGCCCTCTTCCCATATCATGGAGGATGTAAGAGTCCGTTTTGGAAAGAGACTGTGGCAATTCAGGATATGTTGTTTGGAAAGATAAAAGATAGCAAGCACAACTGAAGTACGTAAAATGTAAGTTTGCTATTAAAATACATAATTAGATGATAGAAACTATAGTTGCTTATATTATACAAAAAAGCATTGGTGAACTTTTGATGATTTTACTATGGTTGTACGGTTGCTTCCTAAGTGAGAGTTGGTATAAAAATATGTATAAGTGTGGTATAAATACAAATTTAAAAATGCTTGAAATAGTAGCTATAAGATATATTGGCAGGATTTTGATAAAAACCAGTAGTATATTATTGTTAATATATTAGATATTTTGCTGTTGGCTAAACTCAGTAAAGTGGTAGAGCTACTGATATTGCTGTTTTCATTATGCAGAAATATCATAAGGATGTGGATACAGAGTATAAATAAGCATTTGGGACTGGAAGAGGAATAAAACAAATGTAAAGTTTGAGGGAAGTATAGTAAAATCATTTATGCTTCTGATGATTAAGTTCTACATGTACAAGAAACTGGGGTTTCGTTAGCCATGACATAATTCAGAAATTAGTATCTCTGTTCATACAAACAGAGAGCACTAATCTCAGCAATAGACCATATTCATGCAATTAATTCATGCAATTTGTTAAATGTATGAAGATGAGTGCTTGCCTGAGACTCAAATATAACAACAACAGTAATAGTAACAAAGATCCTACCGTCACTTTTTTCCAATAATCTTTAAATACCTGATTAAAACATAATTTCACATTAACATACAACTGCAATGTTAATGTATTGGATTGGCCAAAATGTTCCATTGGTTTTTAAGTAAAACCAAAAGAAATATTTTTCATTTTCACCAAGAACTTTGTTGAAAAACATATTCACCATTTTGTTCTACTACCTTCTGCCATTTTTCAGGCAACTTCGTAATTCCATCTTCTAGAGGACTCCCATCCAATTCCACCATTACACAGCATCACCTTCTTTGGATGAAGACCGGCCTTTGGTGTAGTTGGTGGTGGTTCATTTCGCTTGTTCCACGATCTCTTCTGTTCCACATTATTATACAGTAACCACTTTTCATCGCCCATCATAATTTGTTTTAAAAACGGAACAGTTTTGTTACATTTCAATAGAGAATTGCATGTGGAAATACAGTCAAAAAAGTTTTTTCTCACTTAACTTATGTGGAACCCAAACATCAAAGCCATTAACATAACCAAGCTGGTGCAAATAATTTTCAACACTTGATTTAGATATTTTGAGTATGTCAGCTGTCTCCTGCGTGGTATAACGTTGATTGTTCTCAATTAATGTCTCGATTTGGTCACTATCAACTTCAACTGGTCTACCCGACCATGGAGCATCGTCCAGCAAGCAATCTCCAGCACAAAACTTCGCAAACCACTGTTTTTGACACGTTTGATCTGTCACAGCACCTTCTCCATACACTGCATAATTTTTTTTTCTTTTTTGTGTTTCAGTTGTGTTTTTACTTTGCTTGAAATAATAAAGCTTAATATGCTGAACATGTTGCTTTTGTCCTTCCCTCTTCAATATTAAAATGGCTACACAAAAATTCACCAATTTTGACAAGTTTTTTTTTTAATGCACACTGATATTACAGCTGTCACAATACAATCTAACAAAATTGTTTCAAATTAAGTTAAGGACAATTAAGAGCTACTAGAGCCATCTTATGGAAAAAAAACCAAATGAACTTTTTGTCCAACCCAATAGAAATGCTCCCAAACTAACTCTTTCCTGCCACAAGGTCGCAAAAGTCATTCTCTGATTTGAGGAAAAGCAGAATTAAACTGTAAGCAATTTCTAATGTTTCTGTGAACTGTGTAAACGTTATTGTGAAGGAAAAATTCCCAGAGATGAAGGTGTACCTAAGAAAAGAGATGCCCGATGAGGTTGGAGGCTCCAGATCCTGCAGGTAGGCTGGAAATAACAACACATGACAGAAGGATTCCCTAAAGAGAAAAGAGAGGCTGAAAGGAGGAAGAAGAGAAAAGGAAAGAATCCAGGAGATGTTGAATGCGTTGGGGCATGCTGCCTAAGGGGACTGAGGGAGACAGTAGTATAAGTGAAGGGATCAAGGGGACAAGGGGCAAATTAAGTTAGTGGGAATAATCAATTGGCAGGGTTGAAGAATTACTGGAACAAGGGTACCAAAGTGTTGTTGGAAAGGATATTGAGGTTATCAAAGAGCTGAAATTACTGGTAATGACAGAAAATTGGCATGACCCTAAGACTGAGTGTCTCTTTAAATTTTGTGTTTGCCTCACCCTAGTCTCATCCTTGCTGAAATACTGAGATGGTCTAAACTAAGAAGACATTATTATTGGATAGAATAAATAATAAATTGAGGTAAATTATTGAAATTTGAGAAAGAACATCCTGAGGAATAGCAGACAGTAAAAATGAGGGGTAGAAGATGTGCTGTGATGATGTGGGACACTTCAAGAAGAAGAAAGAGAGACTTGTCTGAAAGTAGCCATAAGCACAAACTCCACCTTCGGACCCAGTGGGACGATTCCAGAAAAAGGAAGTATAGACCACAGAAAACAGAAACGTAGTAATGGCGCTCAGTGTTCACAAGACTGGAAACTGGCCCTTGAGCTCCCCTACCTCCATCTGTCTCAGCCTGATCTCTTTTTGTCTCAGCAATCTGCTTCCTGCTCTAGATTTCCCAGTTTGGCAAACCAATCACTCAGTTTCTCTGGCTCTCTACTGTTTCTCTTTATTCCCCAGCTGATGCCTTAATTTCCACTCTGGCCTACCACTTGTTTTGGAAAGTGCTTTGGGTCACTGACCTCTTGATATTGGCTCAGAAATCTGCTTTGTGGACATGCCTCAGTAGTCAGCCCTATGGGGTGTGTATTCATCCCACATTCATGGAATATACATCTCTCCTCATTTTCCTAAGCACTTATAGCAAGTAAAACTAGCCAGTTTTAACAAAATGATCTTGATTTCAATCATAGCAGAAATTTATATAACTTGATCTACCGTCCAGTTTGTTTCATGGAATTTTACAATTGAGAAATGAAAATAACAAAAAACTAAATTTCAACATCAGTTTCTCAAAAATAAAAATCACCAAAACCCTGATTCTCAATCTACCTCTTTAAAGATTCCTCCTAAAATTATATCCCTTTAACCTCCAGCCAAATAAAGCACTCAAAATTTTATTTCTTGTAAAATAAATATTTATTGCAAATAATGTTCCAATATCTGGTGTATGTGCTTTCAGTTTTGTTGTTGTTGTTACCATTTTATACTTAGGAAAGTCTCACATTGCATATCATTAAGATGTATGATTTAGAGTTAATTATAATGTTATTCTTTTACTACTGGACTTTTGATAAGAAACATATCTTCTCTGTTATACACTTTTCAATGTACAGATTTATTTTCAGGATTAGGACCTTGCTCTATTGTTTGCTCACTTTGGTTTCTGTACAGTAGACTCTCTTAACCCACCTCAAGTTACCCGAACTGCTGGTAACAAGCACTCCATTCCTCTGTAAAAAGCACTCAGTGCTCTAGGCTGCCGGCCACGCTCCTGTACCCTCGTGCACTCCTGTGTCCTCCAACTTAGTTGTACTTTACCGAGTCAGTTGAGTTTGCCCAAAGTTATTTTATTTAGTTTCACTTGTTGTCATTTTAAAATTAAATAATTATGTAAGTCATTTAGGTGTGTGTGAAAAAAAAAATAAACAGTAACAACAAACACCCCAATTTGTTTCTAGGAAAATTAAACTTAATGCTTTGAAAAGTCTTGAAGAAGTTAAATTATAAATTGTAGTTAAATTAGACGTGGACAGAAACAATCTGTAACGGTTTGACAAAGCTTATGTTTCCTAAAGACTTTACATTTAATTTCCACTTTAAAGACCTCACAACTGGAAATTATAAATGATATGTTATGAGCATCATTTATTCCAAAAAGCCATTTGAAGAACTAAATAAAGGCTTCGATCTATATGTAGAATTTGATGAAAACTGTGCCCTTATATACATTAAGTTAAAATAAACTTTAAAAATATGTGTTATACTTCATTACTCCCCATTTAAATTCATATTTTAAATTAACAAATTAACTAAAGTTTCCAGTAACAATCCATGGCATCTACTGTATGTTCCCCTGTATATTACAATCTTCCTGAAACCCAAACTCAAGTCTGGTTCACCTGATTCCAAACCCTTTGCTTTTAACTACTATGGTAACATTATTCAATTCTTGCCTGACTTTTCATACCTTAAAATACAAACAAAGGACAACAACAATAAAAAAGCTTTAGTTTTAATACTCTCTAGCCAAAATCTAATTTTTCTCCTTTCCAAAGACAAGTTCCTCAAAAGAATGAACGATGATTTCTTCCTCCATTCACTCTTCAAGCTACAGCAGCTGAGAGTCTGGCAAAGAACCCTGGCAAAGGCCTGGGACTACTGTCGAGAAGTCCACCAATGACTCTTTCAATTACACTTTCCCAGTAGATTTTTTTCATCCCCATTTTATTTGATTGCAGTGCAGTATTTGGACTGTTAGCTTTTTGCTTTATCTGCAGATCATCTCCTTCTTTGGCAATTTCTCCTCCATCTTTTGTTTTTTCTCATTCTCTTTTGCAGGCCCACTCTTCTTATGCTTACTTTTTGCAGGATTTGTCAATAGTTCTCTTATGTTCCTTTCCTTAATTTCTGATTATAAAAGTAAAATAAGGCCATTATAGAATATTAGATATTAAACATTACCTTGAAAGTAACATAAAATTTACAATTATGCATAATCATGCCACCTAGCAATTATTACTGTCATCATACAGACATTTTCCCTGCCTTCTTTATGCCTAATATATTTAACAGAAATGAAATGATATCCATCTTTAGTTTTGTTTTCTACTTTTATCATTAAATATTATTCTATAAACTTTCCAACCAGTATTATTAAATATTTTTCAATGTGATTTTTTTATAGTTGGATGACATTAAATTATATGGATTTGTACTGGCTTATTTAAGCACTCTACCTCTGCTGTTACTTATTTAACTTTCTTCTATGTAGAAATATATTTTAACTCAAGATACAAATTTTAGTTTTTAAATGTAGAGTTTAATTTATTCACTTTTAGTCATAACTAATATTTTTTTTCAAGCACTTACATATTAGAGAATGTGTAATTTCTGTATTTCTCACAAATTGTTAACTATCTGGTTTTCTACAGAATTCTTAGATTATATTTTTGCCCTATGAAAACTTTATATTTCAGATTATGTTCTGGAATTTTGTATTGTGAAGCAGATATATCCAGCCACTATGTTTTTATGTTTTCAGGTGTCTTTTTTTGTTCCTGTCTGGATGTCTATAAGGATTTTTCTTCATCCCCAAACTTAGCAATTTTTACTAGGCTATGTCTAGGGTTATTGTTCAAAAGTAACTTTGTTAGAGTAAATTCATATTTATTAGAGAAACTTCATCAAGGGCCAGCAGTGAAGAGTAATCAGACATTGGCATCTTTTGCTTAAATCATAAAATAAGAATTTTCAACATGTCCACAGTGCAGAACTGGCTATCAAATAATAATATTAAATGTGTGATGCTGATAAACCTTCAGACTTATTAAGTGATATATACTTATAGAGACCTTGGCAAGTATTAAAATACATAGATTATTCAATTCTGCCCCAAGAGTTATTTGCTCATTCATGTATTTCCTAGTTATATTTGTGTGTAACTTAATTATTTATAAGAACATTCAGGCATGTCATTTAGTTTGATCCTCAAAACAACCATGACAGGGAATTTTGGTTATTGTTTCCCTATTTTATAAATCAGGGAAAAGATGCTCAGAGCAATTCAGTAACTTTCCCCAGTTTATCCAACTACTAAGTCTTGGAGTAAAACTTGTAGCCAGGTCTTCTGATTCCAAATAGGTAGGTTTGTTAAACCTAACATGTTGATTTTTTTTTTTACATAATTTATGTACTTATGAGCCCAAGAGACAGAGAAACAGCCTCTGTGGACTGGAGTAAGGACTATAATGACTGGTGTCAGTCATGATATATGCTGGAAAGTTTCATTCTCACTACCTGGAATTCTACCATCCTGGCTTGATTAAAGAGGTCCCTAAAGATTTTTTTTAAAAATGTCTTCAGAAAGTCCATTTAAAATATAAAGTTTCCAGAAAAAAATCAAACCATATTTTTCTTTAAGGGAAAAACTTGAGTATGTATTAGTATGTTTGGAAGAGAAGAATAACAACTAATGTGAGAAATGTGTGATGATCAGGGATAAAAGGGAAAAGGTGCTCATCAAAAGAGAACAGGCTAACATAGTTTATTTCATTCTATAACCAGTATCACATCTGCTTGAAAGTACTGTAATATTCTAAACACCCTAAAACTCACATCTTTTCAATCAACAACTAATGTGGAGTAGATCCCTCATCACTTAGATAAAACATATTTCAAATTTGATAGGCATTATAATATAAACCCCTAAAATACACATTTCAGCAGATTTTTGCATTAAATCTTCTGTAGCATTGCTAAGAATTATATATATATATATATATAGAACTAAGCTACTAAAAAAAATAGGACACATATTGTAACAAGTATGTAAGTTTTGTACCATATGAAAATTGATATACCTGCTATTTGATTACTGTAAGGTACACATTATGATTACATAGTCTTGCAGTAAGGGTTTCTTTACTTTCAGGGTACTTTACTTGCACCTTTTTCCTACTAACGATCATTGTGAAGGACTTTAAAGGATCTCCACTTTCTAGGTAACCAGCTAGCTCGCCATAGTGATGTGAATGCTGTCCCAGACTCATGAGATTCCTGAGTCAAAAATAAAGGATTTTGTTATTTACAGCGATAGCAATAGCCAGAGTATCAGCATTTTCTTGTGCTGGTTCCTCCAGCTTCATTTTCCACAGAGCAATGCGTCCAAGAGTTTGCATTACAGAAGAACTCTGAACTTGGAGATTCTGAAACCTTTATATATAAATGGGCAGGTATCGTGTCTGCCCTCTACTCTGGAGGAAGATACTATCTCTATCTCCTAAGGATGTTTGCTATACAAAAATCTTTTAAAGGTTTTTAAGAACAAAGGGCAGTTAGTACCTCACTCCCAAGATACACAGAAATGCAAGACACCCTTGGAGAATTTTTTACCAACAGTCATTTGCAATATAGTTAGTACCCTGTGATAATTTCTGACCCTATAAAATAAATACTGAACTACATATTCACATTAACCTTACTGCGATATATGACCTTTCCTTTCTTTTACAGCTTCAATGTTTTATGTCTAGTGACAATACCTGTGTATGTTTCAAGACTGTGAACCTGTTCTTCAGCTTCTCAAATATACAAAGTATTGATATATAGGTATGTAAAGTCTTTATCAGTTTTTGGCATTTTTGGAGCTAACTTGTTTTTATCTTGCCACTGACCCATTAAAATAGTTCAATGTTTTTAAAGAATACATTTCCAAATAAATTTTTCAATCATACATAGCTCAACCAAAATGCAAAAAAAATTAAAAAGTCAGGATAATAAAACAACACTTGGCAGAATTAGTAAGTACTATATTCACCAAATGTATGTATATTGAAAATTTTTTGAAATTCACATATTGCCATAATTATACAAAACATACACAAAATTATCTTGTTACTTATGAAAATGATGGAGAATATTACTTGTTAAGCAAAATTAAAATTTATATGCAATAAAATGTTTGCTACTGATACATACACACATACACACACAATAGATATTATTTAGAATGTTTACATCTCTAGAAAAGAAAAATCCCACCAGTATACCACTATAAAACAAATGCGACCCATCAATACATTACATATATATGTGTATACAATACATTACATATAATATACATAGTAATTCATAGTATATATAATATATAGGTTATATAGAATATTTCAATAGGGACAACTTATTTTTAGTATCTTAGATTCTCATATATTGATAATACATATGATTATATAGCATATGTTTAATTAAAAATTCCTGCCTTTCATCCAGTTTTAAAAGTCCTTAAATATATTCATGTTCTTTTAAAATGAAAACAATTGAGAGCAGGTTAGAGAAAGCTGAAGACAAAAGAGGCTAGACAATACTTCTCCAAAAGTAAATACATCTATCCACTATTCAAGAATGATTTAAACATTCATTATCAGTCAAATAACTGCCAAGCAGTTAAAATCCCTCTCATTGCAAGGACCCCAAATGTAGCTTAATGCCTTCCTCTCCCATCTCCTGACTTCTCTGGGTCATTTCATTCACACCTCTCTTTCAAGCCATCTGGGATCCCTGGTACAGCCGGGCTTTAATGCTGCACACCTGGCCTGACAGTATTTGCTGCTCTTTCACCTGCCAGCCCTTTGTTCCTCCCCAAGATTGCATGAGCGCTGCAAGTCCTGTCAGGCATGCATGCACAGCAGCTTTTGTGTGTTCAGTCTCTTCCTCTAGTCCTTAAGTCTGGTAAATCCTTTCATTATTTTGCCTTACCCGTATAGCTGTTCCATCTACTTTGTGATCTCTAGAAGCTAAAAATCTACATGAGGATTAAATCTAGATACATGTGATATCTGTAGAACATCAGAGTGGAAGAGAAGTGTAAGTGAAGAAAATCACATAAAAACTCCCTGCTCTTATATAGAATTGTTATAAATCACCTGGGTTTGCACTGAAATTTAAAAATTCGGAAGCTATGGGATTTGAAAATAAGTGTAATCAGTACTTAGAGAAATATCAAATAGCTCCTCCTCAAGGCAGATAAGCCCTACTTACTACCCAAGACTTGATTTTTCATTCTTTGTCTAGTACCTCCCAGGATTTGCATCCCACCTCTTGAGCTCCACCTACACACAAAGCTCCTTTTACACTTCCAAAAATAATTTCTGATCTGACATTCCCAGTGATATTGAGTCTATACCTCAACTTCCATCTGTTTCCCACACTCTATTTCTATAGACTATACAACTAAGAATATGGTACTTGGCTTAGCCGTCATTCTCCTTAATTATTCAGAAGTCTTTCCAAACTTTAGCCTTTTCCAAGTTTCTCCTTTCAGTCAATACAGACAACTTACCCAGTTTAACTCAGACACAATTATACTTCTCAGAGGCTTCTGTGAAAATGATATCATTCACTTCAGTGCTCAATAAAATAAATCTGATTTAAAATTTCAAAACTTGAACAAATGAGAGCAAGAAGGGACAGAGGACTCATCTAGTACAGGACAAACTCCAAGATATATAAAAATTCATGTCATTCTTCAAATGTGTAATGAGTAAAGACACAGACAAAATCCAGAAAAATATTTGCCATTCTAAGCATAGAAGAAAAAAAAAAAAGAAAAATAATAACAACAAAAAACTCTATGAACTTTACTGATTAAAACACAAAGAAACAAATAAGCCAGGATGTCACATAATCTTACGGCAATCCTTTAGTCGAATTAGAATGTTTCCATGGAAAACTGTGGAGAAGCCAACTTTGGGAATGAGGTAAGCAGAGTAATTTTAAATTGTGTTGTTGCAATCGTGAAGTTAAGGCTCCTGTTACAGAGGGGCTAAAAACTGATTAGGCAAGGCTTAGTTTTTGATGACTTATACTTGATAAACCAGTTTCAGAGAGATTTTTTTTCCACAGAGTTTGTACAGAGGTCAGGAGAGCACCGACTCAGGTGACTGTGGAGAAATGTTAAACATTGGCTCTTTACTACAAACCTGTTCTCGGGTTCCTGCCTCTTGTCTCTCCTGTTCCATGTTTCACTGCCTGCCAGAAATATAACTAATTTTTATAATAGGGCAAAAAATCAGAATTAATCTACTAGTGGTAGAGCTCTGAGAATTCAGATAATGTTTTTAAAAATCAAGAGAGAGACAGACAGAAAAGGGATAGTCTAATCTAAGAAATCAGGAAGAGAGAGGAACATTTCCAAATATATGTAATCTCTGTATGTACAGTGGCCTTTGTTGGCTAAAACAAGATGACTATTAGAGGTAAACGTGACTTATAATTCACTGGAAAATATACTAGGGATAGGGTGAAAAGGAAAATTTGCAGCCTCATGTTTGTCCATTATATAAAGTTAACTTGAGATTTTAAACTAAGGAAATAAATGAGCCCTCTGAAGAGAACTGAACTTTTGTTAAGACAAGACCATATGTGGAAAGTGGAAGTAGAATGATTCTTGGTTTAAAGGATAAGGATTGGGGGTGGGGAGCAAAGTAACACAGAATACCAAGGAGCTCTATAACTGTGGAGAAGTCCAGAGTATGGAATGGGGTAATTTAAATGAAGGACAAAGGAAACATAAATATAAGTGTACTATAGGTCACCCAGATGACACAGAAAACTTCACAGAGCAAAAATAGTGTTGAAACAAGATATATAAAGATGTTTCAGTGATGGGGAACCTCTGGGCAGAGACTTCAATGGCGTGTTTCAGGAGTCCTTTTGTTCCTGTTCTGATGGGCATTTCTGTCAGTTCTTTGGATGAGGCCATGAATGATAAATTGATATATTTTCAGTAAGAACAAAGTGGACAAGGGTCCCAATAACTTGGTTTATCAACTCTCCACTTCTTCAACGGTCCCTCATTTTTTCTCTTACTATTGATTTTTATCTCCCTATATTTACTCTTCCTTTTCCTTCCCAAACATTCCTAACATTATTTTACACCCATGACTATTTTTCCTCAACAATATTCATGTCTCAGACCTCTGAAAATTGACTACCACCCCTGCCATCCCACCAGAACTATCCCTGCTAATGTCCTTGTGATGCTGTCCTAGTTGTCAAAAACCTATGGACTTGTCTCAGACCTCATCTTATCAGTCTCTCTGGTACTTACCTCCTTTGATAAATTCATCCTTGTCACATTCTCACTTCCTTTTTGGTCTTCCTCCTCCAATCCATTTAAAACACTGGAATTCCTTGTAGTTCCATTGGCTTCTCACATTCTGCTGCCTCTTAGGGCAACCTCACCTATTTCATGATTTAAACAAATATCTGCAGCAGTCATCTAACTCTGAGTCCCAGACCAAGTATCTTCTCCTGAATGTTCTAAAGGAAAGCAGAACTTAACAAAACTAATTCAACAAAACTAACAATTTCCTTCTACTCCTAACCTAATCTTCTCCTCCAGAAGGCATGGGCTTAGAAAACAGAACCAGAAAACACAGTCACCCACACTAGGTTATAGATTCCTTCCAAACCTCATGCCCTTGCCCAGTGATGGGTTGGGATTTAGCTGACTATAGGCTTCACCAGCTGTAGTGTGTGCAGCAACAAGGAAGGCAATTTGAACACAGGTTACTTGTATTCTTATAAAGGTACCACTAAAATATCACTCCAAAGAAACATAAAAGCACACATTTCAAATTCTTAGTGTTCGTTTTCTTATTAAATTACTTCCCTTATACTGCATTATTCTCACTTTCATTATGTCATAAAATTCACAAATTTAACTTTCCTCATTACATCATTCTTATTCCAAGGATGGAAAGTTGTGCTTTCTAAAGGACATTAGGAAATTGATTATTTCTATATAAAAAAGTACATGTTTAGTCTTTCAAGGAAAGCAATATATCTTAATTAAAAATAGATGCTCTTAAAAATCATAAATTTAATTCGACTTTTTTATATTTGGATGATACATTCATGTATTATTATTGGGGGGGGGACCATAGTGTTCATCTGCAACTAAACAAAACTTCTTTTTCTCTCTTCTACGCAACCTTTATAAAGTAGGGCAGAGAAGAAGCTGGCTTGCCAGATTCTAAACACATGAAAACCATTGCACCTAAATTTAGAATTTTTTAAAATCTTTTTTCATATTCCAATTTGGCTTTGAGAAAATTTGAATTCTTTAGCTGCACTTTAAAAGTTATTCTTTCTTTTTTTTCTCTTTCTAGGCTTGGGAGCATGGTAACACTGTTTGTTTATATAGCACTTTATGTCATTATATGTGTTAAGTCTGATCCTACAGAGGAAGTGGGCTGGTATAAAGTCAGCCAAGGTATGTTCATTGGATTTGATGCAAGGAGTAGAATGGCAGAATGAGAAGAAGAATTATTTTATCCCATTAATGTATAATGTAGAGGAAATAGTCCCTCCTGCATGTTCTCTTGGCCTCTGGGCTTGGAAGCATAGGTATGAGAAGACTGGGAATAATTTGTTGACCACAGATAAACAGTAATCTTTATTTCCAACATTCTAACCATACTTTTTCCCATTCAAAAATATGCATGAGCTCAGTTACCTGGAAGGTCTTTCTCCTCTTGTACCATTTAGCTATTGCTGTGTAACAATTTTTCCTACCCTGCCCACATCCCCCCACCATGCCCAACCAAAGAAAAACCAAAACAAAACCTCTCAGCAGCTTAAAACAATACGCCTATATTTCTCATGAGTCTACAAGTCAGCTGGGTGGTTTTTCTGGTCTTAGCTAGGTCACTCATGCACCTGTGGTTAACTATAGGTCAAGTAAGTAGCTCTGGTGATCTAGGCTGGGCAAATTGATTACATGATCAATTGATCACGTGATCAATTTGCTGTAAGCTAGTCTTGGTCACTGATCTTCCAGCAGGCCAGCCCAAGCTTAATGCATAGGCAGGATTCCATGAGCAGAAGGCAGGCGGAGGCTTAGAACAGGCACACCTTCACTTCTGTTTCATTCTTGGCCCAGGTTTAAGAGATGGAAAATAGACTCCACTTATTGATGGAGGAACTGCAAAGCCACACTGCAAAGAGATTTATTTCAGGTAATATCATGGCATAACAGCATATCCCAAAGCATAGTGGCTTAAAACAACCAATTTATGTTTCTCACAGATTCTGTGGTCAGGAATTTAGACAGAATCAGGGGCTCACCTCTACTTCACTATGTCTGGGAAGACTTAAACCTGGGAGTGACTCGGCAACTGGGCACCAGAATCATCAGAAGGCTCATTCACTCCACATCAAGCACCTGGGCTGAGGTGACTCAAAGACTAGGAGTGCTGAGTAGGGAATCCATGTGTAGCCTCCCCGTGTGGCTTGGTTCCTGCACAGTATGGCAGCCAAAAGTTAGTCAGACTCATTACATGGAAGTTCAGGGCTCCAGGCCAGGGCTCCACAGCAGAAGCTGCATTGCCTTTTATGACACAGCCTTAGAAGTCATACAGCAAACATTTCACCATACTTTATTAGTTCAGGTGATCATAAGCCTGCCCAGACCAAAGGGGAGAAGAATTAGCCTCCATCTCTTGATAGGAGAGTGCCAAGACCTCACTGTAGATGATTATGTGGGACAGGACATATTGTCGCAGTCATCTTAGGAAAATACAATCTGCTCTCATCTGCATTCTAGCCACATCAATTCACATTCCCCCTACATGCAAAATATGCTCATCTCTTTCCTCAAAACCTTTATTATGGCATCAGCTTATAGTACAGTAGCTCATTATCTAAATTGTGTCCTGTTGTGGATGAAGCCACTTGGACATAATTCCTTGAACTCCCAGAGTACAAACCCTCTAGTTCTTTTTTTTTTTCTTTAACATCTTTATTGGAGTATAATTGCTTTACAATCGTGTGTTAGTTTCTGCTTTATAACAAAGTGAATCAGTTATACATATACATATGTTTCCATATCTCTTCCCTCTTGCATCTCCCTCTCTCCCACCCTCCCTATCCCACCCCTCTAGGTGGTCACAAAGCACTGAGCTGATCTCCCTGTGCTATGCAGCTGCTTCCCACTAGCTATCTATTTTACATTTGGTAGTGTATATATGTCCATGCCACTCTCTCACTTTGTCACAGCTTACCCTTCCATTCTCTAGTAGGTCTGTGTCTTTATTCCTGTCTTAACCCTAGGTTCTTCATGACATTTTTTTTTCTTAAATTCCACATATATGTGTTAGCATATGGTATCCGTCTTTCTCTTTCTGACTTACTTCACTCTGTATGACAGACTCTAGGTTCATCCACTTCATTACAAATAGCTCAATTTCGTTTCTTTTTATGGCTGAGTAATATTCCATTGTATATATGTGCCATATCTTCTTTATCCATTCATCTGATGATGGACACTTAGGTTGTTTCCATTTCCTGGCTATTGTAAATAGAGCTGCAATGAACATTTTGGTACATGACTCTTTTTGAATTATGGTTTTCTCAGGGTATATGCCCAGTCGTGGGATTGCTGGGTCATATGGTAGTTCTTTTTGTAGTTTTTTAAGGAACCTCCATACTGTTCTCCATAGTGGCTGAACCAATTCACATTCCCACCAACAGTGCAAGAGTGTTCCCTTTTCTCCACACCCTCTCCAGCATTTTTTGTTTCTAGATTTTTTGATGATGGCCATTCTGACTGGTGTGAGATGATATCTCATTGTAGTTTTGATTTGAATTTCTCTAATGATTAATGATGTTGAGCATTCTTTCCTGTGTTGGCAGTCTGTATATCTTCTTTGGAGAAAATTCTATTTAGGTCTTCTGCCCATATTTGGATTTGGTTGTTTGTTTATTTGTTATTGAGCTGCATGAGCTGCTTGTAAATTTTGGAGAGTAATCCTTTGTCAGTTGCTTCATTTGAAAATATTTTCTCCCATTCTGAGGGTTGTCTTTTTGTCTTGTTTATGGTTTCCTTTGCTGTGCAAAAGCTTTGAAGTTTTCATTAGGTCCCATTTGTTTATTTTTGTTTTTATTTCCATTTCTCTAGGAGGTGGGTCAAAAAGGATCTTGCTGTGATTTATGTCATAGAGTCAAACCCTCTAGTTCTAATTCCAAGGATCTGTGATCTCAAGAGTCTCCTCGGCAGGCTACTCTGGAACAATGGCCTTAGGATTCTTAGGAGCCCTAATTTTTAACAGAAAGTCATGCCCTGAAGTCCTTAGATTTTCATTTGTTTGAAAGGGTCTGTGAAGTATGTCTGTTAATCTTTCTGAGGTTTTAACAAAAGGTTATATCATCAGACCCTTGGCTTTATCCAGACCCTAACATTTGAAACAGCTATGAGCCTACCTCTACCTCTTGATGGAAGAGTGGCAAGATTGTATTATAGAAGAACATATGATAGAGAAGATATTGTTGGAAAACACAACCTGCCACAATAGTGATACCAGGAGCCCATGAACTGGATGAGATATCAGTGAAATTAACTTACCACACCCCCTCCTATAAAGTTATTCATCCATTTTTGGATAAATATTTGTAGAGTGTCTTCTATGTTTCAAGTATAGTTATGGGCACTAGAAATAAAACAGACAAATATTCTACCTCATAGTCCTTTACATTCTCACCAGGGGGTCAGACGATAAATAATAAGCATAATACATAGTATATTAGATAGTGATACATACAAAGAAGAAAATAACCAAGCACAGGAAGGGAGATGGAAAATACACGTGGTGGATTGCCAGTTTAGATAATATTACTGGGGAAGAGCTCACTGAGACAATAATATTTGAGTAAAGACCCAAAGGAAGTGAGAGAGTGAGCCAGACAGATATTGAGGGAAGAGGACTCCAAGTAGAAGGTGTAGTAGGTGTGAAGTTCCTAAAGCAGTAATGGGCCTGGCATGTGTTGAAGGAAAAGCAAGAGGAAGTGGTAGAAAGTGAGGTCACAGTGGGAACTCGGGCCATATGATATAGGGACCTATTGGCCACTCAGTATTGGGCATTGACTATGAGAGAGAGATAGGAAGCAATTAACGGATTTTTAGCTCATGAATGAAGCGAACTAACAACCCCTTTAGCAGAATCACTCTGGCTGCTCTGTTGAGAGCAGACTGAAAGAGGCATGGACAGAGTAGGGAAACCGGTTCAGAAGCTATTGAATTAATACAGATAAATGGGCTAAGGTAGTAGCAGTGGTGAGAACTCTGATCCTGCATATATTTTGAGGGTAGGAACAATAGGACCTGATGAGGTGGTGCATGAGGATGCTAAGAAAAAAGTCAAGGATGAAGCCAAAATCTTTGACTTGAAACACTGGGTGGATTTACTGGGAAGATGAAGCTGGGAGTGTATGAAGAGAGAAGGAAAGCTAGGTGCCTGAATATTCTGCTGAGGTTTAAGGAGGAACATCTGATTCATAAATTGATGCTTCTTTGCAAGACCAAGAGCATCTATGGGTTGTTTGTTTGTTTAGCGAACAAAGGCATAGATAAGTTGGATCCTGTGAGAAAAAGAGAAAGCTTTCATCACCCAGAACTAACTACCTCAAACAAGACTGCTCAGGAGTCATTCCGGCAGCTCCCATCTTTCCCAAACTGCAAGGTCCCTTTGTGAATGGCCTCCACATTGTTAAAATTTCCCCCTAGGTTCCCATCTTTTTTACCTTGAATATTTTCAGCTTCCAAATAGCTACAGCTCTTAAGATGTCAAAAAGCTTTCTGGGTGAGCATAGCGTTGTCGTAAATGGGACACTTTGGGGTATAAATGCTGAAAGGGATAACTCCTCTTTAATTGCATTGATTACTATCAGATGCCAGTCAGGCAGTACATACCCTACCTGCTGACTAATACCAAAGCACACTCGTCCCAGACAAAAGCAAAGGTGAAATGCAAAAGGCTGACCGTTTCAGCTGTTAATAATAGTCATTAATTAAGCATTTTGCAGAAGAGCTTCTAACTGTTCATTGAACCTTCACTGTTATTATCAATACATTTATTGGGCACCTACCAAGTGCTAAGGGTCCAATAATGGTATAAAATACAGCCACTGCTGTTGCATGGTTTATGATCTATTAAAACACACATTTTTCAGTTTTCTACATTTGCTCAAGGTTCTGGTCTGTAGTGCTTTACTGCATTAAGGAGAGAGATAGGACACCAAAGGCAAGAGAAGACAAAAGGAAGAAAAAGAGAGTTCACTATGTACATGAAGTATATGTTTACCTAAAGGTTTCTAAGTGATGTTTTGGTGAAAGTGATTTATCTGTGAGATTCAATTCTATTAATGAGAATTTTCTACCCTCAAAATTTGCTGCTGCTTGCATCTTTATAAAGGGTTACTCTTGACATGCAGAAAAGACATTAATGCATTCTACCATTTTCTAATGGCAGAAACAGAAGCTTAGAACGATATATCAATAGTAAGCAGTAGAAGGAAGAAGAATGAAAGCACCATGAAGCTTAAGGGCAATGATTGTAAATTCCCAGTTCTCAGGAAGGAGACTGGCACATAGCAGGTGCTCTAGTAAACATTTCCTAAAGAATGGATGGATGGATGGATGGATGGATGGATGGATGGATGAATAGTGGATGGATGAATGGAGACGTGAATAAATTGAACATTCAAAATTGCAAAATTGGACATTCAAAATTGCAATTATGAAATACAGGCCAAAAATCTTCATTTGGAATGAACTATGAAACTTGCTCTCCAGTTCACAATTTCCTCATCCTGTAAGGAAGATGATTGGATATTTAAGGTGATTTCTATGTCTAAAATAAGTTACTTTAATAATAATGATGATTTTTAATTTTTTGAGCTTTGTATTCATCTATGGTTCATCTCTGAACCAGTAATATGGGAATCTATTTTTAATAATAACAACATTAATGCTAACTTATACATGTATTAATTAGATTTCAAATGTAATAATCCTACAAGGTGAGATTCATTATGTGTCTCATTATACAGATGAGGAAACTGAGGTTTAAATAGGTCAGTATTTTGCCCAAGGTCATAGAGGAGGGCATGGTAGAGCTGGGATTCTAAATCAGATCTGTCCAATTCAGATTCCCATGACCTTAACTGTTGTCTATTATTCTATACAGCTTGTTTTGGTTTTTTTGTGTGTGTATCTGAAGCAGCGGTCCCCAACCTTTTTGGCACCAGGGACAGGTTTAGTGGAAGACAATTTTTCTATTGATGGGTGGGTAGGG
The DNA here is from genome assembly GCF_003676395.1 of Aethalodelphis obliquidens. Classification (NCBI taxonomy): domain Eukaryota; kingdom Metazoa; phylum Chordata; class Mammalia; order Artiodactyla; family Delphinidae; genus Aethalodelphis; species Aethalodelphis obliquidens. Next base: position 41,282,837 of record NW_020837950.1, read on the forward strand.
GGAACGGTTCAGGCGGTAATGGGAGCGATGGCGAGAGCTCACCTGCCACTCACCTCCTGTGTGGCCAAGTTCCTAATAGGGTTCCTAATAGGTCCCCGTGGGTTGGGGACCCATGGTCTAAAGGGTCCATTACTTGAGAATAGGTGCGAATTTGCTTCCTTACAGCGAGGCTGGGCATCAGTGTTGCTGGATTAGGACTGGGAAATTCCATCCAGCATGAAACAAGACAAGGATAAATATCCTGTGTCAATGTGTTCAGGAGTCAGCCACAAAGCAAGAGGACAGACAATGGGGCATAAGGAACCAAGAACACAGGACCTTTGGGAGGGACTGAGGAGGAGGACAGTTTGAAATCCTGGACAAGTGGGCAGGAATTAGGGACTATATCAGAATAGAAAGGGTCAGAACAACAGCAAGCGGGAGAGCAGAGCACAAAATAGTGTCGGCAGCTGTAGCACTTAATCACCGAAGCACATCCATCTCTCGCGGAATTATTTTTACCATTGTATACAGTGGGCGCAAATGCTGGATTGCAGGACTAGACACAGCATGAAGAAGTAGAATTGGCAGCTCTGGGCTAAGGAGACAGGGGATCAGTAGCAGCTGCCGGTGAGCAGCTCCTGACACCTTAGCATGCCGTCTTAGCTCTTGAGAGCTTTCGCTATCTGTTCAGTACCTTTTGCAAAGGGAAATTGGCTCGGCAGCCTGTATCGTAGCCTCCCAGCTGGAGGAGTGCAATTATGGATTGTTGGAGTCCACCACGGCTGACAGGTTCTTTCTTTTATTCCCCCTGTCAGGAAAAAGTGACTCACAGCAACCATGCATTGGTGTTATATATATGACTCTCTCCCCGCTGCTCCTCTGACCCCTCCCCCTGCCACACTTACTCACCACTGACGTAAATCTCCTTTTGTATTTCTACCTTGCAAGTTGCTGGTATTTGCAAGACACTGTGGTAGGTAGAGGATATGAAAAGATGAATGAGATATTATTCCTGCCTTTGAGGAGTTCACAACCTATATAAAAGAGAAGTGTATAAACCAATAATCATAGCTAACAGGTATGCAGTACTGTAATAAGCTATGATTCCTTATAACAGGCAGATGCTATTATATTTATTATATGTATTAACTCATTTAATCCTCCAAACCACCCTGTGAGGTAGGAGCTGTCTTATCCTCACTTTATAGATGATGTACCTGGGGCATGAAGGTGATAAATCAATCACTCAAGGTTACTCAACTAAGAAGAGTCAGAACCAGGATTTAAAAACAAACAGTATGGCTACAAAGCCTGCTATTTAAAGATTATGACGTACTGCGTCCTCACAAAGAAAAAGTGACTGAATACAATTATAAGGGTAAGCACTGAGGCATGTAGAAGAGGCAAGACGATCACATGAAAAGTACAGATTTGGGAGTGAGTGGGGTACTGTCAACTGTCCTGTGACTTCGGACACAGTCCTCAACTTCTCTGGGTCTCAAGTTATTCATGGAGAGAATTACACCTACCTTCAGGTGTTGTTAAAGAGACAAGAAGACATCAAAAATACTACCACAGTGCCTGGCACATGTTAAGTCCCTAATAAATGAAGCGTGCAATTGTGGTGCCTGTGGTTGCTATTTTATCAGTGTGATGACATAGGTAAGTGTTATGTGGACAAAAAAAGAAATGATCGATTCTGACTGAGTAAACAGGAAGGTGTAGAAAGGAAGGTGCTGTAAGACTCCCCAAGGCCGGTGGCATTTGAACTGCATCTAGAAGGATCCGCAGAAATTTTCCAGGCAGATAAAGGGAAGAAAACCATTCTAATTAGAGGGAACAACATGCACATACATGTCTGGGGAATGTCAAGTTTTTTGATGTGGATAATTTGTAGAGGGTGTGTGTGTGTTGGGAAAGAGTGGCAGAAGATGATACTATAACAATTTGGAGGAGACAAATCATGAAGGGCCCTGCAAATCATTGAATTTAGCCCTGAAGCCATAACATACTAAAAGTTTGGGAATTCCCTGGTGGTCTAGTGGTTAGAATTCACGCTTTCACTGTCATGGCCAGGGATCAAAAAAAACCCCAAAACTAAAGGTTTTATGGTAACTCAGCAATTTTCTGGATCCTTCTAAGCTAGTGTTTTAATAGAGTACTGTCCTTTCTTCCTTCTAAATAGTTTGAAACACATGAACACGGCTCCAGAACCCAGACATACAGTGCTCTACAACTGGCCCAACTTAGTTGCATTTTACCCTAGAGTTAACATGCTTTCCCCTTGTCTGTCTACAGCTCATGAGCACATCAACTAGGGTAAAGGGTGGTGGTGGGGGTGATGAAGAATAAATGTGGCAGAAATATTCCCTTTAACTACTTGTTGGAACTGTTGCTTTTACTGACCACCTACTTTTGACCCAAACATAAACTGTCAAAACCTCATTGCTCGCAAATTGGATAAGAACCCAGTTTTTGGTTGTTGTTAAAATTAACTCTTTCTAAGAAAGGTGAGTGACCTATATATAGAGGACTAGACTCCTGTTTGTACAACCACTTGACATCATTTGATATCTATAGTTCCAGGATTAAAACAAAACAAAACAAAGGCATACCAAAAAATAAATACTTCCCCAATAAGATATTAGTTTTTGAAACAGCTACTGAGTAAAATAAGCATATGAGTTTTTATGAAGAATGAAAGGGAAAAACAAAATGTTATTGTTTCCTTTGGGCTTTAGCCAGAGGGATCATTTCAGTTGCAGTGACCTTGCAGCCATGCCTAAAAACCAAGGAGGAAAACTCCATCTGCTCTCCTTGAGAAGGTAGTATTGTCAAGGCTGCTAATGGACAACTATTTGACTTTCAGTAGTTATTTCTCCTGTAACTGATTCTTCTTTTATCACCTTTCTTTACTCACATGGTCCTGGAATACACGGAACGATTACATAATAAATAGTTGCACAACTTACTACAACTGCTAATTTACCATTCTGTCAGAGATCTCATTGTAGTTGTTTTAATGAAATACCAGATAATCTTAATCTGGATTACACAAAGGAATGCCTAGCCCTTTGAGTGAATGGGGTTTTACTGTACTATTCCTCAGTGAAGAAAGTTATTACATACTGTCTGTCACTTGTGTTTCCTTTTCTTGGGCTTGCAGACGACAAGATTAATCTTTTCTTAGAAGTTCATCAGACTAACTTCTTAATCATTTTTATTGCCCATCTCATTTCAGATGTGTTTAATCCCATTTTCCTGCACTGATAAACACCAAATTGTTTTCATATTTAAACATTATTCTCATCAGAACTTTATAGAGAAACAGTGTTTTCCTCTCATTATAAAGTGAAAATTTAACGTAGCTACTCCTCAAATACTGTATTAGTTTTTAACTCCATTACATTATAACCAAATTCAAATATTCTGTAAGCAAATGTTAAATTCTTTCTGAACAGCATGGATGTCTTGCTTCCATAGAATGACTCTTTTTAAAAATGCTTATACCAATTGTATTCACCTGATGTTTTAAGTAAAAGGTCATTTTGCTCACAGACACTCTTTTGAAATCATTTATTCATTTTGTCATTACACATGCTAATAGTACCTTCAATTTAGTATCATCTGCAAATTTCATTAACATATTGTTTACTCCCATTTCCAGGTGATTAATGTAGATATTAAACATGACTATACCTAACATCAATCCCTTCATGACTTGGTTGAATATTTTTTTGGTATAAAATAGCATTATTCATCATTACTCCTCATTTGTAGTTCTACCCATTTTCTTTTCTGGTGGCATGAGAATGTTCAATGCAACTTAATTTTAACTTTTAAGAGAATATCTAAGATTATGAAAATCAAATATGTTCTTCCTGCTGCATTTCTCACATTCATTAATGATAATCCTGTAAAAATTATAGACAACTTCATTGACCTGTAAAATTAATCTATAAATCCAAGTTATCTTTGAAACATGATGCATTCATCCTGGAGGAGTTTAAAGGTCTACGAAGTTTTTCTAGGGCTTTATAATATTGCTGGTCTTCTTAAAGTCAGTCTAAGATGCACCATTTGTATTTCATTTTCAAAGATTAATTCCTAGGCAACTTAAGGCATACTTGTGTTTTTGGTGATATGAATATGAACATATCTCAGTAGAATTCAGTTGGCTTTCCACTCCATTCTAATTTTATTTGCCTTCTAATTTAAATGATTGTGAGAAATATCTCTTCTAGTTGAGGCAGATGGAAAGAGGGATGTGTATATTAGTTACTTTCAGTACATTTTTCCATAATAGAACAGATATTCATACAGTAAATACTAGTACAGCCTTTTTTTAAAGTTAGCCTCCATTTTTATTGGTTACACATTGAATGGTAATTGATTAGTGTTTTTATTTTCTATCTCTCCTGCAGTTCAGAGATTAAGATCAGCTAATCTTAGCCACATAAATATGATAATTTAAATGGAAATGTCTCCTACATGGCTTCCAAAAAAGTTCCTAACACATAACTTGAATCACCTGATTATGAAGTAATTCCCATAACAACAAAATATATTTTATCTAACCAAATACTCTCATTTCCTCAGAAGTTTATATCATTTCACATGAAGAAGTTTGGCACTGCAGTAGTTATTTTCCTGTGTCCCACTCCCCCTCCCCAAGCAGATTAGGCAAATTAACCATGCTAATTTCACTCTTTTTAGGGATGGGAAAGACTGAGGCCTTGTGGACCAATGAGAGAGTAGGAGAGACTAGCTAGGGGTTCTGAGAGAGGATTCCCTTCTCAGGAATTCAGTATCTTCTCTCTTCACTCCCTGACTTCTCCTCAACACCCTGTGAACATCCCCCATCGCAAGGCATGTGAATAGGCACAAAACCCAGATTACCGCAGGCAGCAAACTTGCCACAATGGGAGAAGCTCTGAATGGAATCTGAATGTGGACAGCCAAGCAGACAGAGAGAAGCTGGTCCACATAGCCCCACTGAACCACTGGAAAAACCTGGGATCTACTCCAAAGAACAGCAAAGCTAGCTCTGGGTTTGCTCACTTACAAACACACAAATGCCCTTTCCCTATAGGTCTATCCCAAGAGGATTTCTGTTATACAGAGCCAAAAACTCCCAATTAGACATTAAGAATACTCTGTAAGCTTAAATTAAGGAAGTATGAACATTTTGTATAGAATCTGGTAAGTATCTAGATTCTTGTTCAGCTTAGACATGAAAATTAGACTTTTCAATATTTTTTTTTGCCATCTCCATTTTTATTGTACTGTGTGACTTTCTGAAGACATGTTTTGGGTTCAGGATTTTTAGCAATTTTTCTAGATACTCAGTTAAATATATTTATATTACATGACCACCCTGGCCAAAGAGCTACCTACCTAAGGTGGTCTCCCTTACAATGCTGGAGAAATATGTTTGAAAGAGACATATGGATTACTGAAAATCCCTAATAGTGCCTTCACCAGTAGACACATTTATGTGGTTGGGAAATAAAAAATCTTGAGGCAAAGATTGTTGATGTCCATTATTAAATTGTCACTTGTATTTTTTACTACTATTTATATTCATCCACTTTGCTTTTGTGTTGTTGTTGATCACTGAGCGTGTTTTATTAATTATTATTTTACATGATCTCTGCTGGGTTTTCTTCTCCCTGTAAACAGGCTATAGTCTTCACTAGGTGTGTAAAAGCAACATTATCAAGCCTACTTATGACTGTCCTTTGACACACCTGGCCTTCATCTCTTCATGCTTTCAATAGACTCTACTGCCTTGAGCTTGCGTCAGAATCATCTGGAGGGCTTGTTGGAACACTGGCTGCAGGGCGCCACCCGGCACAGTTTCTGATTGATAGGTTTGGAACAAGCAGGGCTGAGAATTCACATTTCCTAACAGGTTCCCAGGTGATGCTGATACTGCTGATCTGGGACCTCACTCTGAGACTCAGGGCTCTACCAGCATGCCTCATGCCTCATGCTATTTGCCAGTTTTCACAGCTAGAACCACTTAACTCACAAGTGTTTTTTCTGCCTCACGCCAGTAGGAAGGAATACAGGCCTTTCATTGGTTCAGTGAGAAGTAACTTTACGGCAGGGTTTACGTGGGTAGCAGAGCTGAGCCTTTGCTGAGTTTTCCAGCTCCCGTACTTTATCCCTTACTGGATTCCTTGCTGGACGTGTTATTTCCTCTGAGACAAGGACACTTTGGCTTCCCTTGCTCAGTTCCTTCTGGAAGCTGAAGATGAGCCGGTAAGTTCACTTCTCATTTCTGGGAATCGACCTGGTTGTTTTCTGGACGTTTGTGGCCCCATGCTCACCTTCAAGGCGTTGGTTTGCCTACCGTGATTTCTTTCGTTGCTTGTTGTTAAGACTTTAAAGTTTGCCTTTTCTGTGCCAGTGAGTCTAGTGTCCTGGGTCTGGCATTACCCGGCCTGACTTCAAATATCCCAAGCTACCTTCTTTTCTGCTTTTCAAACATAGATTATTTATTCAGTTGAATAACATTGTTGCTATTTCTATGACTGCTGTCCATTCTTTCCCTCTCCTGATTTCTATATGTGTTTCCAGACCCATCAATCCCTGGCTGTATCTCCCTCACGCTCTGAGACTCAGTGCTGGCTTGCTCTTTTTCCTCTGTGAATGATTACTTTTCTGGTAAAATCATGTGCCTTGGCTGGAAGGTTCTAATGCCACCTACGTGCATGACTTATATCCAAGTAAGTCAACGATATTTTGTCCTTTTTAAATTTGTATCAAGGAGGTCTATGGGCTTGCTATACAAAGTGTAGTCTGGGAATGAGTGGCTTTCAGCATGTTAGGGGAGCTTTTAGAAACACAGAGCCTCAAGCCCCATCTCAGATGTACTGAGTTAGAATCCACGTTGTAACAAGAGCCCCAGGTGATTTTCATGAACATTGTAAAGGACTGATGTATGGTGTAGCACTTATAGGATGAACTGCTCCCACCTGAGACTAATTGTGCCTCTCAACCCTCCCAATCACTACTGTTTCCAACTTCCTTATCACCACCAATGTAATTTTACAAACCTGTGTTGGGTGATGATGTGAACTATGACTAACAACCCATGATTCTGCAGGAACCCAGAGTCTCTCTGTGTACATTTACATTTGTTGTTTCTTGGTATAACTTTGCACAAGGCCTTTTCAACTATGTCAGCGTACCAGAGGAATATTTCTTCATGCTTTTGGCCATGATCTGATGTGGGCTTGGATGACAGGCAGTCTGAGGGTCCAGGGTGGATGAGTACCACTCAAGTTCAACAATAAATTTTAGGTGCTTAATATAATGCTGGCCCCCAGTAGGTGACCATCCAAACATCTCTCATCAGCATTTATTATGGAGAAGATGTTGAAAGTAGATGAGGCTGAGTGAACTAACTCCACCCCAGAGCTTCTGTGGTGGGTGGGGTCAGAAGTACTGGCCTGGACAGTGACCAGCGAATGGCCTTGTTTCCAGAAACCCATTGCTAAAGAAGAGGACTCCAGCCAGTGACTGAGTCCACAAGTCAGGTTCAACCGTTGCAGGGAGGGGACTAATTAGACATATACAGAGTGTCAGAGCCTCAGTCAAGACTGCCTACATTCAGGAAAGGGCTATAGCCCCCAGAGTAGGAAACCAGCACATTAACCTGGAGACCCAGGTGGACAGACCCTTATTCATAAGCATTGCCATAGAAAGAACATGGGTCACACACGGGTTTGTGTAACTTTGAGTTACTTTATCCTCAGATGGTCTCCCTAAGCAAATGAAAATGTATGTCCAAGGTCTAATAGAGGACTCAAATAGTAGATATTTAATTAAATGGTAGTTACTATTATGCTTATTATAGAGGGCATCATATTCTTATGTGAGCCTGTGGACGTCGGGGCTGCTCCAGGTTCTCTGAATTCTGACCCAGTTGGTCGGAGGGTTGGGTAGCCAGTGTAGTACCTTGCTCAGGATCTGAGCAGAAAGAAGCATGCATGTTCAAAGTACAAGTGCCTAGCTAGTATTGGAGGACTATTTTTTTTCTTTCCTCTTTTGTTCTCTTGTGATTTGATGACTGTATTTAGTGTTGTGTTTGGATTCCGTTTCCTTTTTTGTGTGTATATCTATTATAGATTTTTGGTTTGTGATTACCATGAGGTTTTGGTATAGCGCACTCTCTCTCTCTATATATATATGTATACACACACACACACATGATTGTTTTGAGTTGCTGATCTCTTAATTTCAAATACATTTAAAATATCCTGCATTTGTACTCTCCTCCTCTCACGATTACTGGTTTTGATATCATATTGGTGTGTGGATGATTTCCTACCTTTACTGAATGTTTGCTTTTACCTGTAAGCTTTCCCATTTTGTAATTTGTCTTGTTGTGGTTTCTTCATTGTGTCTTTGGATGTAGAATATCTTTTTGGTAGGTTCCAGTCTTTTTTACTGATGGTTGTTCAGTTAGTTGTGATTTTGGTGTGCTTGTGAGAGGAGGTGAGCTCAGGTTCCTTCTACTTTGCCGTCTTGTACCTCCCCTCAAACTTTTCAATCAATGTATATCTGGTACCACAAATGCCTAGTAAGGGGAGGTTTCGTAAGCAGCCCAAGGTCAGAGAGCTAGTAAGTGCAGAGTCAAGATTCGTGTCCATGGTGGTCTGGCTCCAGAGCCTGTGCTTGGAAACACTACACTGCACTGCCTCCCAGCAGAATGAGAGAGGACGCTTCAGGAATTTGGACAAATATGCTCGAGACGGAAGAGGGCCAAAAGCAGGTCGTGTCTGAAAACATGAGAGTAAAGAGTTTCAGAAGAAATGGAGTCATCGTCAATGTGAAACACAGCAGAAAAACCAAATGTAAAAAGGAACAAAACTTAACCTTTAATATGAATTGAATTTTACTTATATGCTTTGAAAAGCCAGGTACTCTAGTATTTGCTGAAGTAGCCATCTTAGGTAGCGACTTAAATTATAAATGAGGAGAGGGGGGAAGCAAAAGTATCATATACCTAATTTCTGAGGTAACTAAAACTGTTATTATTATTTTCCCTACATCATAACCCCAGTGTGGGATCTTCTTCACCCCTAAATCTTCTCTGTGTTCTCAAAAATAATATGTTCTCTTGGAAGCTTTGTATATTTCTCAGTATCTCTATATATGTCTGTGCTGTAACAATATACATGTTGGAAGGAATCTATCATTTTATCCTGAAATGGAATCCAAATTTCCCTCAACTAAATGTTCCAGCCAAACTGTTCTTTATACACATGTGTTTGGCCTTATTAGGGAAGGTTCTTTGCTAACCGTGTATTTGTTATTTTATATATAGTCAAAGAGTTGTGCTACGCAATCACATCACTCTGACATCTGAGCAGTAAGCAGGTGGTGATGAGGCGTTCAGGACAACCATACACCCAGAATTCTACACAAAGAAAACCAAGAAGATTACTCTGAGATAGAGAATAAATAACGGAAATAACCAGTGTCTAAAGTAGTTTTGCTGACCTCAGTTGGAATTCAGTTCTGCCTCTTGTGACCTTGGAAATTGCCTTAACCTACCTGGGATTCAGGTTTCTCTTCAATAAAATGAGGGAAATAATACTTACTTTGCAATATTGTTGTTATATTCAGCCACACAATACAGAGCCTGACACATAGTGTGTGTTTAGTAAATGGTAGTCATTATTATTGTACATGTTATTGCTCTTACCCTACCATAACTCTTAAGGTTTGGGAAAGTTTTCTCATGGCATGTCAAAACACAGTTTAAAGTAAGAAACCAAATAAAGTGGTTTCATCAATACTACTGCATTAAAATAAGAAAGAAAAAGAAGTGGGAAAGTGGCTATTTCTCTGAAGAGAAACTGAAAGGTATACCTCCTCACCCTATGAAGACATGACACACTGAAATATTGACAGGGATCAGGTAGACAATATAAATGATTAAAGCATTTAATCATGTGTATGTGATGTGTATCCAGGTTCTAGGCTGGTTTGCCTTCAGCTACCTATGCCTTCCTTTCCTTGCTCTGCTCTGTATCCTAGAAGGGTTCACCCCTGAAGGTTGTGTCCCCCAGGCTCCCAGTCAGCTGGCTTCCTGCAGGGTGAAGTTACAGTAGGAGACCAGAGGGCATGGTAAAGAGGGAAGCCAAGTTATTCCTGTCCTCCTCTTTCTCTACCTCTAAGAGCCTCTCCAGCAAAGGCTGCATCTCCTGCGGATTCCAGTACCTGGAGTAGCCATGGCCCCTGGGCTCCTACAGCACCATCTCCTTTTTCTCTTCAGCAAAGTGGTAGAAGCGGCATCTTGCTGTGTCAGTCTCTGGTTTATTTCACAGTCCCTGTGATTCTCTCTTCTCCTCCATCACCTGTGTCACTAGTTCCCTGTGTTATAGTTTTGGTTTCTGTATTCCTGGCTAGACTCTGACTGATGGATTCTGTAAGCTTAAATGCAAGAAGAGCTGCCGAGAGTCCAGGAATGGAATGGGGGGAGCCTTCTGGTCACCTGCTCTTCATCTGTGGTCAATTGGCACAAAGTAGGAACTCAGACACAGTGTGGTCAAATTCTCCAAACTTTCAAAAGAACCTGAACATTCAGATTTTTATGTACAATCTGCTGTTTAGAAAACATTAGCAGTTAATTCCGTGTTTGTAAGGACTGCAGGCCAAATGAAACATCTCTGTAGACCCCATATAATGTGAAGGTTAGAAATGTATAACTTCCACTTACTACTTATGTAATAGTTTATTACTTTTTTCTTAGTACAGCATCTTCTGCCAGTCTTATGTACAGAGGACCCCATAACCATTCTAAGAAAAATGATTTCTCTACTGTATTTCTTAAGGTAATGCTAGGTACTCTAACAAATAAATCCCCAAATTTTAGTGCCTTAACACTATAGAAATTTCTTTCTCATTCACATAATACTTTGGTGTAGTTGTTCCCTTTTGGCCAGAGGCTTTTCCCTACACAGTGACCCAGGATTATGGCTCTACCATCTCCTGGGGCCTGGAATCCTCTGCATCCAACTGGCAGATGGGAAAGAGAGAGTGGAGAAGGCATGCCCACTGTTTATCCATCTTGGCATACACCCCTTTGGAGAGAACTAGTCACACAGCCACACCTAAATGAATATCGCCTTGGCTGGGCAGCTGTCTCCCAGTCCCGGGACCACACTATAGGAAATGTGTGACTTCCAATGTGCAGTTAGCTGTCTATGCCACATTCACACTGCCTATAAACAAGGCAGGGTATGAAACTGTCTGAATGGGAGCCTCACATAAGAGGAAATCCACGCTGATAAATATTTTGACTATCTAAACAGAAGGAATTAGGATAATCAAGGCGTCTTCAACAGAGAGCTCTAGTGAATAAAAATAAAGAGCTAGGAAAAGGACTAGACAGACATATAAATCTCATTACAGCACAGTTTAGTGAGTATTATCATTCCTATTAGACCCATGTGAAATCTGAGGCCTGTAAATATTTTAAATAACTTGTCCAAAGAATCACAACCAATAATTACGCCCATTCCGGAACATGCTATTTTGGAATTCCCTCAGACATTGCTTTTAGATGGGGTTTATTCTATTGCAATAAAGTAACTTTTATTGCCTTCCATTGAGACAAGCAAAACAGAAGAGAAAAATATCTTGGGGAGAGGCGAGAGTGTATTTAGAATTTCTCATTGCGTATTGTTGAGTCCTTGGGTTGAACTAACCCACAGAGAAATTAGGTTATTTACTTAATGGACTGGTCATAATTTTCTAGGGAAAATGTGGGGAGAGCCATGACTTAGTCACTTAGTGCTATTGAACACACTGATTTGTGGTCTGGAATTAATCAACACTGAAAATGAAGTACCACCAAGCTGCTGAATTTATACATTGATTTTTTTCAAGAAACATTTTCAAGTGCCTAGGCTGTATTACTCACGGTGGTAGATGCCAAGAATACAAAAAAGAATACTAACTACTATTAACTGAATACCTACTTTATGCCAAGTACTTTTATATACATTATCAAACACCATCTTTACTATGATACTTCACGGTAAGTGATACTATCAACAAGTTTTGTTTTATTTCCACTCTTTAAATTTTACTACTTTTACATAGCTGGTTTGAAGAAGATCTAACTTAAAGTTATAGCAATCTGACTCTACAGATTGTACTCTTTCTGTCATGATATCTACTCTCTTCCTGGCTTATGGAAAAAGTGAAATGCTTATGATCAAATAGGTGACATTTTACCAGGGAGGAGAAACAAGTAAAGAGTTATAAAAACAATACAGGAAATGATATTGCTCTAGACGTATTTTAATGCTTCACTCATTTTGTTTATTCTGTTTATACAATAGCTGATTCAATAGTTCCTACTTTTGCACACAGGTTTTCTTTCTTGGGCATGCCCCAAGGCCACTTTTTACAATGTGCAAAAAGCATGTGTTCAGGAAATGTGTTTACCAAAGTAGTGTACCATGGATAAAGGGAGGATGATGAGATCATCTCTGATATTTGCAGGTAACATAAATCTGAAGGAGATTTAAACACTTATAACTATCTTTAAATATGTGGCAATAGTTAGCATATTAATTGTGACCATATATGTGAATTTATATCTGTGAACAAAGAACATAGACCAACCTGAAATCTGAACTTTACTTGGTAAGACTTAAAAATAATTATATTTTAGTAATGCATTTTATACTATCTTAACATCTAGCTTTTATTCATTTTTAAAAATGTTTGGTCTTTCTACTGAGAGGAATTGCAAAATGAATTCAATAACTAGCAGCTTTATAGTTTTTACTATGTGTAAAGAACTTTAAAAGGTGCTTTTCAAGTGCTTTGCATATATTGCCTCATTTAATACAACATGCTTTTGAGGAAACTCATGATTATCCCTAATCTACAGAGGAAGAAACTGAGGAAGAAAGAGACTAAATAACTTGCCTGAGGTCACATAGATTCTAAGTTGCAGAGCTGTGATTCAAATTTAGGTCCTCCAGTGCCATGCTTCTGCTCTTAACCCTGTCACCCCACTGCCTCTCCATTGGGCCAGAAGTGCATACTGTATGGAGAGCACTGTGAGGGCTATGCCACCTCTCCTGAGTGACCTGGAATCTAATTGAAGAGCCATAATATGCCACCATCTAAATTTATATCAGTGTTAAATTAATTTTAAGGAAGCATTGTATAACATACTGAATTATTATTGTTAATTGGATAAGTAACAAAGATCAGAGAAAGTCAAGGTAGACCAGTTGATTTTTATTGCTGGTCTAAACCAAACATGGAATCTATTTTGATTCATATAAATTGCATGGCAGTCCAATAAAAATGCTATTAGCATCCCTGTTTTACAGATAGAAAGTAAATAACATGTTCATAATCCTGTAGCTAGGAGGTGAGTGAAGTAAGGCAGTTGTCCTCAAAGTGTGTTCCATGGACAAGCAGCATCAGCATCACCTGGGAGTTTGTTAAAAATGCAAATTTCCGGGCCTAACCCAGACCTGTTGAGTCAGATCTCTGGGACTGAGGTTCAGAAATTTGTGTTTCAATCAGCTTTCTAGGTGATTCTTATGCACACTTAAGTCTGGGAAGCACTTGGCTAAGGTATGAATTCTGTGATGATTGTGAGATCTACTTGATGTGAAACTTCGTATCTTTGCCACTGCAGTATGCTGTGACCTGGAATAGTTGAGAGAGTTTCATGAAAGAAAGATAAGAGCTGTTCTTTGAAGGATTTGTGAAATAGGAGTCAGTGGAAAGGATAGAGGGGGCATTACAGGAGGGGTCAGTTACTGGACAGTCACTCAGGATGGCTGCCATGTTCATCTTCTCCTAGATTTAACTGTTTCACCCAAAACTCTTTCAGATCACTTATTGGACTATGGGTAGGTTTTTAATACAGAGGTGGAATCTGCAATCTTGTCAGTAATCCATGGAGAGGCTTTGCATGAAATGTTCAGCCAGTAATTAATTAATGCTAGTAATTAAGCCAGTCATTTGGATTTGGACTATGGACTATGGAGGGGGAACCATCAGTAGGTAGCAAGAATAGCTGAACAGACATATAGGGAGAGGCAGATACAACATAAGAAAAAAAAAAAAGACAACCTTTCCATAGATATTTTATACATTTTTTTCCAGTTCTTCTTTCTTTTTTTAAAAGAACTTTATTGGCGTATACTTGATTTACAATGTCGTGTTAGTTTCAGGTGTACAGCAAAGTGATTCAGTTATACATATACATATATCCACTCTTTTTTAGATTCTTTTCCCATACAGGTCAATACAGAGTATAGAGTTCCCTGTGCTATACTGTGGGTCCTTATCCATTACCTATTTTATATATAGTAGTGTGCATATGTCAATCCCAATCTCCAAATTTATCCCTCCCCACCCTTTTACCTCGTGGTAACCATAAGTTTGTTTTCTACATCTGTGACTCTTTTACTCTTTTGTAAATAAGTTCATTTGTCCCATTTTTTTAGATTCCACATGTAAACAATATCATATCTTTGTCTTTCTCTGACTTCATTCAGTGTGACAATCTCTAGGTCCATCAATGTTGCTGCAAATGGCATTATCTTGTTCTTTTTTATGGCTGAGTAATATTCCTTTGTATATATGTATCACATCTTTATCCACTCCTCTGTCAATGGACATTTAGGTTGCTTCCATGTCTTGGATATTGTAAATAGTGCTGCAATGAGTATTGGGGTGCATGTATCTTTTCAAATTATGCTTTTCTCCAGATATATGCCTAGGAGTGGGACTGCTGAATCATATAGTAGTTCTATATTTAGTTTTTTAAGAAACCTCCATACTGTTCTCCATAATGGTTTTACCAATTCATATTCCCACCAAAAGTGCAAGAGGGTTCCCTTTTCTCCACACCCTCTTGAGCATTTACTGTTTGTAGATTTTTTGATGATGGCCATTCTATTTGGTATGAGGTGATACATCATTGTAGTTTTGATTTGCATCTCTCTAACAATTAGTGATGTTGAGCATTTTTTCATGTGCTTTTTGGCCATCTGTATGTCTTCTTTGGAGAAATGTCTATTTAGATCTTCTGCCCATTTTTGGTTGCTTTGTTGTTGTTGTTATTGAGCTGCATGAGCTGTTTGTATATTTTGGAGATTAATCCCTCTTTTGTTGCTTTATTTGTAAATATTTTCTCACATTCTGAGGGTTGTCTTTTTGTTTCTGGTTTTTGTTGCTGTGTAAAAGCTTTTAAGTTTAATTAGGTCCCATTTGTTTATTTTGTTTTTTATTTTTATTACTATGGGAGGTGGATAAAAAAAGATCTTGCTTTGATTTACGTTAGAGTGTCCTGCTTATGTTTTCCTCCAGGAGTTTTATAGTATCCAGCCTTACATTTAGTTTTTTTTTTTTTTTTTTTTTTTTGTGGTATGCAGGTCTCTCACTGTTGTGTCCTCTCCCGTTGTGGAGCACAGGCTCCGGATGCGCAGGCTCAGCGGCCATGGCTTGCGGGCCTAGCCACTCCACGGCATGTGGGATCTTCCTGGACCGGGGCATGAACCCGTGTCCCCTGCATCGGCAGGTGGACTCTCAACCACTGCACCACCAACGAAGCCCATATTTAATTTTTTAACCCATTTTGAGTTTCTTTTTTGTGTGGTGTTAGAGAGTGTTCTAATTTCATTCGTTTACATGTAGCTGTCCAGTTTTCCCAGCACCGCTTATTGAAGAACTGTCTTTTCTCCATTGTATAGTCTTTCCTCTTTTGTCATAGATTAGTTGACCTTAGGTGTGTGGATTTATCTCTGGACTTTCTGTGCTGTTCCATTGATTTTATATTGGGTTGGCCAAAAAGGTTGTTCAGGTTTTTCTGTAAGATGGTATGGAAAAACCCAAATGAACTTTTTGGCCAATCCAATATTTCTGTGTTTGTGCCAGTACCATACTCTTTTGATGACTGTAGCTTTGTAGTGTAGTCTGAAGTCAGGGGGCCTGATTGCTCCAGCTTCGTTTTTCTCTCTCAAGGTTGCTTTGGCTATTTGGGGTCTTTTGTGTCTTCGTACAAATTTTAAGATTTTTTGTTCTTGTTCTGTGGAAAATGCCATTGGTAATTTGATAGGGATTGCATTGAATCTATAGATTGCTTAGGGTAGTATAGTCATTTTGACAATATTGATTCTTCCAATCCAAGAACATGGTGTATCTCTCCATCTGTTTGTGTCATTTTTTATTTCTTTCATCAGTATCTTATAGTTTTCTGAATACAGCTCTTCTGCCTCCATGGGAAGGTTTATTCCTAGGTATTTTATTCTTTTTGATGTAATGGCAAATGGGATTGTTTCCTTGACTTCTCTTTCTGATCTTTCATTGTTAGTGTACAGGACTGCAGGAGATTTCTGTGTATTAATTTTGTATCCTGCAACTTTACCAAATTCATTGATGAGCTCTAGTAGTTTTCTGGTAGCATCTTTAGGATTTTCTATGTATAGTGTCATGTCATCTGAAAACAGTGAAAATTTTACTTCTTGTTTTCCAATTTGTATTCCTTTTATTTCTTTTTCTTCTGATGGCTGTAGCTAGAACTTCCAAACTATGTCGAATAAAAGTGGTGAGAGAGGACATCCTTGTCTTGTTCCTGATCTTAGAGGAAACACATTCAGTTTTTCACCATTGAGAATGATGTTAGCTTGGGTTTGTCATATATGGCCTTTATTATGTTGAGGTCGATTCCCTTTACGCCCACTTTCTGGGGAGTTTTTATCATAAACGAATGTTGAATATTGTCAAAAAGCTTTTTCTGCTTCTGTTGAGATGATCACATAGTTTTTATTCTTCAGTTTTTTAATGTGGTGTATCACATTGATTCATTTGCATATACTGAAAAATCCTTGCACCCCTGGGATAAATCCCACTTGATCATGGTGTATAATGCTTTTAATGCATTGTTGGATTTGGCTTGCTAGTATTTTGTTGAGGATTTTTGCATCTGTGTTCATCAGTGATATTGGCCTGTAATTTTTACTGTGGTATCTTTGTCTGGTTTTAGTATCAGAATGATGGTGGCCTTGTAGATTGAGCTTGGGAGCATTCCTCTGCAATTTTTTGGAAGAGTTTCAGAAGGAAATGTTAGAATTAGAAGTCTATCAAACATTAGAATTCTCTAAATGTTTGATACAATTCGCCTGTGAAGCCATCTTGTCCTGGACTTTTGTTTGTTGGAAGTTTTTAAATCACAGTTTCAATTTCAGTACTTGTCATTGGGCTATTCATATTTTCTATTTCTTTCTTGTTCAGTCTTGGTAGTTTGTACCTTTCTAAGAATTTGTCCATTTCTTCTAGGTTGTCCATTTTATTGGCATATAGTTGCTTGTAGTAGTCTCTTAGGATCCTTTGTATTTCTGTGGTGTCTGTTGTAACTTCTCCTTTTTCATCCCGAATTTTATTGATTTGAGCCCTCTCCCTTTTTGTTCCTGATGAGTCTAGCTAAAGGTTTATCAATTTCGTTTACCTGTTCATAGAACCAGCTTTTAGTTTCATTGATCTTTTCTATTGTTTTCTTTGTCTCTATTTCATTTATTTCTGCTCTGATATTTATGATTTCTTCTAACTTTGGGTTTTGCTTGGTCTTCTTTCTCTAGTTGCTTTAGTTGTAAGGTTAGGTTGTTTATTTGAGGTTTTTCTTATTTCTTGAGGTAAGATTCTATTGCTATAAACTTCCCTCTTAGAACTGCTTTTCCTGTGTCCCATAGGTTTTGGATCATCATGATTTTGTTGTCATTGTCTATAGGTATTTTTTAATATCCTCTTTGATTTCTTCCGTGATCCATTCATTGTTTAGTAACATACTGTTTAGCCTCCATGTGTTTGTGTTTTTTACCATTTTTTCCTGTAATTGATTTCTAATCTCATAGCATTGTGGTTGGAAAAGATGCTTGATATGATTTTGATTTTCTTAAATTTACCAAGGCTTGATTTGTGGCCCAAGATATGATCTATCCTGGAGAATGTTCCATGTGCACTTGAGAAGAATATTCTGCTGCTTTCAGATGGAATGCCCTATAAATAGCAATTAAGTCCACCTGGTCTCATGTGTCATTTAAGGCTTGTGTTTCCTTATTGATTTTCTGTCTGGATGATCTGTTCCTTGGTTCAAGTGGGGTTCAGTCTCTCGCTATACTGTGTTACTATCTGTTTCTTATTTTATGGCTGTTAATATTTGCCTTATGGATTGAGGTGCTCCTATGTTTGGTACATAAATATTTACAATTGTCATATCTTCTTGGATTGATCCCTTGATCATTATGTAGTGTCCTTCCTTGTTTCTTATACCAGTCTTTTTTTTTTTTTCTTTTTTGCGATACGCGGGCCTCTCACTGTTGTGGCCTCTCCCGTTGCAGAGCACAGGCTCTGGACGTGTAGGCTCAGTGGCTATGGCTCATGGGCCCAGCCGCTCTGTGGCATGTGGGATCTTCCCGGACTGGGGCACTAACCTGTGTCCCCTGCATCAGCAGGCGGACTCTCAACCACTGCGCCCTCTTATACCAGTCTTTTAAGAGGAAACCCTCTTATACCAGTCTTTTTTAAAGTCTATTTTGTCTGATATGAGTATTGCTACTCCAGCTTTCTTTTGATTTCCATCTGCATGGAATATCTTTTTCCATCCTCTCACTTTCAGTCTGTGTGTGTCCCTACGTCTGAAGTGAGTCTCTTGCAGACAGAACATATATTGTTTTTGTATCCATTCAGCCAGTCTATGTCTTTTGGTTGGAGGATTTAATCCATTTACATTTAGGGTAATTATATGTATGTTCCCACTGCCATTTTCTTAGTTGTTTTTGACTAATTTGTTTTTGTTGGTCTTCTTTCTTCCCTTCTTCATTTGTTCTCTTCTCTTGTGATTTGATGACTATATTTAGTGTTGTGTTTGGGTTGCTTTTTCTTTTTGGTGTGCATATCTATTGTAGTTTTTTGGTTTGCAGTTCCCATGAGGTTTTGATATAGCAGTCTATATATGTATAATGTTGTTTTAAATTGCTGGTCTCTTAATTTCAAATGCAGTTCCCATTTCCTGCATTTATAATCTCCTCTTCTCATAGTTGCAGGTTTTGATATCATATTTATGTGTGGATGATTTCCTACTTTTACCATATATTTACCTTTACCAGTGAGCTTCCCCATTTGTGATTTTCTTTTTTCTAGTTGTGGCCTCTTTTTTTTTTTCTTGCCTAGAGAAGTTTCTTTATCATTTGTTGTAAGGCTAGTTTAGTGGTTCTGAATTTTCTGAGGGTTGTGTTTTTTGTCTGTAAATCTTTTGATTTCTCCATCGAATCTGAATGAGAGCCTTACTGGCTAGACTACTCTTTGTTGTAGGTTTTTCCCTTACATCACTTTAAATATATCATGCCACTCCCTTCTGGCCTGAAGAATTTTTGCTGAAAAATCAGCTGATAACCTTATGGGGATTCCCTTGTATGTTATTCATTGCTTTCCCTTGTTGCTTTTATTTTTTTTTCTCTGTATTTAATGTTTTTCTTTCTTTTTTTTTTTTGCGGTATGTGGGCCTCTCACTGTTGTGGCCTCTCCCGTTGCAGAGCACAGGCTCTGGACGCACAGGCTCAGTGGCCATGGCTCATGGGCCCAGCCGCTCCATGGCATGTGGGATCTTCCCAGACCGGGGCATGAACCCGTGTCCCCTGCATTGGCAGGCGGACTCTCAACAACTGCGCCACCAGGGAAGCAGTGTATTTAATTTTTGTTACTTTGATTACTGTGTGTCTTGGCATGTTCCTTCTTGTGCTTATCCTGTATGGGACTCTGCACTTCTTGAACATGGGTGACTGTTTCCCTTCCTATGTTAGGGAGGTTTTCAGCTATATTGCTTCAAATATTTTTTCAAACCCTTTCCCTCTCTCTTCTTCTTCTGGGAGCCCTATGATGCAAATGTTGGTGTGTTTAATGTTGTCCCAGAAGCCTCTGAGGCTGTCCTCATTTCTTTTCATTCTGTTTTCTTTATTCTGTTCTATGGCAGTGATTTTCACCACTCTGTGTTCCAGCTCACTTACTCATTCTTCTGCCTCACTTGTTTTGCTATTGATTCCGTCTAGTGTATTTTTCAATTCAGTTATTGGATTGTTCATCTCTGTTTGTTCTTTAAATCTTCTATCTCTTTGTTAAACATTTCTTGTATTTTCTCGGTCTGTGCCTCCATTTCTTTTCCGAGATTTTGGATCATCTTTACTATCATTACTCTGAATTCTTTCTCAGGTAGATTGTCTATCTCCTCTTCATTTGGTTATTCTTGTGGGTGTTTATTTTGTTTCTTCATCTGCACCATATTTTTCTGTTGTCTCATTTCATCTAACTTTCTGTGTTTGTGGTCTCCTTTCTGCAGGCTGCAGGATCATAGTACCTCTTGCATCTGGTGTCTGCCCCCTGGTGGGTGAGGTTGGTCCAGGTTCTTGTGCAGGCTTCCAGGTGGGAGGGACTGGTGCCTGCACTCTAGTGGGTTGAGTTGGATTTTGTCCCTCTGGTGGGCAGGGCTGTGTCAAGTGGTGTATTTTGAGGTGGCTGTGAGCTCACTTTAGGCAACCTGTCTACTGATGGGTGGGGCTATGTTCCTATCTTGTTGGTTGTTTGGCCCAAGGCCTTCCAGCACTGGATCCTGCAGGTTGTTGGGTGCGCCGGGTCTTAGTGCCAAAATGGGGACCTCCGGGAGAGCTCATGCCAATCAGTATTCCCTGGGGCCTCTGCTACCAGTGTCCTTGCCCCCACAGTGAGCTACAGCTAACCCTCATCTCCCCAGGAGACACTCCAAGACCCCGAGGTAAGTCTAGCCCAGGTTCCTATGGAGGTACTCTTTTGTGTTGGGTTCCAGTGCATGTGAGACCTTGTATGCTCCCTCCAAAGGTGGAGTCTCTGTTTCTCCCAGCCCTGTGGATCTCCTGCACTCAAGCCCCACTGACCTTCAAGGCTAAATGCTCTGTAGGTTCTTCTTCCCCATGCCACACCCTCAGACTGTCTTGGAGGGCTATTTTTATGTGCGAACATCCCTGTGTAGCCTGAGTGGGTTTAATATTTTTTGGTGCAAGGGCTGTTTTTAGTATAGATGTCCGCACACCTCTGTGTATGCTGGCCATTATCCCCTTGATAGGAGTTGTAACTGATGTTGTGGTGAGCAGAGCCTGCACTGGATATTGAGCAGAGCCTCCCCTTTGCTCTGTGGTTGTCACTACCTGTCAGGTGGGGTCTGCTCCCTAGTTGTTAGAGTAGCGGTCCCCTGATCTGTTTCTTAGCTGTGTTTCTGATCTGTGGTTCAAAGCAGGTGGGATTGGAGCACTCCTACTGGGAGAAAAGCCACTGAATAATCCTCCTCTGGAGCTATTCACTGGTGAGTGTGCTTTGTTGTGTCACATTTCACCTGTTGTATGAGCTCTCAGACTACACTGTTGGTACTGCTCTCAGTCCAACCTTAACCATGGGTATGTCAGCAATTGGTCCTGGTATTTCTCAGGCATTGGTTTCACCAGGTCACCAGTGTAGATCCACTGAAGTCAGGTCCCAGGATTGCAGTAATCATGGATCTGGACCAGCTTTGGGCACTAGGGAGACAGCTCAGACTCTACCCTGGCCCAACCACCACATGTATGTGCCCACATGTATGTCTTCTCAGGCTGTCTCCTCACAGCTAACAGCAGTCTTCTCCTCAGGTCTGCTCTCCAAAACCCATGTTCCAGCACCCAGCCCCTATCTGCACTGGTGGACCATGTCTCAGGCTGAGGCACGCAGGGCTCATGGCACAGACCATCTCTGTAAGTCTCACTCTGTCCTGCCTGCCACAGACTGGTTGTTGCACATTTCTCCTGGCCCTCAAAGCTCCCCTTCTGTCCCAGCTTATCTCCCCACAAGTGAGGAGACTTCCCTGGGTGCAGAACCTCTCCTCTCCTTCAGCTTCCCCGACCTCAGGGATGCGGGTCCTATCCCACTTCCTCTCCTCTTCCTTTTCCCTTCTTCTTTCTTTTTTCCTATCCTGTTACACAGGGATCTTGCTTTTCCTTTTAGGTGTCTGAGGTACTCTGCTAGTGTTCAGCAGGTGTTCTGTGAGAATTGTTCTATTTGTAGATGTATTCTTGATGCATTTGTGGGGAGAGGGGAACTCCACATCCTCCTACTCTTCCACAATTTTGACTCCCCCTTGCCAGTTCTTATTTCTATTTATGAGTATTGTTAAACTCCTTTTTTAGGAACTCTGTGTAAATATAATCTAAGACTAACCATAGTCCTTTACCTAACATAAGAAAAAGGCAAGGAAACTTGAAGGAGCAAAGCATTTGGATGGTCAGCTGTGGGGCCCAATTTGAATGGGCAGAAGTCTTTTTGGCAGGAATAACAGGACACAGAGCTGGTGAGAAGGAAGTTCATATGAGTGAAAAAATGTTCTTAGGCTGCTAAGTCACTTTCGTACATCCTCTCCCTAAATTCTACTTCTTATAATTCTCATCTCCTACCATGCACCAGCAGCACCAAGTGATGAACATTAAAACCTTATGGTACCAACTTCTTTCTAGCAAATGACTTATCCCTAGTAGCAAAGGCACTTCCTCCTCTGCAGGGGTCAACTTGTCCTAAGACATTCAAACACTTGCTTCTCTTGCTCTTCAGATGCCAGGAAGTTGGCTCCTTTGACCACACAGAGTAGCCCTGCCCTACACCTCAGGTCACTTTGTAAAACCTGTCTCAGCTTTTTTCTTTGCCACATTCCTACTGTACCTGCTCCCCTCACGCCAGCACAATGCACAGAGATATAGACCATTCATGCTGAGGTACCTAAACATGGTAATAATGACACTCATGGTAAATATCACCTTTCTAAAAGGTTGTTTAGAGGATATAATGAGTTTATGTACTTGAATACAATTTGTAAATTGTTAAGTAGGCCTAGGTTTTAATATTATTATTATTACTATTCATAATATTACTTATTGATATTTTTATTCATGGCTCCATTAGCTTTTAAAATGTTAAGTTGTACTGGATTTGCATAGCTAATAACAGAGTTTGGACTTTACTTTCTAGTATCCTTAGAGATTTAAAGTAAGGTAGTAAAAGTAAGCTTTTAACTCAGTTAAAAGCTGAGTTTTAGCAATAGTTTATCTAATCGTGATGTAGGGACTGAAGAGAGGAAATACCAGGATTGGGGTGTTAATGTAAGAGCCTATTATCCTGTACCCAGGTATTTGGCCCAAGGGTTGAGTAGTGGTCATGGAAATGGAAAGGAAGGGATAGTTTGCTGAGGCATATAGGCTGCAGAAATCATTAGTTCTTGATGACTGACTGACTGGCAATGAAGAAAGAGTCAGAGGTGACTATGTGGTTTGGAGTCTGCATCTTTGGGAAGAATGAATTACTTTAAATTTTACCCTCATGTCTAAGCTAAATTGTAGGTTTGCTTTGTCAAACGGTATCCTTCTATACAATCTTTATAACATTCTTTTATTATTTTCTATGTATCCTTTTGGATCTTGGGTCACTTTTATTACTGCATAGACCTAGTTTTCAACAATCTGGATCCAAATTGCTTTTTAAGGATGAGACTTGATATGGTGCTGAGATATGGGGCCTTATTTTGTCCTTGAGGTTTGGTTGAAAGTGATCCCTCTAGTCAGACTCTCCATGAAGGAACTGGGAAAGGGAATAAAACCAGCTCATCTCATTCTCCATCTGTTGTCAGAGCTGCTCAGGTGTCTACTCCAAACCCTCCAACTCCCACTGTTAGCTGGAGTTAACATAACTCTTTAAGTTAAAGGATCCAGAGAAAAGAAAGGAAGCTACAAACAAAAACAAAATCAGATGGAACCAGCTGGGACCAACAGGCGATACATCTGACCTGGCGAGACACTGAGTCTCATTATACGCTGATTTTACTACATTAGCATATTAAATGATACACCTACTGGTGGCCATGACTGAACATTAAGAACAAAAAAGGATAAAAACAGGGTGGCACTGCACTCCCCTGAAAAAGCCTTGCTTCCTCCCCAGTAGACTGATGAATATACCTCCCCATCATTAGCCTTGCTCCTCCTTCTTTTGTCTTTACTCTTTAAAATTAAATCACTCTTGCCAGGTGGGTGAGAAGTTGATCTGTGAACTTAGTTCTCACTTCATTCTTTGGCCACTGAATAAAGCTTGTGCTTTGTCATTCTCAGCTTCCATTTCATTATTCACCTACTCAAACCCAAAAGGAGAAAACCCTCCCCACACTGAGGGAGAGAGCCTCTGCTGGGCTAGGGCCTGAGCAGGGTCCATATGACTTAATTAGGTAACACATCCTCTGCTTTTCAGTTTTTCAGTTCTACTATTCCCTTCTGTCTCAGCCTGTTAAAATTAGTGTTTCAGGGGCAGCTACAGAGCTAGAACTGTAGTCCAGGCCTCTGAAGTAAACTTAACCAAAGATTTCAGTGGGAAGAACAGAATTATTCGTGTCTTGTAGCCACTGTGTGTGTGTGTGTGTGTGTGTGTGTGTGTGTGTGTGTGTGTGTGTGAGAGAGTGAAAAAGAGAGGGAGAGGGAGGGGGGGAAGGAAGAGAGGGACCACAGTTTATTCAACATAAGTATTTGAGCTTTTTTTTCCTCAAATGGAAGCATACAGAATTTCTATATTAAAATACGCTATATTTTCTATAAATGTTTTCTCTCAAGTTATGGGTTTAGTTTCATCCTGCTTTATTCTTTTCTTTAGGAAAGGATGGTGTTAAAATGCCATCAAGTAAAATAAGGGTTTTTATGCTGAAGTCTCCACATCAGCAAATTTACATTTTGTAAGAACACTCTAAGGGGATATCAGCTTCTTCCCTTAAAAAGTTAGATGGATCCATTTCAGTTGTGCACATCCAGCTTCATGCTCTAACGTGGCCATATTGCTTTAGCTTTCATTTAAGGCACAGGTTTCTGGTGATAATATACATCGACGCTTTTCCAGTATTGGCTGAGAATGGCGCTCTAAAGAATTCGACTTGAGTCATTAGTAATGAAAACTTAAACCTGTGACCCCCAAATGGATGAATTCTGTTAATGCTTTAATGTATTCAACACTTTCTAAACTTATACACATTTTCAGATATGACTAACTTTATTTTTTTAATGACTATATAAGAAATACTTTAGTTGTATGATAAAAGGAAAAGTTGCCCCTGTAAGTCAAAATTCAAAGCATGCTATCACAAATAGCAATTATTTAGTTCTCTAAAATATATAACCTGACTGCTTTCATATAATTTAAAATGTGTCTTAAATGTGCCTGATTTTTATAAATCTGTTATCAATATTAGAGTTTTATATATCATAAATTGAAACTTGAGACATCAACTATGTCTAATTAATTGTCATGTCATGACAGTGTATGGGTAAATTCTGAGTAGTCATAATTTTTAAGAAATGTGTTTTCTTTATACACTATTGATTTCTGATTATTTCAGGTGAGATCAACTAGCTATGGTTTACATTATGTGGATCTGATTACTTGTGTTTCCATCAATGTTCCAGCACACTAAATTGGGATGACCACATAAAGGACAGGATATAGGAAAATCCCAAGTCAGAATGTCATTCCCTGAGACTGAGAATGATGTTACCTCCCTAGGGACCTGAGGAGAGGTAGCTCTCCCTGGAACTCAGCAGAAAAGGGTCATGTAGGGAGCACTGCCAAGAGACCACAGATTCCACTTAGGGGAAGTTGCCAACCCATGGTAAACCTGAAGGGAAGGATCCAGGAGAATAACTACCCTGGTCTCAATCCCATACCCATCTCTGATCTCCTGCCAGGGTTCGTTATTGACAGACCACCACCAGAAGCCAAAGGGTTGGGGATCCCACTAGGTAATCTACATAGGTCACCTCCCAGTGCAGAGAGCAACGTGGATAATGGTGGATACTATATCTGGTTGGGCAAACAGAAGATTTACTGCACAGTGTGGTGAAAGAAATAAGATAAATTCTACCTATTTAATGCCTCATTTAATTTTTTCAGCTTTATTGAGATATAATTTGCATATAACATTGTGTAAGTTTAAGGTACAATGTGATGATTTGATACATATACTGCAAAATGATTACCACAGTAGGGTTTGTTAACACCTCTATCCCCTCACATAATTTCCATTTCTTTTTGTGGTGAGACCATTTAATATCTACTCTCTTAGCAACTTTCATGTGTATAATACAGTATTGTTAACTATAGTCACCATGTTATACATGAGCTCTCCAGAACTTAATTTATAATTGGAAGTTTGTCCAACATCTCTCCATTTCCCCCACTGCCTGCTCTTGGTAACCACCCTTCTAGCTTCTGTTTCTGAATTAAGCTTTTTTAGATTCCACCTACAAGTGAGATCATATGGTATTTTCCTTCTCTGTCTGACTTATTTCATTTAGCGTAATGCCCTCAAGGTCCATCCAAGTTGTACCAAATGGCAGGATTTCCTTTATTCTCATGGCTGAACATTAAATTGTATCTATCTATATATATATCTACACACACACACACACACATACACACACACATATATATATACCAAATCTTTTTTAACTGTTCATCTGTGGGCAGACACTTAGGTTGTTTCCATATGTTGGCTATTGTAAATAATGCTGCGATGAACATAGGAATACAGATATCTCTTTAAGATACTGACTTCATTTCATATACCAAAGTATATATCCAAGTAGTAGGATTGCTGGATCGTATGGTAGTTCTATTTTTAATTTTTTGAGGAACCTCCATAGTGTTTTCCATTATGGCTTTACCAATTTACCTTCCCACCAACAATGCACAAGGGCTCCGTTTTCTCTACATCCATGCCAACACTTTTTATCTCCTGTCTTTTTGATAATAGCAATTCTAATAGGTGTGAGGTGATATCTTGTGGATTTGATTTGCATTTCCCTGATGATTAATAATGTTAAGCATTTTTTCAAGTATCTATTGACCATTTATATGTCATCTTTGGAAAAATGTCTATTCAGTTCCTCTGTTCACTTTTTAAGCAGATTTTTTTTTTTTCTGTTGAGTTGTATGAGTTCCTAATAGTTTAGATGTTAACTGCTTATCATATATCTGGTTTACAATATTTATGTCCCATTCCATAGGTTGCCTTTTCATTATGATGATTGTTTCTTTTGCTGTGCAGGAGCTTTTTAGTTTGATGTAGCCGCGCAGATTCATTTTTGCTTTTGTTGCTTGTACTTTTCATATTATATCCAACGTCTTACTGCCAGAATCAATGTCAAGGAGATTTTCCCTTAAGTTTTCTTCTAGGAGCTTTATGATTTCAGGTCTTATGATTAAGTCTTTAATCTATTTTGAGTTAATTTTTTGAGTAGTATAAGATAGAGATAGAATTTCATTCTTCTGCATGCCATTATCCATTTTTCCCAAAACCATTTATTGAAGAGAATATCTTTCCCATTGAGTATTCTTGGCTCCCTTGTCAAATATTAGTTGACTATATACATGAGTGTTTATTTCTGGGCTCTCAATTCTGTTCCATTGGTCTATGTGTCTATTTTTATGCTAGAACCATATTGTTTCGATTACTACAGATTTGTAGTAGTTTGAAATTAAGAAATGTGATGCCTCCAGCATTTTTCTTCTTCTTCATGATAGCTTTGACTATACAGGGCCTTTTGTGGTTCCATACAAATTTTGGGATTATTTTTACCTGTGAAAAATAGATTGGAACTTTGATGGATGGCTTTCAAACTATAGATGGCTTTGAATTGAAGGGATATTTTAACCATATTAATTCTTCCAATCCATGAACGAGATATATATTTCCATTCATGTGTGTTTTCTTTAATTTCTCTAATCAAAATTTATAATTTTCAGTGTACATGTCTTTCACCTTGGTTAAATTTATTCCTAAGTACTTTATTGTTTTTGATGTTATTGTGAATGGGATTGTTTTCTTTATTTCCTTTTCAGATAGTTCATAGAACAAGAATTAGTTTATAGAAATGCAGTTGATTTCTTATGTTGATTTTTGTATCCTCCAACTTTACTGAATTTGCTGATTAGTTATAACAGGTTTTTTAATGGAGTCTTTAAAATTTTCTTTATATAAGATCATATCTGCAAACAATTTTACTTCTTTATTTCTGATTTGGATGCCTTTCATTTCTTTTTCTTGCCCGATTGGCTAGGATTTCTATTACTGTGTTGAATAGCAGTGGTGAGAATAGGTACCCTTGTCTTATTCCTGATTTTATTTTTTTTTAGTTTTTATTTTTTCTTTTACATCTTTATTGGAGTATAATTGCTTTACAGTGGTGTGTTAGTTTCTGCTTTATAACAAAGTGAATTAGTTATACATATACATATGTTCCCATATCTCTTCCCTCTTGCTTCTCACACCCTCCCTATCCCACCCCTCCAGGCAGTCACAAAGCACCAAGCTGATCTCCCTGTGCTATGCGGCTGCTTCCCACTAGCTATCTACCTTACGTTTGGTAGTGTATATATGTCCATGCCTCTCTCTCGCTTTGTCAAAGCTTACCCTTCCCCCTTCCCATATCCTCAAGTCCATTCTCTAGTAGGTCTGTGTCTTTATTCCTGTCTTAACCCTAGGTTCTTCATGACATTTTTTTTTTCCTTAAATTCCATATATATGTGTTAGCATATGGTATTTGTCTTTCTCTTTCTGACTTACTTCACTCTGTATGACAGACTCTAGGTACATCCACCTCATTACAAATAGCTCAATTTCATTTCTTTTTATGGCTGAGTAATATTCCATTGTATATATGTGCCACATCTTCTTTATCCATTCATCTGATGATGGACACTTAGGTTGTTTCCATCTCCTGGCTATTGTAAATAGAGCTGCAACGAACATTTTGGTACATGACTCTTTTTGAATTATGGTTTTCTCAGGGTATATGCTCAGTCGTGGGATTGCTGGGTCATATGGTAGTTCTATTTGTAGTTTTTTAAGGAACCTCCATACTGTTCTCCATAGTGGCTGAACCAATTCACATGCCCACCAGCAGTGCAAGAGTGTTCCCTTTTCTCCATACCCTCTCCAGCATTTATTGTTTCTAGATTTTTTGATGATGGCCATTCTGACTGGTATGAGATGATATCTCATTGCAGTTTTGATTTGCATTTCTCTAATGATTAATGATGTTGAGCATTCTTTCATGTGTTTGTTGGCAGTCTGTATATCCTCTTTGGAGAGATGTCTATTTAGGTCTTCTGCCCATATTTGGATTGGGTTGTTTTTTTGTTATTGAGCTGTATGAGCTGCTTGTAAATTTTGGAGAGTAATCCTTTGTCAGTTGCTTCATTTGCAAATATTTTCTCCCATTCTGAGGGTTGTCTTTTGGTCTTGTTTATGGTTTCCTTTGTTGTGCAAAAGCTTTGAAGTTTCTTTAGGTCCCATTTGTCTATTTTTGTTTTTATTTCCATTTCTCTAGGAGGTGGGTCAAAAAGGATCTTGCTGTGATTTATGTCATGGAGTGTTCGGCCTATGTTTTCCTCTAAGAGTTTGATAGTTTCTGGCCTTATATTTAGACAAAAAGCTTTCAACTTTTCATTGTTGATGGTAGCTGTGGGTTTTTCATATATGGCCTTTATTATGTTGAGGTATGTTTCTTTTATATCCAATTTGTTGAGTTTTTATCATAACAGGATTTGTATTTTTCAAATGCTTTTCTGCATCTCTTGAGATGATCATAGATTTTTTATCTTTCATTCTATTAATGTGGTGTCTCATATTTATTGATTTGCATATGTTGAACCATCCTTGCATGCCAGGGATAAATCCTACTTGACCATGGTGTATGATCATTTTAATGTTTTTAGTGTACTGTCGAATTATGTTTGCTAATATTTTATTGAGAATTTTTGTATCTATATTCATCAGGGATATTGACCTATGATTTTCTTTTCTTGTAATGTCTTTATCTAGCACTGCTATCAGGATAATTCTGGCCTTGTAAAGTGAGTCTGGAAATGTTCCCTCCTTTTCAATTTATTTGAAGAGTTTGAGAAGAACTGGCATTAATTCTTCTTCAAATGTTTGGTAGAATTTATCAGTGAAGCCATTTAGTTCCAGGCTCTTCTTTACTAGGAGTTTTTGTTTGTTGTTGTTGTTACAGTATGCAGGCCTCTCACTGTTGTGGGCCCCTCCCTTTGCGGAGCACAGGCTCCGGATGCACAGGCCCAGCAGCCATGGCTCACGGGCCCAGCTGCTCCACGGCATGTGGGATCCTCCCGGACCGGGGCACGAACCCGTGTCCCCTACATCGGCAGACAGACTCTCAACCACTGCGTCAGGGAAGCCCTATTGGGAGTTTTTTGATTACTGATTCAATCTCCATACTTGAAATTTGTCTGTTCAGATTTTCTGTTTCTTCATTATTCAGTCTTTGTCGGTTGCATGTTTCTAGGAACTTCTCCATTTTTTCTATGTTATCCAATTTGTTGGCATATGATTCTTCACTATAGTCTCCTATGATCATTTGTATTTCTGTGGTATCAGTTGTAATGTCTCCTCTTCTATTCCTGATTTTATTTACTTGAGTCTTCTTTCCTTTTTTCTCAGTTAATCTAGCTAAACGTTTGTCAATTTTGTTTATCTTTAGAAAAAAAAAGAGCTCTTAGTTTTATTGATTTTATTTCTATTTTTTTGGTCTCTATTTCATTTATTTCTTCTCTGATCTTTGTTATTTTCTTCCTTCTGCTAACTTTGGGCTTTGTTCTTTTTCTAGTTCTTGAGTTCTAAAGTTAGATTGTTTTAGATCTTTCGTTTTTCTTTACATAGCCATTGATTGCTATAAATTTTCCTTTTAGAACTCCTTTTCTGCATCCCATAAGTTTTGGTATGTTTTGTTTTCATTTGTTTCAAAATATTTTGATTTCTTCCTTGCCATTGGTAGTTCATGAGTGTATTGTTTAAATTCCACATATTTATGAATTTTCCAGTTTCCCTTTTTTTACTAGTGTCTAATTTCATAATATTTGGGCCAGAAAAGATACTTGATACAATTTCAATCTTCTTAAATTTGCTAAAACTTGCTTTGTGACCTATTATATAATCTATTCTGGAGAATGTTATGCATGCACTTGAGAAGAATATTTATTTTGCTGCTGTTGGATGTAATGTTCTATATATATCTGTTAGGTCTGTTTGCTCTAAAGTATAGTTCAAGTTAATGTTTCCTTATTGACTTTCTACCTAGATGATCCGTGTTGTTGAAAATGAGTTACTGAAGTTCCCTACTATTATAGTATTGTTTATTTTTTCCTTTCAGATCTGTTAGCATTTGTTTAATATATTTAGGTGCTCTGATGTTGGGTACATATATATTTATGATTGTTACATCCTGTTGATGAATTGACCTCTTTATCATTATAAAATGATCTTTTTTGTCTCTTGTTACAGTTTTTAACTTAATGTCTATTTGGTCTAATGTAAGTATAGCTACTTCTGCTTTTTTGTTTTGTTTCCACTTACATGGAATTTCTTTTCCCATCCCTTTGAGCCTGTGTGTGCTTAAAGTTGAAGTGAATCTCTTGTAGATGACATATAGTTGTATTTTTTTTTTTAATCCACCCAGCCACTGTACACCTTTTAATTGGAGAATTTAATCCATTTACATTTGTAGACATAATTAATGGGTAAGGACTTACTAATGACATCTTATTGTGTCTGGCTCTTTTATAGTTCCCTTGTTTTTTTTCTCCCTCTCTTGCTGCCCTTCCTCTGTAAATTGATGACTTTCCATATTGGCATGCTTTGACTTCCTTCTCCTTATCTCTTGTGTATCTACTCCAGGTTTAGGCTTCGTTGTTACCATGCGGCTTACATTAAAAAATGTTATAAGGTCTATTTTATGCTGATAACAACCTAACTTTAATCATATACAAAAACTGTACCTGTTTACTGCCCCATTTTACGTTTTTGATGTTGTAATTAACTCTTTTATATTGTGTATTCAGTAAAAAATTATGGTAACTATATTATAGTATTATAGTATTCTGATTTTGACTATATATTTACCTTTACCATGTGAAGTATATTTTCATATATTTTCATGTAACTCATTAGTATCCTTCCATTTTAGCTTGAATAAATTCTTTCATTATTTCTTGTAAGGAATTTCTAGTAGTGATGAACTACCTCTGCTTTTGTCTAGGAAAGTCTTTATCTCTCCTTAATTTCTGAAGGACAACTTTACTGGACAGAGTACTCTTGGTTGGTAGTTTTTTAACTCTTTCAGCACTTTGAATATTTCATGCCACTCTCTCCTGGCCAATAAGGTTTCTGCTGAGAAAACAACTTATATAGTGTTATAGAGGTTTCTTTTGTAAATTACAAGTTTCTTTTCTCTTGTCCTCCTGCCACTTTTAAGATTCTCTCTTTGTATTTGATAATTTTATTATAATGTGTCCTGGAGAAGATCTCTTTAAGTTGAGGTGGTTTGGTGACCTGTGAGCTTCATTATCTTGGATATCCATATGTCTCCCCAAATTTGGGAAGTTCTCAGCCATTCTTTCTTTAGATAAATTTTCTGCCATCTTCTCCCTCTCCTGGGACTCTCAGTAATTCACATTTCTTTTGAAATACCATCATTTCTTTTGATGGTATCCTATAGGTCATGAAGGCTTTCTTCACCCTTTCTCATTCTTTGTCCTTTTTTCTCCTCTGACTGGATAATTTCAAAAGTCCTGTCTTCTAATTCACAGATTTTTCTTCTTCTGATCCATTCTTTTTGTTGATGTTCTCTATTGCACTTTTCATTTTATTCATTGTATTCTTTAGCTTTCTGTTCTTTTTTTTAATGATTTTTATCTTTGTTAAACTTCTCATTTTATTCATGTACTGTTTTCCTGATTTTGTTCCATTGTCTTTTTCTTGTACCTCATTGAACTTACTTAAAACAACTATTTTGAATTCTTTGAGATAAATTGAAGATCTCCATGCCTTTGGGAGTTGGTTTCTGGATGAGTATTATGATTCTTTGATTTTTCATGTTCCTTAAAGTTTTGTGTTGCTGTCTTCACATTTGAAGTAGCTGTCACCTCCTCCAGTTTTCTATTAACTGACTTTGGGAGAAAAACCTTCCATAAGCCCTTTTAGGGATTCTGAGGCTTTCCTCACCTTCTATGGATACACCTGCTTCACACATCTTGCTCCCTCTTATGACAGAATTCTTAACCTTGTATGTCTTCTCTGGATCCTGCAAGGCACCAGCCCTCATCCTGACAGCCTTCCTGTTGCTTTCTTAAGGGCAGAGATAAAGCTCAATTTTGTGCTCTCTCTGTAGCCCACAGATTTCGCTGGTTTTCTGCTTGTGTTCACTAGTCATCTGCCTAAGCCCGCTCTCCTCATTGTCAGAGTGTACTCAGAGAGCTGGCCGTAGGGTGTGTGTGTGTGTGTGAGTGAGGTATGCAGAGTGCTGGAACTGCCCATTGGTCAGCTGAGGTGATCCATGGGTAAGACATCCTACTAGCTCATGGGTGATTTTCTTGATGGAGTCCATGATGCAATCAGTAGAATCTATTTTCCTTTAATGCTCTTCAAGAGTCCCAGCTGCTACACTCTCAGCCTCTTCCCACCCATGACTCAGTATTCTAGATGGGATGAGAGAAAGCCTCTAAGGCAACATCCCACACAGCTTCACTTTCCCCAGTGAGAGAAATCATGGGCTGAGAAGATTTATCTTGGCATTCAGCTATGTGCTAAGGGATAATGTGAATAAAGTCAAACAGTTCCTCTTACCCTCTCCAATACACCCAAACTTGTATTTTTTTTGCTACAGTACTGTGCTAGAAATTTTCCCCTGGAAACCTGGATTTCCATAAAGCCTCTCTCATCTGTGGGTGGCTCTCTAAGACAGCATTCTCTAGGGACTTTCAGACCATGACCTAGGGATACTGGAGCCAGTTCATGGGCCACTTTATTGTCCAGAGCCAAGACCAAGGTCTGTATGCTTATTACTCAAGGCATGGGTGGATGAGACTTCTCTCAGGTCCCTTATTGTATGGTGCTGGATCCCACAGCTTCCACAAAGGCACTTTTGCCCACAGATGGATACAAAATTGTTGTTGTTGAGAGGGGAATACAATGAGGGACATCTTATTCAGCCATGTAGCTGACATTACTCCTTTAATGCTTCATTTTTAAGTAATTTCAAATACTAGAATGTCTTTGGTGCTTGGGCTGTTATAACAAAATACTATAGAAAGGGTAGCTTAAACAACAAATGTTTATTTCTCAAAGTTCTAAAGGATGAGGGACCCAAGATCAAGGTGCTGGCAGGTTCAATAACTAACGAGAGCCCTCTTTGTGGTTGGCAGAAGGCTGCATTTTTGCTGTATTTTTACATGTTGGAAACTGAAAGGGCTCTGGTCTCTTCCTCTTCTAATAAGGGCACTAATCCCATCATCAGAGTTAAACCCTCATGACCTTATCTAAACCCAATTACTTACCAAAGGCCCCAGCTCCAAATACCACTTTGTGGATTAGGGCTTCAACATATGAATAATGTGGGAACACATTCAGTTCACTTCACAGGAAAAAAAAAATATTGGCCATCACCATTCATTCAGAATGCTTTCTAGAAGATAAACTGTGTTTTCTTACCCAGGAGACTTTGTTGGTCTACTTCATTTTAGACCTCTGAAGCACATGAGACTGCTAACTAAGGTCACCTGAATATAAGAAAAGGTTTTAGCAGGGTTAGGATGAACAGGGCGGGAGTCAGAAACTAAAAAGGGCAGTCTCATTGGCAAGTGGGTGGCTGCACTAGCAGATGTACTCTTTCCTGCTGATGTTACTCTTTGCTCCTCCTTTTTGTGAGTACTATACATTGTGTATCAGTTACATATTGTTAAATGCTATTTAACAAACCATTCTAAAACTCAAATGTGGCATAAAACAACAATAATCTGTTCTTCCTCATAGTACTACAGGTAAGCTGGCGATCAGCTAATCTAGATTGGACCCAACTCTGTGGCTCTGCTTCAAGCTGTAGGTCTGGTTGTCCTGGTTCACTCAGTTAATTCTGGCTGATAGGGCAGCAGGGATGCCCTTTTCACGGAGATGGCAGATATACAAAGAGGGCTGTATAAAAATAATAATGTCACTTCAGGTCCAGGCTCAGAATAAGCACACTGTCCACTATTCTCCACAAGCAAGTGGACAATATAAGATACATGGCTAAAGTCAAAAATCAAGGCATAGGAAAGAGCATTATGCTCCAGATAAGGTCATGACAAGAATATGGGTGTGGAAAGGAATGAAGAATTGGATACAAAATTTCAATCTACCATAATCTATATTCTGGCCACAATTATTCATTTGTGACCCCTCCCCCCAGGCAAAAAACCAAACAACAGAAGCAAACAAAAATCTCACCCTCTTCCAGAGTCATTAAAAGTCTCATACCACATGACATTAGGCTCCAAGTTCAGGATCTTATAATCAACATCAGTCCAGATGAGGCCCTTTTTGATCTGGAAACCTATGAACTAAAATGGCAAGTCGTTTCCCCCAAACACAACACACACCACTGGAAGAGTGAAAGAATAGTTGCAATAAGCACTCCCATTTGAAAGGAGGAAGAGAGAAGAATGAGACACAGGTACATAGTAGGCATTGGGCTATAAATTTGAAAACCCATTAGGAAAATGTTGCCAGGCAACATTTTTAGAGATAGGGAGTGGTCTTAGATAAGATCCTAATTGTGCTTGCAGGAAGTGGTTTCCCAGTCAATCACTCTCCTGGTTTGTTGTTCTACCCTCTTGAATGTCCTTTTCTCCCAATTATCTTCTTTGGCCATTTCTGAAAAGAACTTTGATGCAGATAACCTTTGTGGAAGCTCAGCAACTTTCTCAGACTGTTCCCTGCTGTAGACAGCTGGGGGCTCAGAGGTCTTACAGTTCCAGCAGGCCCAATTCTCTCAGTCCTGGATTTCAGCATTTTGCCAACCAAATATCTCAAGAATATTGTGTATCTTCTCTCTATTTTTCAATGTATTTCATGGGCTCCCAAACAGCCACAATTTTCTTGAATGTGCACTTTTTTTCCTACTCTTAATCTTGGAGGCAGTAGGCTTCTGTGGACTATGCCAGTAGTCTCACATTTCTCAATGTAACTATCTTCATATGTAGATAATGCTTTATTTTGTGATGAAAAATAATTGCTCCTGAGTATCAAAACCCAAAGTATCTACCAATAATAAAATAATCTTCTGAAAATATATAACCTGATTCTTTTATATAATTCAAAATGAATATGTTAAAAATTAAGCTTGCCTGATTTGTATAAAATTATTATCAATGTTTTTATATGCTATTAAAAAACAGTTAAAAAAATAGTAGGCTCTTTTATCCAGAAAGCCTTTCTACAGATGCCTTTTTTTAGGGCTGGAAGAGATCTACTAGGCACCATCTTAATTTTTTCAGAAACCTTAACAAATGGTGTGAGGGCCAAACTCTGATTTGTTCTATGCCCCCAGGCTGTATGCTAATATTGATTTAATCTTAGCTCCCATCTTGTATCTTAATCTTCTACTGGCTGGAAAGCTGAGGAGGAGGAACAGTTTAATTTTCAAATCCAATAGTTTCTGGGTTTATAACATTCTGCTTACAAACTGATAAATTATTTTCTGATCTCATTTCTTTCTTGTAGAAATACACTCTATGCAGGTGAAAGATCAGCTCACACTTTTTATATTTTGCTTATAAACTATCTTGCCCAAGTCTACAATTTAGTGTGGCACATTTTTATCTTCCAAGTTATATCAGGTGAAAGTTTAAAAGTTTTTGCCTCTTCCCAATATGTCGTTATTTTTCCATATATATATATATATATATAATTTTATTGAAGTATAGTTGATTTACAATGTTGTTAATTTCTGCTGTACAGCAAATGACTCAGTAATACATATATATATATATATATATATTCTTTTTCATATTCTTTTCCATTATATTTTATCATAGGACATTGAATATATTTCCCTGTGCTATACAGTAGGACCTTGCTGTTTATCCATCCTATATACAATAGTTTGCATCTACTAATCTCAAACTCCCAATCCTTTCTTCCCCCACTCCCCACCTTGGCAACCACAAGTCTGTTCTCTATATCTGTGAGTCCTGTTTCTGTTTTGTAGGTATGTTCATTTGTGTTGTATTTTAGATTCCACATGTAAGTTATATCATATGGTATTTATCTTTGACTTTCTGACTTATTTTGCTTAGTATGATAATCTCTAGTTGCATCCATGTTGCTGCAAATGACATTATTTCATTCTTCTTTATGGCCGAGTAGTACTCCATTGTATATATGTACCACATCTTCTTTATCCATTCATCTGTTGAATGGACATTTAGGTTGTTTCCATGTTTTGGCTATTGTGAATAGTACTGCTCTGAACATAAGGGTGCATGTATCTTTTCAAATTATAGTTTTGTCTGGGTATATGCCCAGGAGTGGGATTGCTAGATTATATGGCAACCTTATTTTTAGTGTTTTGAGGAAACAACATACTATTCTCCATAGTTGCTGCACCAATTTACATTCCCACCAACACTGTAAGAGGGTTCCCTTTTCTCCACACCCTCTCCACATTTGTTATTTGTAGACGTTTTTAATGATGGCCATTCTGACCACTGTGAGGTGATACCTCATTATAGTTTTGATTTGCATTTCTTTAACAATTAGTGATGACAAGCATATTTTCATGTGCCTGTTGGTCATCTGTATGTCTTCTTTGGAAAAATGTCTATTTAGGTCTTCTGTCCATTTTTCAATTGGATTGTTTGGTTTTTGTTATTGAATTGTATGAGTTGTTTGTATATTTTGGAAATTAAGCCCTTGTCGGTCACATCTTTGTAAATATTTTCTCCCATTCTGTAGGTTGCTTTTCATTTTGTTTATGTTTTCCTTTGCTGTGCAAAAATTGTAAGTTTGACTAGGTCCCATTTGTTTATTTTTGCTTTTATTTCTATTGTCTTGGGAGACTGGCCTAAGAAAAAAAATTGGTAGGATTTATGTCAGAGAATGTTTTTCCTATGCTCTCTTCTAGGGGCTTTTATGATGTCTTGTCTTACATTTAAGTTTTTAAGCCATTTCGAGTTTATTTTTGTGTATGGTATGAGGGTGTGTTCTAACTTCACTGATTTACATGCAGCTTCCCAACTTTCCCAACACCACTTGCTGAAGAGACTTTTTCCCATTGTATATTCTTACCTCCTTTGTTGAATATTAATTGTCCATAAGTGTGTGGGTTTATTTCTGGGCTCTCTATTCTGTTCCATTGATCCGTATGTCTGTTTTTGTGCCATTGCCATGCTGTTTTAATTACTGTAGCTTTGTAGTATTGTCTAAAGTCTGGGAGGGTTATGCCTTTGACTGTTCTTTTTCCTTAGGATTGCTTTGGCAATTCTGGGTCTTTTATAGTTCCATACAAACTTTAGGATCATTTGTTCTAGTCCTGTGAAAAATGTCATCGGTAATTTGATAGGGATCTCATTAAATCTGTAGAGTGCTTTGGGTAGTATGGTCATTTTAACAATATTAATTCTTCCACTCCAAGAGCATGGTATATCTTTCTATTTCTTTGAATCACCTTCAGTTTCCTTTATTAATGTTTTATAGATCTCATCATATAAATCTTTCACCTCCTTGGTGAGGTTTATTCCTAAGTTTTCTTTTTTTAAAAAAATAAATTTATTAAAAAAAAGTTACTATGCATGAATAAAGCATACACTTTTATAAAAAAAATAAAAATAAATTTATTTATTTATTTTTATTTTTGGCTGTGTTGGGTCTTCATTGCTGCACACAGGCTTTCTCCAGTTGTGGTGAGCGGGGCCCACTCTTCACTGCAGTGCATGGGCCTCTCACTGAAGTGGCCTCTCTCACTGCAGAGCACAGGTTCCAGGTACATGGGCTTCAGCAGTTGTGGCTCATGGGCTGTAGAGTGCAGGCTCAGCAGTTGTGGCACACAGGCTTAGTTGCTCTGCAGCATGTGAGATCTTCCTGGACCAGGACTCGAATCCATGTCCTCTGCATTGGCAGGTGGACTCTCAACCACTGAGCCACCAAGGAAGCTCCCTAAGTTTTTTTTTTTTTTATGTGATTTTAAAATAGATTGTTTGTTTGCATTCCCTTTCTGATATTTCATCGTTAGTGTAAAGAAATGCAACTGATTTCTGTATGTTAATCTTGTATCCTGCTACCTTGCTGAATTCATTTATTAGTTCTAGTAGTTTTGTGTGTGGAGTCTTTAGGGTTTTCTATATATATAGCACATCATCTGTGTATAATGACAATTGTACCTCTTCCCTACCAATTTGAATACTTTTTATTTCTTTTTCTTGTCTGATTGCTGTGTCTAGGACTTCCAATACTATATTGAAGAGAAATGGTGAGAGTGGGCATCGTTGTCTTGTTCCAGATTTTAGCAGGAAGTCTTTTTCAGCTTTTCACTGAAAAGCTGAAATATAATTGAGTATTATAATGGCTGTGGGTTTGTCATAAATAGCTTTCATTATGTTTAGAGACATTCTCTCTATACCCACTTTCATAAGTTTTTTTTAGCATGAATGGGTGTTGAATTTTATCAAGTGTTTTCTCTGTATGTACTTAGATGATCATGTGGCTTTTGTCTTGTCTTTTGTTGTGGTGTATTATATTGATTTTGCATATGTTGAACCATCCTTGTGACCCTGGAATGAATCCAATTTGGTCGTGGTGTATGATCGTTTTCATGTGTTGTTGGATTTGATTTGCTAATATTTTGTTGAGAATTTTTGCATCTATATTCATCAAAGGTATTGGCCTGTACTTTTCCTTTGTGGTAGTGTTTTTGGTTTTGGTATCAGGGTGACAGTGGCTTCATAGAACATCTTTGAGAGTGTTTCTTCCTCTTCAGTATTTTGGAGGAGTTTGAGAAGAATCACTATAAATTCTTCTTCCTGTGTTTTTAGAATTCCCCAGTGAGGCCATCTGGTCCTGGACTTTTGTTTGTAGGGAGTTTTTTATTACAGATACTATTTCACTTTTATTGATTGGTCTGTTCAAGTTATCTGTTTACTCTTGATTCAGTTTTGGTAGGCTGTATGTTTCTAGAAAATTGTCCCTTTCTTCTAGGTTGTCAAATTTGTTAACATATAATTGTTCATAGTATTCTCTCTCTCTTTTTTTGTATTTCTGCAGCATCAGTTGTGATTTCTCTTCTTTCATTTCTTAAATATTTTGTTTATTTGGGTCTTCTCTCTTTTCTTCTTGGTGAGCCTGATGAGAGGTTTGTCAATTTTGTTTCAAAGAACATGCTCTTGGTTTTATTGATATTTTTTTCTATTTTCTTTTATTTATTTCCACTCTGATCTTTATTATCTCCTTCCTTCTGCTGAATTGAGGTTTTGTTTGTTCTCCTTTTTCTAATTCTTTAAGGTGGTGGGTTAGGTTTTTTTGAGGTTTCTCTTGTTTCTTAAAGAAGGCCTGTATCACTATGAACCTCCCTCTAAGAACAGCTTTTGCTGTATCCCATAGATTTTGTGTGGTTGTGTTTTTATTGTCATTTGCCTCAAGATATTTTTAAGCTTTTTCCTTTGATTTCATCACTGACCCATTGGTTTTTTAGTAGCATGTTGTTTAGTCTCCATTGTAATTGTTTTTTTCTCATTTCTTTTCCTGTGGTTGATTTCTAGTTTCATGCCATTGTGGTCAGAAAAGATGCTTGAAATAAAACTCTTAAATTGGTTGAGGTTTGTTTTGTGCCCTAGTATGTGGTCAATCCTAGAGACTATTTCATATTCACTTTAAAAGAATGTGTATTCTCTTTTTATTTGGATCAAATGTCCAGAAAATATCAATTATGTCTAACTGCTCTATTGTATCATTTAGGATCTCTGCTGCCTTATTGATTTTCTGTCTCAAAAATCTGTCCATTGATGTGAGTGGGGTATTAAAGTCTCCTACTATTACTGTATTCCCATCAATTTCTCCCTTTATTTCTGTTAGTGTTTTTTTTTTTTAATGTATTTGGGTGCTCCTATATTGGGTGCATATATGTTGACAAGTGTAATATCCTCTCCTTGTATTGATCCTTTTATCATTGTATAGTGTCCTTATTTATCTTTCTTTATAGCTTTTGTTTTAAAGTCTATTTTGTCTGATATGAGTATTGTGACCCCCACTTTCTTGTCATTTCCATTTGCATGAAATACCTTTTTCCATCTCCTCACTTTCAATCTATGTGTGTCCTTTGCCCTAAAGTGAGTCTCTTGTAGACAGCATAATGTAGGCTCTTGTTTTTTTTATCCAGTCTGCCACTCTGTGTCTTTTGATTGGAGCACTTAGTCCATTGACATTTAAGGTAATTATTGATATATGTATTTATTGTCATTTTAGACCTTGTTTTCACATTGGTTTTATGTTTCTTCTTTGTTCCTTTTTTCTTTTTGTTTTTCTTTTGTGGTTTGATGATTTTCTTTTGTATCATCCTTATGTTCTCTTCTTTTTGTTTTTTGTGAATATATTGTAAGTTTTTGATTTTTGTTTGCCCTGTTTTTCAAGTTGGTTAACCCCTTCTTATATCTACTTGCTTTAGACTGGTGGTCACATAAGCTCAAACACATTGTAAGAAAACAATCTACATTTTCTTACTCCTCTCTCTCACACTTTATGATTTTGATGTCTTCTTTTGCAACTTCATTGTTCATCCTTTTGCTCATTGTGGTTATCATTGCTTTCACAGAAGTTTTTTGATTTATTTTTTTAATCTGTGTACTGCCTTATTTAAGTGATTTACTTTCTAATTGTGATTTTTCTCTTTCCTATAGATTCTTTTCCATTTAGAGAGGACCTTTCAAATTTCCTTTAGGATAGGTTTAATACTGCTGTATTCTTTTAGTTTT
The DNA here is from genome assembly GCF_003676395.1 of Aethalodelphis obliquidens. NCBI lineage: Eukaryota > Metazoa > Chordata > Mammalia > Artiodactyla > Delphinidae > Aethalodelphis > Aethalodelphis obliquidens. The sequence goes on from NW_020837950.1 coordinate 41,324,747, forward strand.
GCTTGTCTGAGAAATTCTTTATCTCTCCTCCCATTCTAAATGATAATTTTGCTAGATAGAGTATACTAAGTTGCAGATTTTTCCCTTTCAGGACTTTGAATATATCTTGCCACTCCCTTCTGGCCTGCAAAGTTTTTGTAGAGAAATCGCTGATAGACTTATGGGGGTTCCCTTGTAATTAACTCTTTGTTTTTCTCTTGCTGCCTTTAGAATCATCTCTTTATCTTTAACTTTTGCCACTTTAATTATATATCTTGGTGTAAGTCTGTTTGGGTTTATCTTGTTTGGGACCCTCTGTACTTCCTGTACCTAGACATCTGTTTCCTTCCTTAGGTTTTGGAAGTTTTCAGCCATAATTTCTTCAAATACATTTTCAATCCCCTTTACTCTTTCTTCTCCTTCTGGGATCCCTTTTATGCATAGATTGACATGCTTTGTATTATCCCATAGGTCTCTTGTATTGCTTTTTTTTTTTTTTAATTTTGGTTTCTATTTGCTGTTCTAATTGGGTGATTTCCATTATTCTGTCTTCCAGATCACTTATTCATTCTTCTGCATTATTCATTCTGATATTCATTGCCTTTAGTTCAGCTTTCATCTCTGTAAATGAATTTTCTAATTTTTCTTAACTCCTCCTTATATTTTCTAGTTCCTTTTTACAGTAATCTGCATGTCTGTCAATAGCTTTTCTTAATTCCTTCAGTATTTTCATTATCTCCTTTTTGAACTCAATGTCTATTAGAATGAATAGGTCTGTTTCATTGTTTGGTCTTCGAGGGGAATTCTCTTGATGTTTTAATTGGAAGTGTTTCCTCTGCTTCTTTTTTTACTTATATTTCTCTTGCTCTATGAGTTTAGGAGAAACAATTATCTACTGTGGTCTTGGAGGGCTATTTTTATGTGGGAACATCGCTGCATAGCCTGCATGGGTTTAATGTTTCTGGTGCAAGGGCTGCTTTTTTTTGAATGTCTGCTGCCTCTTTCCTCAGTATATGCTGTCCATTATCCTCTTGATAAGAGGTGTGAATGGTGTTGTGGTGACCAGAGCCACATTGGATATTGAGCAGGGTCTCCTCTTTGCTCTGTGGTTGTCACTGCCCTGTCAGTGGCAGGGTCTGCTCCCTAGTTGTTCAGTGTAGGCCCACAGATGTTTCTGAGCAGTGGTGCAAAGTAGGCAGGATTGTAGTGCTCCCATTGGGAGAGGAGCCACTGAGTAGTCCTCCACCAGAGGTGTTCACTGGTGAGTGTGCTCTGTTGTGTAACATGTCACCCTTTGTGTGGGCTCACAAAGTACACTGTTGTTGGCACTGCCCTCAGTCCCACCTCAACTGTGGGAATGCCAGCAATCTGCTCTGGTGTCCCTCAGGCATTGTTTTCACAAGGCCACCAGTGCAGATCCATTGAAATCAGGTCCCAGGACTAAAGTAGTCATGCACCTGGAACTGCTGTTGGACCTATGGAGGCAGCTCATACCCTGGATTGTCCCAGCCCCCTGAATGCACATGCCTACAGCTGCTAAGTGCAGATCCATCCCAGGTGAGGGAGCACCCATTGTCTGTTTGGATGTCTTCCAGGTGCTGAATTCACAAAGCCAATGGCAAAGCTGTAAGTCCGTGGCTCATGCAGCCATAGGGAAAGATTTCAGCCCTGTTTCACAAGTCACGCGGCCCCTGGGGCTCAGCTGTGGCCTCAGCCCTGCCTCTGCTCATGGGCAACCTGCTGATGTCTGCTCCCAGAGCCCACCAAGGTGAGGTGGTGGTCAGTGTGTGGAGAAAGAGGCTGCAATGGCAGTCCTGCCCTCTGCGTGCCACTAAACAGTGGCACCTCCCTTCTATGGTGGCCCAGGTTTCTTCTGTGAACACTCCCAGTTGTGGTTGTACCACACTCCAATCCCTTCAGGCTGTGTTCATGCAGCCAACACCAGTTCTCTCCCTGGATCTGTCCTCTAAACCCCAAGTTTCAGCACCCAGCCCCTGCCTGTACCAGCAGACACACATCTCAGGCTGGGGAGTGTGGGGCAGTGGCACAGACCATCTGTGTAAGTCTCTGTTCTGCCTGCCACTAACCAGTTGTTGCGTTCTCCTCTGAGTCTTTGAAGCTGCCTTTCTGTCCCAGCTGATCTCTCCACCAGTGAGGGGGCTTCCCAGGATGCTGAAGCTCCCTCCCAGGGACACAGGTCCTTTCCTGCTTCCTTTATATTCTCCTTTCATCCTGCCTGATTACAGAGATCTTTCTTGACCTTTCATGTGTTTGAGGTCTTCTGCTAGTGTTCAGAAGAAATTGTTTCATTTGTAGATGTATTTTTGATGCATTTGTGGGAAGAGGTGAGTCCCATGTCCTTCTCCTCTACCATTTTGATTGGAGCTCCCCCAGATATTTTTCAATTTCCCTACCATTTTCCCAATCTTCACCCACGACTCAGTCCCAAATACAATGGCATGTATCTTATTTACATCTGCTCTCTACTTCAGTACCAAGTTTGTATCAGTTAATTGTTGCTGCAGTGTGGCTGCTGAACATACAACCTCAACTCAGAAGCTTAAAACAAGATAATCATTTATTCTCAGAGATGTGAGGTAGGGCACGGCCTGGTGGCTCCTGCATTAAGCTGCAGGTCTAGCTAATCCTGACCCATCATTCAGGCCTACTCCAAGGCTCTGGCTGAAGGAATAATAGGTACCTAGGGAATCCTTTCTTAGGATGGTGGCAGAGGTACAAAGAATAGTGCAAACACTTGAGGCCCTTACCGCCTACTCTTGGAACTGGCGCTTTGTTACATTTCTCCAACCTGCCATTGACTAAGGAAGTCCCTTAATTAAACCTAAAGTCCTGTAACAAAAACATATAAACCACCCTTGATGAGACCATGGCAGAATATTCATGCAGGGAAGGATTGGAGTCAATTTTATATACTACACTTTCAGAGTCCTGAATAGCCCTGAGTGCCACCAAGAATTTATAAGTGGGGCCAGCACAAAGAGTGTCTGCTTCTTTATTGCTAAATCCTTAATAATAGAATTATAATCAGTTAGTGCATCATTATTCTATAGCTTCTAGTTTGATCCTGGTAAACAAGTATATGTTGTCAATTCATGCTAAAAAATACCTTCCATTACTTACCCATTTTTATGCTGGAAACTTTCATTTGAATGAACAAAATACTAACTTTCATCATGAGTCTTATCACCTCCTTTCTTCTCATTGTCATACTACTAGAACTGCCACTAGATCCTCGAAATGCACATCTTATCTGCAATCACTTAGAAGCTTTTATTTAGTCCCATGTCATCTTTCATAAATGCTCACAGATATTGAAATGATGAAGTACACTGTATTCCCATTTCTCTTGAAATTTCCACCAGCCTTGATCTGAGAACCCCATTTTTAGGCCAATCATTGTGTTGGCAATCTTGACAATCTTAGCTGAATGCCTATGGAACCAATTTTCTCATTGCTTCCATTAGTATTTGATAATTTTTACTCTGCCATCTAACACCAAAATCCAGCGACTCACTAAGAAATAACTCAAGACATTCTAAATTTGGAGTACTATTTAATGATGTGTTCTAATGTACTTATTCAGGGTACAGTGACCTACATTTATCTATATTTTGGTTAGTATATTTATATTACCATAACACGGTGCAAAGGGGCTACCCAACTTGAAAATTTTGCCATTAATAAGTAGCTTTTATCTAGTCCAGTTCTGTCACCGTGTGTTTTGTTACATTATTCAAATTACCTAATTCTGGGACTTCCCTGGTGGCACAGTGGTTAAGAATCTGCCTGCCAATGCAGGGGACACGGGTTCGAGCCCTGGTCTGGGAAGATCCCACATGCTGCGGAACAACTAAGCCCATGTGCCACAACTACTGAACCTGAGATCTAGAGCACATGAGCCACAACTACTGAGCTCACGTGCCAAACCTACTGAAGCCCACGTGCCTGGAGCCCGTGCTCCACAACAAGAGAATACACCGCAGTGAGAAGACCGCACACCGCAACAAAGAGTAACCCCAGCTCGCCGCAACTAGAGAAAGCCCGCGCATAGCAATGAAGATCCAACACAGACATAAACAAACAAACAAATTAATTAATTAAAATGAGCAAGATTGTGTCACAATAACTTAAAAAAAAACTTACCTAATTCCTTGGACTCGGAAGGGTAATTCATATAAGAATAAAATACTTGAATAAATTTAACAAAAGATGTGTAAATCCTCTATACTTAAAAATAAAAGTTCAGAGAAAGTAAAGGAGATGGAAACAGATGAAGAAATATAACAGATTTATAGACTGAAAGAATCAATAGTTCTAAGATGTCAAATTTTCCCAAATGGATCAATATATTCAGTGTAATCTCAATCACAATTCTAACAAGTTTTTGTGGAAAACAACAAACTGATTAAGAAAGTATGATGCTAAAATGTGTGGTAGTATAGAATATTGGTTCAGGACTCAGATCCTAGACTCAAACTGTTGGCTGTACCATCTTCTATGTGTGACCTTTAACCAAATAAAGTTTCACAACTCACTGTGGTATTTAATTTGTCTGAAATTTGGTATGTCCCCTCACTTTGTAAACAACATTTATGATTTTCTATAAACTGATGTGTTGGTAGTTTTCAAATGGGCCATGAACTATGTTCCAGTAACACAGAGACAATATGAAACTCAGCTATCTCTGAACTTTTATTCTCTCATTTCTATAGACAGTAGCAATAGTAACCCACCTCATGGAATTTCTGTGAAGATTAAATGAGATAATGCAAGCCACTTGGCAAAGTCCTGGCACACAATAGAGATTCAATAAATCTGGATTATCTAAAGGGAAAAAAGGATAATAGATGAATGAGAGTTGGACACAAACAGTGATTTTATAACTCACACTACATTTGCTATGGAATGATTAAATGAGACCAGTTCTTGAGCCTCAGATATAAAAAATGTCATCTTTTCAAATTAAAAAAAAAAAAAAAACTTTTTCCCAAAATAGTAAGCCAGTTACCTATGGCATATCAGTTCAAGCAAGAAGGACCACTATGAGAGATGAGGAATAAGGGATTTATGATAGAACTGACTGAATTGTGGGAGCTGGTAATGGTACCTATGGAAAGCCATTCTGTGTCTAAAGAGAGCTGAAGTCATGAATGTAAGCAGGGCACACATCTAAGATTAAAAGCTGGGCATGAAATGAGTGAAAGCAAAGGCAAATTGGAATCTAAAAGAATAAACAGGAACCCAGAAGACAAACTGGAAACTGTCCACAGCTAGCTCTCATTGCATTTAAATCTGACTACACAGTAACCTGTATATTTTAAAGCTGGCACACTTGACCTTATAGCTCTGTAGGTGTCTGGCCCAGGTCTCAGACAAGCTGAGAATATCCAGTGAGAGGCAAAGAAGCTGCAGATCCAGCTGCTGCAGGACATCAACAAAGTGTATCTGAAGATCAGCTACAACATGCATAAGCTGCAGCTGTGTTTGAAGTCCTGCACAAACCTTCCCATCATAATTACTGCTGCTTCACTTCCATCTTTCAAATCTTACATAAATTTTCTTATAGGCAACCCTAACTTGGAACTATACAGGGAAGAGATTTCTGGAAAATGTATTTCTCAATAAGACCATTTCTCAACCCCTATGGTAAATTACCATGTCTTATTTTTATCACTGAATATTAAATCCTGCCATAAATATATAAGAATGAATGCATGAGTATGATATTAAGAACAATCATATATTGATAAATGCATAAAAGAAATTAACTTTCTTTGAATACTTATTATGTATCAGGGATATTTCCCAACACATTTCACATTACCATAATAATCCTCACAACTGCATAGTAGTGTATTCTCTAATTTACCACGATTTCATTTAAAAAGTAGGCTCAGAGGTGAAATAAATACCAAAGAACACAGAATTTATGGCAAAACATGAATCTGAACATGGGTCTTTGAAGTCAAAGTAGAGATGCATTTTCTACAGAATTACAATAAAAATGAAACAAAACAAACAAACAAAAAAACCCATCATGGTTAAAACTATTAAGAAAAAATAACAAAAATTTTCAATGAGCTTGAACACAAAAGTGGCAAGTAGATGAAAGCAATGATGATTAGCTGGCTTGAAATAACTCATTTAAAAAAGATATTACATCCAGAGAAGAGGAAGTTGAAAGGCAGAATGGCCTTCACATATATGAAAGATTCTTACTTATAGGATTGCATGGTTGTCAAAAATCTGATGATTCTGTGATTGACAGGAAGACACCAACACATATAGGCAAAGGATATGAGTTCTCTTTTGTGTTTGTATGTATGTATATATATATACATATATATATATTTTATAGTTCAGTTTTCCCCACTTTTTGTTTATTGGCGTATAATTGCTTTACAATGTTGTGTTAGTCTCTGCTGTACAATGAAGTGAATCAGCTATATATATTCCTCCCTCTTGCACTTCCCTCTCACCCACTCACCCCATTCCACCCATCTGGGTCATCACAGAGCACCAAGCTGAGCACCCTGTTCTTTATAGCTGGTTCCCACTAGCTATCTATTTTACACATGGTAGTGTATATATGTCAATCGTAATCTCCCAATTCATCCCATCCTCCCCTTCCCCACCCCCACCCCCTTGTCCACATGGCTGTTCTCTACATCTGCATCTCGATTTGAGCCCTGGAAATAGGTTCATGTGTACCATTTTTCTAGATTCCACATATATGCATTGATATACGATGTTTGTTTTTCTCTTTCTGACTTACTTCCCTCTGTATGACAAACTCTAGGTCCATCCACATCTCTACAAAAGACCCAGTTTTATTCCTTTTTATGGCTGAGTAATATTCCATTGTATATATGTACCACATCTCTATCCATTCATCTGTTGTTGGACTTTTAGGTTGTTTCCATGTCTTGGCTATTGTAAACAGTGCTGCAAGGAATATTGGGGTACATGTGTCCTTTGAGTTATGATATTCTAAGGGTATATGCCCAGTAGAGGGATTGCTGGGTCATATGGTAGTTTCATATTTAGTTTTTTAAGGAGTCTCCATACTGTTCTCCACAGTGGGTGTATCAATTTACATTCCCACCAACAGTGCAAGAGGGTTCCCTTTTCTCCACACCCTCTCCAGCATTTATTGTTTGTAGATTTTTCAATGATGGTCATTCTGACCAGTGTGAGGTGATACCTCAATGTAGTTTTGATTTACATTTCTCTAATAATAAGTGATGTTGAGCATCTTTTCATGTGTCTCTTGGCCATCTGCATGTCTTCTTTGGAGAGATGTCTATTTAGATCTTTCACTCACTTTTTGATTGGGTTGTTTGTTTTTTTGATATTGAGCTGCATGAACTGCTTGTATATTTGGGGGATTAATCCTTTGTCCATTGCTTCATTTGCAAATATTTTCTCCCCTTCTGAGGGTTCTCTTTTTGTCTAGTTTATGGTTTCCTTTGCTGTGCAAAACTTTTAAGTTTCATTAGGTCCCATTTGTTTGTTTTTATTTTCACTACTCAAGGAGGTTGGGTCAAAGAAGATTTTGCTGTGGTTTATGTCAAAGAGTGTTTTTCCTATGTTTTCTTCTAAGAGTTTTATAATGTTCAGTTGTACATTTAGGTCTTTAATCCATTTTGAGTTTATTTTTGTGTATGGTGCTAGGTAGTGTTCTAATTTCATTCTTTTACAAGTAGCTGTCCAGTTTTCCCAGCACCACTTATTGAAGAAGCTGTCTTTTCTCCATTGTATGTCCTTGCCTCCTTTGTCATAGATTAGGTGACCATAGGTGTGTGGGTTTATCTCTGGTCTTTCTAACCTGTACCATTGATCTATATTTCTGTTTTGTGCCAGTACCATACTGTCTTGATTACTGTAGCTTTGTATTATATTTTGAAGTCAGAGAGACTGATTCCTCCAGCTCTCCTTTTCTTTCTCAAGATTGTTTTGGCTATTCAGGGTCTTTTGTGTATCCATACAAGCTGTAAAGTTTTTTGTTCTAATTCTGTAAAGAATGCCATTCGTAATTTGTTAGGGATTGCATTGAATCTGTAGTTTGCTTTGAGTAGTATAGTCATTTTCACAGTATCGATTCTTCAAATCCAAGAACATGGTATATCTTTCCATCTGTATGTTATCCTTGATTTCTTTCACCAGTGTCTTATAGTTTTCTGAGTACAGATCTTTTTCCTCCTTAGGTAGGTTTATTTGTGGTATTTTATCCTTTTTGATGTGATGTCAAATAGGATTGTTTCCTTGTTTTCTCTTTCTGATCTTTCATTGTTAGTGCACAGGAATGCAAGAGATTTCTCTGTATTAATTTTGTATCCTGGCAACTTTGCCAAGTTCATTGATGAGCTCTAGTAGTTTTCTGGTAGCATCTCTAGGATTTTCTATGTATAGTATCATGTCATCTGCAAACAGTGACAGTTTTACTTGTGCTTTTCCAATCTGTATTCCTTTTGTTTCTTTTACTTCTCTGATTGTCGTGGCTAGGACTTCCAAAACTATGTTCAATAAGAGTGGTGAGTGTGGACATCCTTGTCTTGTTCCTGATCTTCGAGGAAATGCTTTCAGTTTTTCACCATTGAGAATGATGTTTGCTGTGGGTTTGTCATACATGGCCTTTGTTATGTTGAGGTAGGTTCCCTCTATGCCCATTTTCTTGAAAGTTTTCATAAAAAATTGCTGTTGAATTTTGTCAAAAGCCTTTTCTGCATCTATTGAGATGATCATATGGTTTTTATCCTTCAATTTGTTAATATGGTGTATCACATTGATTAGTGTATGTTGAAGAAAACTTTCATCCCTGGGATAAATCCCACTTGATCATTGTGTACAATCCTTTTAATATGTTGTTGGATCCTGTTTGCTAGTATTTTCTTGAGGATTTTTGCATCTATGTTCATCAGTGACATTGGTCTGTAATTTTCTTTTTTTGTGATATCGTTGTGTGGTTTTGGTATCAGTGTGGTGGTGGCCTCGTAGAATGAATTTGGTACTGTTCCTCCCTCTGCAACTTTTTGGAAGATTTTGAGAAGGATAGGTTTTAGCTCTTCTCTAAATGTTTGATAGAATTCGCCTGTGAAGCCATCTGGTCCTGGGCTTTTGTTTGTTGGAAGATTTTTATTTACAGTTTCAATTTCATTAGTTGTGATTTGTCTGTTTATATTTTCTAATTCTTCCTGGTTCAGTCTTGGAAAATTGTACCTCTCTAAGAATTTGTCCATTTCTTCCAGGTTGTCCATTTTATTGGCATATAGTTGCTTATAGTGGTCTCTCATGATCCTTTCTATTTCTACAGTGTCAGTTGTAATTTCTCCTTTTTTCATTTCTAATTTTATTGATTTGCATCCTCTCCCTCTTTTTCTTGATGAGTCTGGCTAAAGGTTTATCAATTTTGTTTCTCTTCTCAAAGAACCAACTTTTAGTTTTATTGATCTTTGCTATTGTTTTCTTTATTTCTATTTAATTTATTTCTGCTCTTATCTTTATGATTTCTTTACTTCTACTGACTTTGGGTTTTCTTTGTTCTTCTTTCTTTAGTTTCTTTAGGTGTAAGATTAGATTGTTTATTTGAGATTTTTCTTGTTTCTTGAGGTGAGATTGAATTGTTATAAACTTCCCTCTTAGAACTGCTTTTGCTGTGTCCCATAGGTTTTGGATCATCGTGTTTTCATTGTCATTTGTTTCTAGGTATTTTTTGATTGCCTCTTTGATTTCTTCAGTGATATCTTGGTTATTTAGCAGCACACTGTTTAGCCTCCCTGTGTTTGTGTTTGTTACAGGTTTTTTTTCCTATAATTTATTTCTAATCTATAGTATTGTGGTCAGAAAAGATGCTTGATACAATTTCAATTTTCTTAAATTTTCTGAGCCTTGATTTGTGATCCAAGATGTGATCTATCCTGGAGAATTCCATGTGCACTTGAGAAGGAAGTGTATTCTGCCACTTCTGGGTGGAATAGCCTATAAATATCAAATCTATCTGGTCTACTGTGTCATTTAAAGTTTGTGTTTCCCTATTTATTTTCTGTCTGTATGATCTGACCATTGGTGTAACTGGAAGTTAAAGCCCCCCACTACTGTTGTGTTACTGTCAATTTCTCCTTTTATGGCCGTTAGCATTTGCCTTATGGATTGAGGTGCTCCTCTGTTGGGTGTGTAAATATGTATAATTGTTATATCTTCTTCTTGGATTGATCCCTTGATCATTATGTAGTGTTCTTCCTTATCTCTTGTAACAGTCTTTATTTAAAAGTCTATTTTGTCTGATATGAGTATTGCTACTCCAGCTTTCTTTTGATTTACATTTGCATGGAATATCTTTTTCCATCCCCCACTGTCAGTCTGTATGTGTCCCTAGGTCTGTAGTGGGTCTCTTGTAGACAGCATATATACGGGTCTTTTTTTGTATCCATTCAGCCATTATGTGTCTTTGGTTGGAGCATTTAATCCGTTTACATTTAAGGTAATTATCGTTATATATGTTCCTATCATTACCATTTTCTTAATTGTTTTGTGTTTGTTTTTGTGGGTCTTTTTCTTCTCTTGTGTTTCCTTCCTAGTGAAGTTCCTTTAGCATTTGTAAAGCTGGTTTGTTGGTGCTGAATTCTCTTAGTTTTTGCTTGTCTGTGAAGTATTTGATTTCTCTGTCAAATCTGAATGATATCCTGCTGGGTAGAGTAATCTTGGTTGTAGGTTGTTCCCTTTCATCACTTTAAATATATCCTGCCACTCCCTTCTGGCCTGCAGAGTTTCTGCCGGAAAATCACCATATGAGGATTCCCTTGTATGTTTTTTGTTGCTTTTCCCTTGCTGCTTTTAATATTTTTCCTTTGAATTTAATTTTGTTTGATTAATATGTGTCTTGGTGTGTTTCTCCTAGGGTTTATCCAGTATGGGGCACTCTGTGCTTTCTGGACTTGGGTGGCTATTTCCTTTCCCATGTTAGGGCAGTTTTCGACTATAATCTCTTCAAATATTTTCTCAGACCATTTCTTTTTCCCTTCTTTTTATGAGACCCCTGTAATTTGAATGTTGGTGTGTTTAGTGCTGCCCCAGAGGTCTCTGAGACTGTCTTCAATTCTTTTCATTCTTTTTTCTTTATTCTGCTCCTCAGCAGTTATAGTTATTTCCACTATTCTATCTTACAGTGCACTTATTCATTCTTCTGCCTCAATTATTCTGCTATTGATTCCTTCTAGTGTATTTTTCATTTCAGTTACTGTGTTGTTCATCTCTGTTTGTTTGTTCTTTAGTTCTTCTAGGTCTTTGTTATACATTTCTTGTATTTTCTCGATCCATGCCTCCATTCTATTTTTGAGATTTTGGATCATCTTTACTATCATTACTCTGAATTCTCTTTCAGGTAGGTTGCCTATTTCCTTTTCATTTATTTAGTCTTCTAGGTTTTTACATTGCTCCTTTGTCTGTAACATATTTTTTTGTCATCTCATTTTTTTTCATGGGTGGGACTATATTCCTGTCTTACTGGTTATTTGGCCTGAGGCTTTCAGCAGTGGAGTTTGCAGGCAGCTGTGTATAGCTGGGTCTTGGTGCCTAGATGAGGACCTCTGGGAGACCTCACTCTGATTAATATTCACTGGGGTCTGAGGTTCTCTATTAGTCCAGCAGTTCAGACTTGGTACTCCCACCACATGAGCTCAGGCCTGACCCCCAGCCCATGAACCCAGATCCTGCAAACTGTGCAGCAAAAGAAAAAAAGAAAAAGAAAAAAAAAAAAGAACAATGACAAAGAATAAAAGATAAAATTAGAAAACAGATATATTAGAAAAAATATAAATGAAACAACAATTGGAATGTAAAACAGAACCACAATAGCAAAAAAAAAAAAACAAAGGGGGGTGCTGGAAAAGGCCTTGGCTGTGGGGGGGGGGTGGAGCTTAGGCAGGTGTGGGGTTTAGGGGTGGAGGTGGGGTCTAGGCTCAGTGCAGCCAGAGAGGGTCTCAGTTTGCCTCCAGCCTTGGAGGGAGAACCAGGCCCGGGACACCAGCAGGCTCCCCGGGGCCCAAGTGGGCAGGGGAAACACTAGCCATGTTCCTTCCCCGATCCTCTGATCCCCGAGGATCCCTCTCCATTCACCTCTACTCTTCCTCTTCCCCTCCACACGCTGCCAGAGAGGGCCTCAGAGGGCAGAGGACTAGGCCTCGGATGCCAGCAGGCTCCTTGGGGCCTGAGTGGGCAGGGGAAATGCTAGCCACGGTCCTCTCCAATCCTCTGAACCCCCGAGGATTTTCTCCCTGTTGCTGTTAATCCCCTCATGGTGAGTGGGCCTCTCCAGGTGTGGGAAACCCTCCCCTCCCCCAGCTGCCCTTCAGGGATGCTGGTCCCATCCCACCTCCGCTTCTCCTACCCCCACACTCCCCCTCATGTCCTACCCAGTTGCTTGGGGGTTCCTCCTGTTCCCTTGGGTGTTGAGGTCTCCCACAAGCATCTGGTAGGTGTCCTAGTTGTGAGGAGACACAAACTCTGTCTCCTCCTACTCCACCATCTTGACTCCGCCCCCCGCCGAGGGGCAGAGTCAAGATACATATTTACCTCTTAATGCAGGTAAAATATATATAATTCACTACAAACAGACAGCTATACAAGCCAGGCAAAACACCAGCACATCCAGACAGAAAGGCAAGGCAAGCTCCCTTAACCTTCAAGTCTTCCTGAAGCAGTCTTTCTACTGGGATACTACTTAATCAGGGTGAGAATTCTGTCACATCTTTCAAACAGATTTGACTTATCATTCTCAAAGGTTTTGTAACTCCTAGCTATTTCTAGCTGTTGAAACTCTGGCTATGTGCTTGACTCCTCACCAGGTTCAAGAAATTTGTAAAATCCTCCCCACATGCCTGAGTTGAATTTTTCCAGGCATAGCATGCCACTAGCTTGCCCAGACTTTAGGCTTGCCTATGATCCATTCTGCTAGGAGAGTTTTCTTATCCAAAAATGAATGGGTGGAAAAGAGGAAATGATCTTACACTCTGAAACTAGAGGTCTAATTTAGGTACAAAACGATATTTTATGATAGTGGGACTTTAAAAGAGACTGGAATGAGGACTACAGAATCCCTATAATTTTTTTTTAATAGGTCCTTTTCTTTCTGGTTTGCTGTAATTGTGATTCCAGATGTCTCAAAATACCTCCCAAAATTTTATTCAATTTTATTCAATCAAATTTTATTTAATCATTCATTTAGAAAATATTTTTTGAGCACCCACCATATACCAGGTACTGCCTAGAATGTCAAAAAATGGAAGACTTGACTATCTAGGTTTTAAAAAGAGATTACAAAAACCTTTCCTGATACACACCAAATAAAGTTATCAGACTTCTACACACTGTTCTATCAGAACAAATCTGTAATTTAATACTTCCTCTTCTTAAGTGACATATCTGTTTTCTATAAGTAATTTTTTAAAAAAATTATATAATTGTCAGGTGTGCAGCATTACAGTTCAACATCTGTATACACTACAGATACACTACAGAGAGATCATCACCACAAGTCTAGTTACCAGCCATCACCATACAGTTGACCCCCTTCACCCATTTTCCCTATCCCCAATCCCCTTCCCCTCTGGTAACTACTGGTCTGTTCTCTATATCTATGAATTTATTTTTGTTTTGTTTGTTTTGGTTTTTGTTTTTTAAATTCTACATGAGTGAAATCATGCAGTAGGTGTCCTTCTTCATCCAACTTATTGTCTTTTTTTTTTTTTTTTAACTTTCCTTTCTCTATGTACTGCTCTCTTGTCAAGGATTCCTACTTTCATGGACCCCAGATCTGCCTCCTACTTTGCTTATACACTTCTTTTGAAACACAGATTCTAGTAGCTTCCTGAGAAAGAGCAAATGGGAGGCAAATTTTCTGAGACCTTGCATGTCTGATGTTGTCTTTATTACACTTATATTTGATTGAGAGTTCAGCTGGGTATGAGAATCCCATGTAGGGAGTTTTGAAGGCATTTCTTCTTCTTTTCTAGTTTCCAGAGTTAGTTTTGAGAAGTCTGATGCTATTATAATTCCCAATCCTTTTAAGAAACCTGTTTCTTGTTTTTCCTTATAAAGTTTTAGAATCATTTTTTGGGCCCAGTTGTGTTCTGGACTCTTCTTAATTGTCCTTTTCAGTCTGAAAACTACCTCTAAATTCTGGAAAATGTTTTAAAATAATTTATTCATTAATTTTCTTTCCTTAATTTTTTTTCCATTGTGCCTTTTTAAAATTTCTATTTTTTGAATGTTAATCTCCTACAGTGAACTCCTAATTTTGTTATCTTTCTCCCTCCTTTCTATACCTTTTCCCACTTTTGGGGAGATTTGCTCAACTTCATAATTTTATCCTTCAGATGAATGCTTTGTCCCTGCAGTTATTTCCAAGAGCACCATTATGTTCTTTCCTCTTTTGTACAGCCTCCTTTTCTTATTTCAAGGTTGCAGCAGCTTCACTATTTATTTGAAGACATTAATCATAATTTTTTTAACTTTTTCTTGCTCTCTGAGTTGTTTAAAAATCCTTCAATGTTCTTTTGTCTTTGCTTTATGTGTGTTCTATCTCCCATGTTATGGGACATTTTTTTTCCCATAAAATGATTGTCCATTCATATTTCAGTTGAAGTGCTAAGAAACTGCTAGGGTGCTCTCTGTCCATGAGCTGGGCTTATTTACTGGTTCTCTGCAATATAAGGTGATAAAGCTGAACCATTTTACCAGGAGTTCTGAAATTCTTAATACATCTAGGATATCTTCTACCAAAAGGAATGTTTTACTTTCCTACCTGGGATTTATAGTCTGGCTGCCACTGTTCTTAGATTCAGGTAGAGAAGGTATCTCACTATTCAGAATGTAGATTTTCATGTAATCCCACTGTTTTTAGTATAAAACTCTCCAACTTCAGCTGTTTTTCTTTTGTACAAACTCATCAGAGATTAAAACTCTTATTTTCAACCAGTCACGTGGATCATGTGACATGGCTTCTAGGATGTAAAATGTGCTACAACTCTTGTATCAGAAATACCCTGTCCAGGGGCTTCCCTGGTGGCGCAGTGGTTGAGAGTCCACCTGACGATGCAGAGGACACGGGTTTGTGCCCCGATCCGGGAAGATCCCACATACTGCGGAGTGGCTGGGCCCGTGAGCCATGGCCACTGAGCCCGCGCGTCCGGAGCCTGTGCTCTGCAACGGGAGAGGCCACAACAGTGAGAGGCCCGCGTACCGCAAAAAAAAAAAAAAAAGAAACACCCTGTCCACATAGGAGCAAGGTATTTTTGAGCAGAATTACAATTGACTCAATCTATCCACTGGGGAAATTATGTCCTTAAACAGCTCTACATGGCCAATTATAAGTCCTTACAGAATATGTTAGAAAGTTGCTAAATTAATATAAAATAATATCAGCAAATTCTATAACTACATAATGCAATGGACATCAAGTCACAAAAATACCATTCTTTAAAAATTATCTTAAATCCCTCATTATGCCTCCTAACTCTGTTTCCATGATCTCTAATCCTACATCACCTGTGTTCTTGGTTCCTACAACTTCACTGGTTTTAGAGCTTCCCACTGGGTCTTTCCTGCTGGGTCCTTTGGTCTCCTTCTTAGATATTGCTTTCTCTTAATCTCCAGGCAATGTCAACTCTCTCTCTCATAACTTCCATCTTAATGAAATATTTATTCACCCTCTGTCAATATCATAGTATTTATTAATATATTTAAAATAGAAAAATCTAATAGTATTCCTAGAAACAGAGGACAAAAATCCCTCTCAGTTGCAAGATAGGACAACATTCAAACTAGATCCACTGCTTACAGCTTCCTTTCATGGTGAGGTTAGTTGTATTTTATGATCATCTAAAATTCCCATTCTTTGGCAGCCTTCAAGCAGAGAGGTGGGCCAAACTTTAACTTATCTCTTCTTTTAAAATCTCTATTCTAGAGTTGGTTTCCTGATCCAGTTGAAGGTCCAGAGTTGTGAGGCAGGTAACTGCCAACATACGCCATGGCTTCTGGTATTCTTTCAGGACATTTGAAATGCCACCTTAAGAAAGACCCTGAGTTCAAATCCTGCAAACAGATACAACTCACAAATGTAGAGGACTGATTGGGAAAGAAAACAGGAAGATATCCTCTCTCACCCTCTCCCTCCCTGTCTGTCTGTCTGTCTGTCTGTCTCTCTCTCTCTACCTCCCTCCCTCTCTCTCTCTCTCTCTCTCTCTCTCTCTCTCTCTCTCTCTCTCTCTCTCATACACACATACACACACACCCTCTGCCTTTGGCAGTTAAAAATTATGACCAAATGCTTCTCAGTAGCTCTCAGTTGTTATGACTGTACAAAGGAAGACAGCTGATCTCTAAGATAACAAGGGTCCAAGTAAAATAAAGTCTTATAGATTAAAGCCAACACTTAAATAAAAATGAAATAATATCCTGGACTGGCTGTGAAGTGCAGGTGTTCCATACTCTCTGTGACCAACAGCCATAGCCAAACAGGTTGTAATTAGAGCATCACAGTTCAAAACTTCCAGCCAAACCCTCACTTTGGTCTCCTGATAAAGCTTTGCCTGAAATTGTAAATGTTTGAAATATAAGAGAAATTCAGACAGAAAATACAAGGGGTCCTTGAGAAAGAGACTTCCATTTGTACCTGGGCTAGTGGGTCAGGAGTCAGAGTCATGCCCTTTCCTGATGTGTCTCTAAATAGAACTAAGGCCCTGATGCTAAACTTTTCATAAACCATAGGGTTTGTGGTGGTTTCCTTTCGGCAACATATTTCTTGCTATGCAGGATACAATTATAAATAACTTATTATTCTGCACACTTATGTCCTTCTTTTTCTTTCTCTCCCTCCTCATTCATTCTTTCCATATCTTCAATCTACCTCCCACTCGAATGCCCCATCTCCCATGGCAGAAATTCAAGCACATAGTGAGAAAAACACACAGTTTAATGACCTCAGAAATGTCTACATTTAAGTTCAATTTTTAGAATCTAATTTTTAGTTTGGAGTCTCTTCTTCTAATCCACATGGAATTCAGAAAATATCAGGCCCAGAAATATTGAATACTAACCACATTTTGTTGGTGATAATAACTATGATAGCAAATATCATGAAAATGCATTTTAATTACCAATTCTTTCCTTTAATTCATCAAAAAGGATATTAATTATAACAGCCAACATTACTTGGGTGCTTACTATGTTCCAGGCAGTGTCCTAAGTGACTGATGTGTATTATCTCATTAAATCATTGTAACAGTCCTATGAGGGATCCTTCCCACTTTATGGATGAAGAAAGGAAAACCCAGAAGAGCATTGACCTGATTGACAAGCAACAGTGCCAGAGTTGGAACACAGACATCAATCCCCCAAAGTCTGGATTCATAAGGAGTAGACTATAAGACCTCTCCCCGTGACTGTGTACTGTATACTGAAAGAATCGTTAATCAGGGAAAGTTAGAATGAAAGGAGCTAAGAAACCCACTAGTCTACCCTCCCCCCACATGGAGAAATGGAGGCGGCCTACAACATCCCTGAGAGGTTGCACCCAGCTTCTGTCGAGCTGACATGTTTGAAATTCAGCTGCTATTCTATTTGGTCAGCCTGAGCCAGCTCTGGGTAGTATCAAAACAAGGTGGAAGAGGTTTCCTGGCAACTAGAACAGTAACCTTGGCCTAACAGCCCCAATGCTCAATTTTTCTTTCCCTCAATTCACTCAGACATGTCTTCCCTTTCTTTTTCAAATATCTTCTTGCTTTCTACAAGATAAAAGAAGAATGAAAGCTTGTTTCATGAGGCCAGAAATGAGTTACCTTTAGAATTTGATATTCAATTATTGTTATTTTTTTTAATGTTATTTTTTGAATTTCTACCCCTCCACTTAACAGATATAGGCTGCATGTTTTAAAAAAGTAAATTAAAAATTGTATTCCTTTCTGTTTATCCTTTTGGAAAACGCGGGCATTCCCTTTGAGAAAAACTATTTTCCTGAAGCGCAGGTCAAGGGTTCCCATTCTAAGGTCTACTTCAGCTGGAGGGCCGTGATCCCACTTCACTGGGTTACGCCGCAGCGCCCAAGGTGAGTTAAAATGGAGTCAAACATCAAGGACAAAAGAGGCACCTTAGTCCTGGTGCTGTTTTTCTTCCAGGTAAAATGAGAAATCAAATCCTCCCCTCTTCAGGCAGCACTGTCCTCTCTGAACATGACGTTAACTTCCACAAACGAGCCTGGTGGTAAAGGGGGTGATTAGCTAGATAGGCCTTAACAGCTGGGCTCCCGGAGCAGGCAGCGGGGTGGGGGAGGGGCATTACCAGGCACCAGGGCTTGTAGTTCTCTCCGCAGCGGCTGCAGCAGCAGCAGATGAGAAGCTTCTAGAGGTGGGGGCAGGGGAAAGCCCAGACTGTAAACATCTCTTGCCTGTTGCCTAGAAGCAGTGGCAGCAAACAATCCAAAGACTGCTCCCAGATATTCAACATTTCCTTTATACACAGGGCTCTGTTTCTTTTTAAGATATGCGGCCATTTTATAAGGTCATCAGCACACATGTGACATGTGTGTCTATTTTAATCACTTCCTAGCCACCCCGGGGAATTGCTTACCTAAAGTGGTCAATTATTGTTTAGCAAAACCTTGTTAATGTTAGTATATTAATTCTGGGGCTTTTATAAGCCTTTTAATGACTACTCTCTATTAGGCACTCATATTAGTAAGAATCAACAGAAACTTAAAAATATACTGCTTTGTTTAGAGGGAAAATTTGAGAGTTCCTTATTAATAGTTTACTGAAACAAGCTGTGATGAAGGGCAGGAGTTATGTATTATAAATTTGTTGAAAATGTGATAACAGTAGTGCTATAGACTGTCTTGCAGAAATGAACTATGAAATATCTCACACACACACATACACAGCAAGAAAAGGGCAGGGTAGTAATAGTGGAAGATTTTAATTACCTAGGCATAGGACAGGATTACATCAAGTGGAGGAAGTAGGGCTGGATCTGCTGCAAAGCTGCTTTCTAATTTAATGTGTACATCAACCTGGAAAGGGAGGAAAGAATGCCAGGTCTATGATTAAATAATATTTAGGACTCAAAGGAAAGAGAATGTGGAAAACAGTGATTAAACTTCATTAAGCATAGGATTTCATCCCAGATACAAGGTAGAGGTGTTTAGAGACAACATGGAATTTTAGGAAGACAGAAAATTAAATACAACATATAATCATTAACTCAGAAAGAGACATGCCACCGAATTAAGGTCAGGGTAAATAGCAGGGAAATGGTTTTTAAAAACACAGCATCACCCAGAATGCCAGTCCCACTAATAAGTGGTCAATTTGTTTAGCCTTTTACAAGATCACAGTGGAAAAGTAATGTTTCTAGAATGATGCAGCAAAGAAAAGGCTCCCTTACCCTTTTCCAAGATCCAGAAATTTTAAATAGAAAACCAAATCCTCTATACTTGGAAGGGAACTCTAAAAGGACCCAGGGGAGAAAAAAGAGGCAAAAAAATTACCAACTCAGAAGACAAACTTCTTTTATGACATTAAAAGCACACAACCCAGCAAGGCATCCATAGGGCCATTAAGGGGATGAGTGGGAAGTCAGTGACAGATGAGGCTGCCTTTGCTGAGAGCCTGAATGAATTCTCTGCCTGCGTATTTACCAAAGAAGCTGAAGGTCACATCCCGGAAATCGGGATACATTTTCTTGAGGGGAAAAGTGAAATGTTAAAAGGATTTTATGATCACACAAGAGCAGATAGTTGCACAATTAGAACTATTAAAAGTTGACAGGTCACAAGACCCAGATTAAGTATGTCATAGAAATTGGAGAAAAGCGCAAAGGAAACAGGAAATGCCTTCAGCAGTGTTTCTTGATAGCTTGCTCAAAGGAGACTGAAGAATTGAGCTGGGAGCTATTCTAGGACTAGGTGTTTAAAAGAAATCCTGGGAATCTTTAGAAATCTAGCCAACAATAATCTGAGTCATGGTTACAAAGCAGACAGGCCCACCCTCGTTTTGCAGTTTTTAGAAATACATAATCTGGTGAAGAGTTAACATTAGCTTCATAAATCACAAACAATTGGTATTTTCACAAAAATGGGGCATTTATGCACTATTCCACACAGGTAAAAATGGAATTCACTTAACTGCATCTAAATTTCCTAAATTATTTCTCATAATTTCATCTATAATCTATCTGCATTGAATGCAGTAGTATGAGGGTAAATCCAAACTATCCTGAGACTCAAGGGAATGTGTATATGTGAAATGGAAAGCTTTTGTAAGTTACTGTCCGTTGTCACTTTCATCATCACCATCACTCTGCGATCATTAAACACATACTTGTGTACAATACTATAGCCAGGGAGTGGTTTGAAGGGGAGTCATTCTCTGTCTCAGGGTTTGGATCTCACAGTGATTCATCTATGCTTTTGGTCATTGTCTTAACAACTATCATGGCATCATATTATTTTTAAAAACAAAAAGATAAGAACAGTCCACTTTCTGAGAAATGTGCTCAGAGTGGACGACTGCTCGGTGTGTCAGCCTCCAGCTGTGTTTCCATGATCCTCAAAAAATAATGTAAATAGTCACAGAACTGAAGTTAAAATCGGAAGGGCAGGTGTCATTACTTAGTGTTCATTAATCACTTAAAAACTGCATTTTCTTTTCCTTTTGCCCTTCCTCCTCTTCGTCTGCCTGCCTTTCTTTCTACCCTCCCTCCTTCCTTCCTGTCTGCAAATGTTTATTGAATCTCCTAGGCCAGACTGTAATATTTAACAACATGCAAACATATATTACTGCCCTCAAATAATTCCCAGAGTAGTGGCAATATTGACAGTGTGATAGAGGCTAAAAGAGTAAAAACCCAAAGTGTCCAGAATTATATAAGAGAGTACGTAACACAGCCACGGGCTAGTCAAGGGAAATGTGGGCTATAGAAGGAAACAAGAGGAGTTAACTGAAGGAGAGGTGAGAAAAGATGCTGTAAACATAGAATATATTTACAAAGGTTTAGAGAGGAGACAACACAGTGAACTGCAAAATGATGTGACCAGATTATTCTCTCATTTTGTAATTTTATATTTTTTCTACCAAACTCTACCACACTAACTGCATTTATTTATTTATTTTTAAATCAGTTTACTGTTTTATTTTTTTTAATATTTATTTATTTATTGGCTGCGTTGGGTCTTCATTGCTGCGTGCAGGCTTTCTCTAGTTGTGGCGAGCGGGGGCTACTCTTTGTTGCTGTGCGCTGGCTTCTTGTTGCGGTGGCTTCTCTTGTTGCGGAGCACGGGCTCTAGGCGCACAGGCTTCAGCAGTTGTGGCACACCAGCTCGGTAGTTGTGGCTTGCGGGCTGTAGAGCACAGGCTCAGTAGTTGTGGCACATGGGCTTAGTTGCTCTGCGGCATGTGGGATCTTCCTGGGCCAGGGATTGAACCATGTCCCCTGCATTGGCAGGCGGATTCTTAACCACTGAGCCACCAGGGAAATCCCACAGCATTTATTATTGAATTTAATTTCTTATATTTTCTTAGGAAGAAAATAGCAAAAGCAGAAAATAGAACAAAGTGAGTAGAGAGCTGAGTGATTTAGAAAAAGGATATCAAAAGTGTTCATAAATTTCAGAAATACATGTACTTTGTTTAACCTTTTCATTAATGACCAGGAGGGGTCTACTTCAAAAGTGAAATTTTGGTGGCTTACCAAGAAAATAAGGATGGTGAAGAGAGGTGGTGACATTGACATAATTGAATTGAGCCTGCACATCAGGCTCTGTGGACCTAAAAAGAGCAAGAATAATTTATGCAAGAAAGAGGAAAATCACATAGCAAGGGCTACCTATACACATACGGAATAAAGAGAGCACAGTGGAAAATATGGACCAGGGTAATACAGTGAAGTTATGATCAACATGAAAATAATACCTCCTAATTTTGCTTAACAAGCCATCCCATTAGAAACTGGTGAAATCATTCCTGCAGAAGTGCTGAAAAATCACTCTTGTAAATCACTCCCTTCTAGCTCTAAAGCTGTATTGCAGTTCAAGACCTGAACACACACCCACTGTTCCTCTTCCTGTGCCTACCGCAGAGCTCAAGCCAGGAAACTGGCTTTGCACTGATCACATTAACTTTCTCCTTTACCATCTTCATTGGAAACTACAGTCACTGTACTTACTCACATTCCTCAATCTTGGTGAACGTCAGCAAGCAGGGCTCTCAGAAAATGCGAAGTTTTTTAGTACCCCCAAGTCTCCCTTTCCATCTTTCACATTTTGCTTGATATTTCTCTAGTTTCCCTACTACAATGTAGCAAACCCTGTGTTTTGAAGAAATACCTCTAATAATCATTTAACCATAGTGTATGGTATGCCAGCTTTACCTGAGTTATTCCCATTAAGTCATCACTAATTACAGAACACAAATCTTTATTCCAAATGAGAGGAATTTTAAAAGCAAGCTAAGCAAATGACGGATATTTGCCTGGAAGGAAGTAGGGATAGGAAAGGGGATGCCATGGAACTTATCAGAGGCCCTGTAAATATGACGTTAAAAATAAAAAGTTCCAGTACCTCACTGGCCGTAATGCTGGAGCAGTGTCCAGGACACATTGGCCAATGTTTATTTTTTAGTTGCTGGGTCACAGGGTAACCATGTTTGCAAATCAAACTTATTTCATCTATCTTACTCAGAAAATAGTCTCTCTACTGCAAAGAACATAGCCTGCATGCAAAAAAACAGTTGTTTTTTTTTAAATTTCCCTGATTTCAAAGCCAGAAGTGGGTTATACCAAATAGTATTGAAGTTTTAAAAAATGATATATGTCAGATGATTAATTGATTGATGATTTGCAAATAAAAACATTGTCTACATGTCACTTTAATTCTTAAGGAGGTAGTGGAGGAGTAAAATATGTCAGCTGATCAATACATATAGATGATTAAGAACACTGAGCTGATTTCAGCAGATTGGAGCTCTGGGCCAAGAACTGCCTTTGACTTGCTTTCTGACCTCTGGCAAATCAATTAAAACTCATCTCTACGCACTTGCCTCACTTTTAAAAATAGAAATAAAAAGATTCTCTGCCTACTCACCCAAACGTTTGCTGCTGCAAAATAAGAGATGAACCTTAAAAATAACCTTGCAGTAAGTACCATGTGACGGGTATCACTTTAAAGCAGTGACACATACGGCAGAGGAGAACCCTGTAAATATTTGTGAAACAAGTATAAATTTCTGGAAACAGTACTTGAATAAATTTAAAAAGAATCTCTTGGAAGGAATGGAAACCTAAAGTCAAACTACTAGAGTAAAACTACTGGAGACATTGACACATATTTAGGCATGTTTCTGAAGGAAAAGTTTCCATTATGAGGGAAAACTTTTCACTTATTTTCAACCTCTCTTTCATACCTCTCCCTTGTTTGCACTCCTGGAAATCACTGCTGCTGATGAGACAGGATGCAGGATGATGCTTGAGTATTTGTATGTTCATTTCTTCAAAATATGGTTTTCCAGCAAGTACCATAAGCTTTGGTCATTTAATATCTCTTCCAAATTTATACTTTCTTTACATAGACATTGGACACACTTTACTCTGATTTTATAAAGCAACAATAATTCATTTTCAGGTACTGAATGATATGTGTACATTACAAAAAAGAAATGATGTACTCAAAGCCTAAATGCAGTTAAAGTTGCTTTAGAAATATTTTAAAAACAATTTTATAAATTCTCTATAATTTTTAGCATCTGGATATATACAGACAGTCCATTTCAACTTATATTCCAAATGTCAATTGTGTTTATAAAAATTCCTATATAATTTACAGACATTTCTCAGAATTCAAAGAGTAATATTAGAAAAATAATTCATAACCATATTCTAAAAAACAGCTAGGAATAGTCTGGGAGAGATGGAAAAAATAAAAGGCCAGAGTGGACAGTAAGCCTATTAATGTGAACAAAAGTTGCTTGTATTTATTTATTTTTAATTTTTAATTTTATATTGGAGTATAGTTGATTAACAATGTTGTGTTTCAGGTGTAGAGCAGAGTGATTCAGTTATACATATACATGTGTCTATTATTTTTCAAGTTCTTTTTCCATTTAGGTTATTACAGAATATTGAGCAGAGTTCCCTGTGCTATACAGTAGGTCCTTGTTGGTTATCTATTTTAAATATGGCAGTGTGTATATGTCAATCCCAAACTCCCAATCTATCCCTCCCCCACACCCTTCCCCCCAGTAACCATAAGTTTGTTCTCTAAGTCTGTGGCTCTGTTTCTGTCTGGTAAATAAGTTAATTTGCCTCGTTTTTTTTTTTTTTTTAAGATTCCACATATAAGTGATATCATATGATATTTGTCTTTCTCTGTCTGACTTACTTCACTTAGTATGAAAATCTCCAGGTCCATCCATGTTGCTGCAGATGGCATTATTTCATTCTTTCTAATGGCGGAGTAATATTTCATTGTATATATATACATCTTCTTTACCCATTCATCTGTTGTTGGACATTTAGGTTGCTTCCATGTCTTGGCTATTTTAAATAACACTGAAATGAACATTGGGGTGCATGTATCCTTTCGAGCCATGTTTTTCTCCAGATATATGCCAAGGAGTGGGATTCCTGGATCATATGGTAGCTCCAGTTTTAGCTTTTTAAGGAACCTCCATACTGTTCTCCATAACAGCTGTACCAATTTACACACCCACCAATAGTGCAGGAGGGTTCCCTTTTCTCTACACCCTCTCCAGTATTTATTGTTCGTAGACTTTTTGATGATGCCCATTCTGACAAGTGTGAGGGGATACCTCATTTTAACTTTGATTTACATTTCTCTAATAATTAGTGATGTTGAACATTTTTTCATGTACTTTTCATGAGGTTTTGACATAGCGGTCTATATATAAACAAGGTCGTTTCAAGTTGCTGGTCTTTTAATTTCAAATACATTTCCAATATCCTGCATTTGTGCTCTCTTCTGCTCACAGTTGCTGGTTTTAATATCATATTTGTGTGTGGATGATTTCCTACCTTTACTGTATGTTTGCCTCTACTGGTGAGTTTTTCCATTTGTAATTTTCTTGTTTCTAGTTGTACTCATTGGCAGCCTACAGGAGGGCTCATGCCAATGAGTATTCCCCAGAACTACCGCTGCCAGTGTCTTTGTCCCCGCAGGGAGCCATAGCTGCTCCCTGCCTCTGCAGAAGACCCTCAAATACTAGCAGGTAGGTCTGGCCCGGGGTCTTACGAGGTCACTGCTTTTTCTCCTGGGCTCTGGTATGCACGAGATCTTGTGTGTGCCCTCCAAGAGTGGATCTTCTCTTTCCCCCCATCCTGCGGGATTCCTGTGATCAAACCCCACTGGCCTTCAAAGCCAGATTCTCTGGGGGGCTTCTCCTCCCATTGCCAGACCTCCAGGCTGGGGAGCCTGTTGTGGGGCTCAGGACTTTCACTCCTGTGGGAGAACTTCTGTAGTATAATTAATTTCCAGTTTGTGGGTTGCCCACCTGGTGGTTATGGGATTTGATTTTATTGCTGTTGAGCCCCTCCTACCCTCTTGTTGTGGCTTCTTCTTTGTCTTTGGATACAGGGTATCTTTTTTTGGTAGGTTCCAGCGTTTTTTTGGTCAACGGTTGTTCAGCAGTTAGTTGTTATTGTGGTGTTTTCATAAGAAGAGGTGAGCTCACATCCTTCTACTCTGCCATCTTGTCTCCCCAACGGTTGATTTTAAAGTCCATTGACACCCACCTCCTTACATACACACACACGCACACACACACAGATCATTTGGGTTGTGTGCTATGTTATTTTAAATTTCATTCTACTTTGTATGTGATACGGTTTTAAGAGCAGCTTTGAAATTAAGCAAAGTATATGTTGCTAATGTAGTATAGTTAAATAAATGCAGGACATACTGAGTCAACTGTGTTTAGATATAATACTTACAAGTATTTTGTAAGGCTCCATGGGATTGACTTTGTAAACCCGAAATTCAAAAAGTTACAACAAATTTTTCAAACTATGTCGTCACTCTCTCATATTGTTAGAGAATGTTTAAAGTCCTTAAAAAATATTCTACCACATAGGAAGTTAATTTTCACATTTATCTGGTCTTAGAAAGACCCCAGTGTAAGGAAAGGTCAAGGAAGAGGCTAAGGTAAGTTGTGGGAAAGGTGGCGCATTTTCTTGCTCTAGACATAGGTCTCTATTTGAGTGAATGGAGGATCTTCCTTAATTGGCCAAACCTGGATGAAGGGCACAGAATTAGCAACTGATCTCAAAAACAAGGTAGGGAATGTCATTACATAATATCTATTAACATGGAAAGACATTTACAGTGTACTGTTAAAAAGAGAGAGGCAAATTATAAAACAATATTTACAGTGATTAATCATTCCTATGAGCAAGGAATAAAAAGGAAAATAAGTAGATATAAGAATGAATTCATAATGATTATCTCTAGGTCATGGAATTGTGGAAGTTTTTTTGCTTTATCTGAAATTTCTAATATTACTCAATGAACAAGTAGTATTCCGCCATAAAAGAAATGGTATTTTTAACTTTTAAACAAAAAAATCAATTCTTGTTTTCTGAGATATTATCTCAGATTTGATATTCTGATTTTGATTCATACATATTTGACATTTAGACATAAATTTTCCTTCATGTTACATGCATATTTGCACATAATCTATAGATTACATAGATAACTGCATCTAGTAATTAATAACAAATTTAAGTTTATATAAAATTAACAAGACCTTTTAACCTAATCATTCAATGGTAACAAATTTTGCTGAGACTTTTTTTTTTTTTTTTTTTCTTGCGGTACGCGGGCCTCTCACTGTTGTGGCCTCTCCCATTGCAGAGCACAGGCTCCGAACGCGCAGGCTCAGCGGCCATGGCTCACGGTCCCAGCCGCTCCGCGGCACGTGGGATCCTCCCGGACCGGGGCACGAACCCGCGTCCCCTGCATCGGCAGGCGGACTCTCAACCACTGCGCCACCAGGGAAGCCCTGATGAGACTTTTAAGTTAATTTATTACATGTTAACAATAGGAATATATTTTGACTTATAAAATTAATAGGGTCGTGTAGAATTAATAGTTACTGGTTTGTTTCTCCAGTTACATACAGAAAGTCTTAGAATCATATAATGGTTTAGGGCTGCAAGGCATCATTCAGCTTAACCCATTAATTTTATAGATAAGGATGCTGAGGTTCAAAGAGACTAAGATATTACCCAAGGTCACTCGTTTAGTTCATGGCAGTGAGTATTATGACCAAGTCTTCAGATGTTGAGTCCATCTAAGTTCATAGTGTATACAAAAGAATGTATACAGATAGAATTTACTTCTTTCTTCTGAAATTCTTTGCTTTACTGTATTTGAAATTCTGAAGTTACCTTTATTTAATTTTAAAGTACATAGTTTATCTCTTTAGAACTTGTTTTTTAATATTAATAAATTTAGATTTATTTGAAGCAATTTTAGACACTCATAGTTGTGAAAATATATATTGAATATAAAGGTATGGCTTAAAAAAGTTTTGACTTTAAATCCTGATTCCACTTTGCTGATTTGTTGAATTTTCAAGAGCAGTTTTAAATATTTCAATTTAGAGGTCAAGTAGTGTAAACTCACATGTGTCTGACAGTAATCCATATGAATGGTTCAAAAATACCTTAGTGTTACACATATACACACACGAAAACATACACATACACACATATTCATTTAGTTCATTTTGATAAAACAATATTGAATATGAAAATCTATTTTAACTAATATTTCATATGAGGAATGATTTAAAACATTGATCACATTTAGGAAGCAACATGGCACAGAGGAAGAGTTTTGGCATCTTTGTTGTTGTTTTTATTTTGTTTTGGCTTTGGAGTCTTAAACACAAAAGTGGAGTTCTAATCCACCTACCAACGTTCAGACCTTGAGGCAAATTGCTCAACCTTTCTGAGACTGTTTTCTTATCTGAAAGTAGGATTTAAAACTTCGTAGAAGTATTTTTTGAATGATAAATGTTATGTAAAGCACCCAAATTACTGAAGGACACAGAAAACATTCAGTACATTGTACCTTATTTTTAAATTAGAATTTATATGAAGAATGCATGGGCAATGTCCTCTTTAAACTCCAGTTAATCTATAATTTCCTTCCATTCATACTCATCCAGTTGCTCACTGTTAATGGTAATAGGTTATAGTCTCATCTTATTCCACAGCTCAGCAGACCATGAAAGAGTAGATTCCAGGGAAAACTTGCTCTCCTCTGAGGAGAATAGGAACTTTCAGGAAGAGGATACAGTATTTATTTTATTTTTCTGGGATCATCTTTTCTAAAAAAATTATTATTGGGGTATAGTTGATTTACACTGCAGCGTTAGTTTCAGGTACACAGCAAAGTGATTCAGTTACACATAGACAAATATCCATTATTTTTCAGATTCTTTACCCATATAGGCCTTTACAGTGTATTGTGTAGAGTTTCCTGTGCTATACAGTAGGTCCTTATTATTTATCTATTTTATATACAGTAGTATGTCTATGTCAACCCCACAATGTATATTTTATATTTAAGAAGTTCAATCATCTTATTCCATGCACAGAAACAACCAGATTGTAAACAATTTCAAAAATCTCAGATTTATAAGATTTCTTAAAAATTTTTGTTACTCATCAGACCTTCACATGATTGCAAACAGTATATGTTACTGAGGATATAGGTGTTAACTGTCTGTATCTCTGGAAAAGAGCAAACAGCAGACCATGGAAGACACAGCATCTACCTTCAACTCTTTGAATGGCTGTTGTGCTGTATCAGCCAGGGTTGCTAGTTGCAAGCAACAGAAATGGACTTTGAATTGTTTAAGCAGAAAAGTAAATTGTGGAGTAGTTCACAAAATCACTGGTAAGGCTATAGAATCAGGCTTGGAAATGGGCACGAACAAAGGTTTAGTAGCAGCCAGGATCCCATCCCAAATCATCCCACAAAACCAGCCCAGTAAGCACATAGTGCTGCCACCCCACTGGACATGTGATCTCATGGCTTGCATTGCTGTCACCCTGGCTCTGAACCCTGGACACCACTGATGGTCTTCTGCACTACTGCCCCTAGAAACACAATCCTTCAAGCTCTCTTGCCACTGCTTGCTGCTACAGTGCATTGTCTTTGGTCTGTTTTTTTCTTGGGTCACTAACACCAGATTTAAAGTTGAACTAAGGAAGACTGGGAATAAATATTTCTGCTTTTGCCTCTCCCCACCCCCACTACCAGATTCACAAATTAGTGAACTCTCTAAACAGAGGAAAGGTTCAAATGTTGGGCAGCCAAGGAAATATACAAATTATCCACTCTCTAAGTGGAAGAGCAGGCAGAGTTTTTCTGAGTTGCCACAACAGAAAGCAGGACTAAGAAAGAAGATGTCAGGGGAAGGGGAGGTTTGGTGTTTGCAGATTTAAACATGATAATAAACTTCCCACAAAATAAAATTGTTAAAGAATGAGATAACTGCTCTAAAATGTTGGGAGCTCCCTGCTACTACTGAAATTTAAGTAAATGGTATATGGCCATCAGAAAAGAGCTATAGAAAAAAATCCACAAAGTTTCTATGATTCTATCCTTCTGTTGAGATTGGGACTCTGCCTTAGATTGTTTTTTTGTATGTTTCCACCATATTCTGTGTTATGGTCCTGTTGCAAATATTGCCAGGGCCTGGGACAGAGAGAACTCCCCACCAACCTCTGCATCTCAATCAACTTAGTGAACTCCCAACTGATCCCAGTGAGCTGAAAAAATAGTATTTTTAATATCTGTTGTGACATGGATATGGTTGGGAAGCTGACTCTGAGGAGATAAAGATAATTATTTTTACAAATTTAACAATATATATTTCTGTGGTCAATATCTCTCTATATATCATATATACATACATATGTTATATGATGTGATATCCATGATACTTGATATCCGATATATGCTATATATATATATATATATATATATATATAATCTACTTAAAAGTGATAGTGGGAGTAGATCTGCAAGTAGACAGTATAGGTTATAAATAATAACAATAAAGCTAATAGATTACCTACTGATATTTATACAAAAAGTACAATCAGACCCCTGACTTTTAGATGTGACTGGTATTTACAAGGTTTTGTAATTACTTTTGCTTCTGAATTTTATTAATAATAATAATGGTACTGTTGATAATAATATAATTATTGTGCTGTTAAGTGCTTAAGTATATCAGCTAATTTAAACCTCACAGCAACACAATAAGTTTGTTATCCTCATTATCAGATGAAGACACAGCCTCGAGGCTGTTACTTATGTTGTCAAACTTCGCAGTGCTGGCTAGTGATAGAATCTGGGATGGAACCAATGCCAGTCTGACTGTAGCAACCCTGCTCTTAGCTACTGCCTCTCCAGTCACTGATGCTTTTGCATCTTCAATGATAAGTGTATTCCTACTCTTTTTGCTTTTTGCTCTCAGCCACCATTAGCTGCTCTATTTCTTGATGTATAAATTCAGTATGTGCTCAGTGTATTTCTCATGTCCACCTGCTTGCGTTTATGTAACAAATAAATATTCAGTTTTGTAGCGATCATTTAACTATTTGTACAGATCTCTCCCAACAGAAAACAGTGCAATAAGTCTCCCATAATTTTGGGAGATCAGCTGAGCTCCAGATCCTCAGAGTTGGATGTCCCGATGTTTAACACAATCCAGAGACAGGGCAGATGCGACATCTCATGAGGCTGCTGGGGTGTCAAAGTTGAACCTTAGGAATCCATGAGGAGAGGTTTTAGAGGAAATCAGGATGTTTAGTAACAGAAGACAGAACCCTTAGCAGTAGTACACGATTTTGCAAAGATTAGATGCAATTATGGTGGTTTAAAAATGAATGTTGTCTTTAGAGAAGAGCTAACACCTATCCTTCTCAAAAAAAAAGAAAACTACGGGCCAATATCACTGATGAACATAGATGCAAAAATCTTCAACAAAATACTAGCAAACAGAATCCAACAACATATTAAAAGGATCATACACCATGATCAAGTGTGGTTTATCCCAGGAATGAAAGGATTCTTCAATATACGCAAATCAATCAATGAGACACACCATATTAACAAACTGAAGGATAAAAAGCATGTGATCATCTCAATAGATTCAGAAAAAGCTTTTGACAAAATTCAACACCGATTTATGAAAAAAAACCCTCCAGAAACTAGGCATAGAGGGAACTTACCTCAACATAATAAAGGCCATATATGACAAACCCACAGCCAACATCGTTCTCAATGGTGAAAAACTGAAACCATTTCCACTAAGATCAGGTACAAGACAAGGTTGCCAACTCTCACCACTCTTATTCAACATAGTTTTGGAAGTCTTAGCCACAGCAATCAGAGAAGAAAAAGAAATAAAAGCAATCCAAATTGGAAAAGAAGAAGTAAAGCTGTCACTGTTCACAGATGACATGATACTATACATAGAAAATCCTAAAGACGTTACCAGAAAACTACTAGAGCTAATCAATGAATTTGGTAAAGTTGCAGGATACAAAATTAATGCACAGAAATCTCTGGCATTCCTATACACTAACAATGAAAAATCTGAAAGAGAAATTAAGGAAACACTCCCATTTACCACAGCAACAAAAAGAATAAAATACCTAGGAATAAACCTACCTAAGGAGACAAAACACCTGTATGCAGAAAACTATAAGACATTGATGAAAGAAATTAAAGATGATACAAACAGATGGAGAGATATACCATGTTCTTGGATTGGAAGAATCAATATTGTGAAAATGACTATATTACCCAAAGCAATCTACAGATTCAATGCAATCCCTATCAAACTACCAGTGGCATTTTTCACAGAACTAGAACAAAAAATTTCACAATTTGTATGGAAATACAAAAGACCCCGAATACCCAAAGCAATCTTGAGAAAGAAAAATGGAGCTGGAATTAGGCTCCCTGACTTCAGACTATACTACAAAGCTACAGTAATCAAGACAGTATGGTACTAGCACAAAAACAGAAATATAGATCAATGGAACAGGATAGAAAGCCCAGAGATAAACCCATGCACATATGGTCACCTTATTTTTGATAAAGGAGGCAAGAATATACAATGGAGAAAATACAGTCTTTTCAATAAGTGGTGCTGGGAAAACTGGACAGCTACATGTAAAAGTATGAGATTAGATCACTCCCTAACAGCATACACAAAAATAAGCTCAAAATGGATTAAAGACCAAAATGTAAGGCCAGACACTATAAAACTCTTAGAGGAAAACATAGGCAGAACACACTGTAACACAAATCACAGCAAGATCCTTTTTGACCCACCTCCTAGAGAAATGGAAATAAAAACAAACAAACAAACAAATGGGATCTAATGGAACTTAAAAGCTTTTTCACAGCAAAGGAAAACATAAACAAGATGAAAAGACAACCCTCAGAATGGGAGAAAATATTTGCAAATGAAGCAATGGACAAAGGATTAATCTCCAAAATTTATAAGCAGCTCATGCAGCTCAATATCACAAAAACAAACAACACAATCCAAAAATGGGCAGAAGACCTAAATAGACATTTCTCCAAAGAGGACATGCAGATGGCCAAGAGGCACATGAAAAGCTGCTCAACATCACTAATTATTAGAGAAATGCAAATCAAAACTACAATGAGGTATTACCTCACACCAGTTAGAATGGGCATCATCAGAAAAATCTACAAACAACAAATGCTGGAGAGGGTGTGGAGAAAAGGGAACCCTCTTGCACTGTTGGGGAGAATGTAAATTGATATAGCCACTATGGAGAACAGTATGGAGGTTACTTATAAAACTAAAATTAGAACTACCATATGACTCAGCAATCCCACTACTGGGCATACACCCTGAGAATACCCTAATTCAAAAAGAGTCATGTACCACAATATTCATTGCAGCACTATTTACAATAACCAGGACATGGAAGCAACTTAAGTGTCCATGGACAAATGAATGGATAAAGAAGCTGTGGCACATATATACAATGGAATATTACTGAACCATAAAAAGAAACGAAATTGAGTTATTTGTATTGTGGTGGATGAACCTAGAGTCTGTCATACAGTGTGAAGTAAGTCAGAAAGAGAAAAACAAATACCGTGTGCTAACACATATATATGGAATCTAAAAAAAAAAGGTTCTGAAGAACCTAGGGGCAGGACAGGAATAAAGACGCAGATGTAGAGAATGGACTTGAGGACATGGGGAGGGGGAAGGGTAAGCTGGTCCGAGGTGAGAGAGTGGCATGGACATATATACACTACCAAATGTAAAATAGATAACTAGTGGGAAGCAGCCACATAGCACAGGTAGATCAGCTCAGTGCTTTGTGACCACCTAAAGCGTTTGGATAAGGAGGGTGGGCGGGAGACATGAGAGGGAGGAGATATGGGGATACATGTATATGTATAGCTGATTCACTTTGTTATAAAGCAGAAACTAACACACCACACCATTGTAAAGCAATTATACTCCAATAAAGATGTTAAATAAATAAATAATAAAAAATAAAATGAATGTTGTCAAGTGTCATAGACCCCACAAGTAGGGCATACCCTACCCTTAGGATTATCTCTTTCTATCCGAAGCAAAAACATTCTCTACAACACCCATGACAGATGGTTCTTCACCTCTGCCTGAACACTTTTGGAAATGGAGAACTCTAGCTTATTTTGTATTGAATAAATAGCTTCTTGTTGCTGCTGGCACTAAGTTTTTCAGGCCTAGAAATGTGAATTCATCAGCTCACCAGGGAGTTTCAGAAAACAGAACCATATGCCTGCTATTCTGGGCACGTTTCATTATCAAGGTATCTGGAAACTAAATGAATAATCAGAAGGATGCTTTCTAAACTTAGAATAATAGAAAATAAAATTACATATTATTATGAAATTTTCCCCTCAAGTCATGGAAAAAGCCTCATGAATTATTCCTGTCAAGCCACAGAGAGAGCATTTCTGATAAGTGGAATGTACAAGGTCTCTCTCTCTCTCTCTCTCTCTCTCTCTCTCTCTCTCTCTCTCTCTCTCTTTTTCCGAAAGAATGCTGAATAAATTCAATCCAATTTCTCAAATAACCAGTTTTTATCAGCCACAAATCCATCACCTCATGCCAGAATTTTACTAGGGTGATAAAGAACATGCTGGTGAGGATGGGTATTAGCACATTGAATACCTGGTAGTGGCCATCTTTTGCAGGCTGGTACTAGTAGTAGGAGATGCTGTTACAGAACTGGGCTCCCTAGTAGCAAGGGGGATGATGGAATCTAGAATAGCAGAGACTTGGGGCAGCACTTAACTTCAGAAGCAGAGTGGACAGAATTACTTTAAATGGAAGCAAAGTGAAAGGGTACTTTACTTTAAAAGGGCAGTACCTGGAATGGCAGTTGAGGATAGGGGTGGGGGGCTGCTGACCTTCAGAAATCTACTGTGGTAGCTTATAGGGCATGATGTTTCTAAAGTCAAGAAAGATGAGAACTGCCTAATATATAATTAAAAGAGATCAAGAATGAATGCGCAGAAGCCTGAGATCAGGTGTCCTCATGAAAAGTCACGATCCTTCACTCAGTTTCCAGATTTATACCAGTTCTAAGACCACAAACCTGTCAACCGAAGAAGAGGCAAGATCTTCATGAAGAAGGGCCCTGAAATACTATAGCATATATTTAGAAGTGCTTTCTCCTTTTTTTCTTGAAGGGATCTATGGTCATTTACTCAAGAAACCGTACCCAGGGCAAAGAGCCTGAGCTCAGCTCATGAGTGGCATGGTGTGGGGTACAAGCAGAAAAGGGACTGCTGTTGCACTATCGGCCCTACTCAAGAATAACCTCAAGTGACAGCAGTGGAGACTTATCCTCCCAAAGAGCAGGCCTTTGAGCTATACATCTGTTCATTTTCTTCTAGTGGAATGAAAAGCTGCCTGAGGTTACAGTCTCACGGGCAGTGGTGAATGACTTAACTTGCTGGTCAGGGCCGTTGAGAGGAACAAGATTCCAAGACCAGGAAAAGGCAGTTCAAGGAAATAAGTAAGTGGCTGGACCTATGGTTAAAAGCAAAGAGTATTAGGATCTCTGTGCTACACATTAATGCTCATAAAAGACATCCACTGAAAAAGAGGCATGGAATAACCGAGCCACAGGATGATTTGGCCAGTAGGTGTCAGCCAGCCTCTCTCCTTGCCCATATCAGTGCTTATACAATGGGTTTATGAATAGGTTAAGCGTGGGTGAAAAGATGGAAGCTATTTATGAGCCCAAGAGAACAGGCTTCTTTTCACAAGGGCTGATTTACTTCTCATAAATGTCCAACCTGCCAGTAACAGAATTCAATATTGAATTCCCCATATGGTACCAAACAAAACACTGAAGAAAAGTTGATTACATTAGGCCCTTTATATCCTAGAAAGGGCAATGTTCCATCATGACCTTGACTGACATGTATCTGCATATGAGTCTGTCTTCCTGCATAGAGTGCCACTACCAGAACCCTCCAAAGACTCACAGAGTATATGAGAAATTGGCATAGGGTCTATCATAGTATCATCTTAAATTGGGGAACTCATTTTATGGCAAAGGAAGCATGGCATTGGACACATGACCATGAGATCCACTGGTCCTAATCACATACCATAACCTTCAGAAGCTGCCTCCTGAAGGTTTTCCTGAGGCACAGCTAAGAGGTGACATCCTTCAAGGTTAAGGAGGGATTCTTCAAGATATGGCATATACCTTAAACCAATGGTCATTATATGGTACCATATACCCAATAAATAGAATATATGGGGTCCATGAAACAAAGAGTGGAAGCAGGAGTGGTGCTGCTTACCATTCATCCACTTAATTACTTTGGAAAATTTGTCTCCTGTCTCTTCAACTTTAGGCTCTGTAGGTCTAAGTTTCCTGATTCCAAGGGAAGGGATGTTTCCACTGAACTTTTATGCTGTAACTACCATCTTAACACTTTAGGCTCCTTGTGCCAGTAAACTAGTATTGAAAGAAAAAAATATTATCTCTGGCAGGTATAATTGATCCTGATCATCATGAGGAAGTAGGACTAATCTTACATAATCAGGATGAGAAGGAATATATTTGACACTCAGGTCATCCACTGGAGAGCATTCATTGTTATGCCCATGCCCATTTGTAATCTGAGAAGGTAACCAGATCTTAGACCCCTCAGGGTCAAATGTCTGGGTCAACCTACCAGGCAAGCCACCTAGACCAGCAGAAGAGGAAGATGATGAGTAGTAGTCTTACACTCAGGACCAACGGAGCGGTGAGAACTATAGTTTTTCTACTAACTCTTCTTATAAGCTTTCCCAGAAATTGTGACTAATCAGAAAATCTTGAGAAGCTGTGCCTGAATTGAGTAAACTGAATTAAGAAGCAAGTGGATCTGAGTGTTTCAAGGTGGGGACAATAGTAAATGCTGTTGGTGACTCACTCTTCTTCATTAGCCATAGCTCCCATTCCGCAAATGATATCATCTGATAGCTGCTCTGAGCATTGGCTAATGACAACTCACAGCTCTCCCTTCAGAGAATGATTCTTGGTCAGACAGAAGCTACCACATCCTGGACCTATGACCCACATGGGAGAACAAACTTTTGCCAATGATTGACATTACTGATGTACTGAATTAGTTTTGTCAATTTGTACAAGTCAAGTAGAGGTCTTCCTTTGAAATGTCATTGGTTAGGACTATTGTCCCAGATACCTACAAGAGCTTCCTAACTTGTTGACATTTCCATAGTACCATTCCCCTCCAGCTCATCTTGCAAACTATGTCAGATGCATCTGCCTAAACCACAATTTCGTCATGTCAGCCTACCCTTCAAGAATCTATAATGGTCGTTTAATTTTACCACATTAAGACTACTTATCACTACAGGTAAATTTAACAAATATTAGTTGAATATAGGCACTAAAGACACAAAAATGAATATGAAATGGTACTTACCTTCACATTTTCACAATCTGCTAGGAAAAATGTACTGCTTGTGTCTTAGAGGAGGACCAAGCTTTGCCAATATTGGTATCCTAGCTCATAGAAGACACTGCTGCCTGAGAAACTTGGGAATGGTCTCAAGAAGGAGATGACAATTGATCCTTATCTTAGAGAATGTAAGAGTAAGAGTTTTTCTTATGTAGACTGTGGTGTTGAGAAGTGTATTCAATGAAGAGATTCCAGTGTGAGCCTGGGTACAGAGAAAAGGGAATGCAGTGAGTTCCTGAGTGACTAGAGCAGCAGCTCTCACTCTACTGCAGACACACTGAAAGGTTGGGTGGCAATCATTTGTGAGGTGTGATGTAACTTGTTACTAATAATATTTATTGATACATGCTGAGGTTTGTGACTGACTCACCTATTGAAATAAATTAGTGAGAATTCAAAGCTCTCCCTCAGTACTTTATTCCATTCTAACCTTTTGTGTAGTAAAGATTTGGGTTTGTCCCAAAGAGTAGTCTGGCCATCGTTCCTAGCTCCTGAGAAGTAATCTCTCTATTCTGTGTCACTCTATTCCTGAATGATAGGAGTGTCTTTGTTATTCATGGTGGGCTTCTCAGACAAAACCTGGCAGATTTATGCTAACAAGGGGATTCCTGGTAAACCCTTTGGGTCACGTGATATCTGCCCAACCTCTAGTGGAACTGAGGGTGGTTGAAGACAGAGTTTAACTATTTGGACCATCAATCAAACAATCATGCTTACATTATGAAGTCTCAATAAAAACTCTGGGTACCAAAACATGAGTGAGCTTTTTAGGTTGGCAGTACTCTCTGTGTATTATTGCTCATCGATGGCAGGAGGGTGACGCATCCTAAGGACACTGAAAACTTTGCATTTGGGACCCTCCCCATGTGCCTCTTCCTTTGGCTGATTCTAATTTGTACCTTCCTTATAATAAGCCATAACTGTGAATACAATAGGATCCATTGAGTTCTGCAAGTCTTTCAAGTGAATTACCAAATGTGAGAGTAATTTTGGGAAACCCAATGTCAGAGGTGAGAGTTGTGTGGAATCTTCCCTCTAACTTTGTAGTTGGACCCTAACTACTTGCTCTGTGTCAGAAGGCTTGGCCAGACTTGGAATCTGGAGGATTATACCTTTAATCCCATGGTTTGGCTCACTCTGGGTACTTTCTTAATTGGAACAGATGAGGATAAAGTCAGTGTGCCAACTTCTAATTATACATAACCCTGGGTCACTCATGAGCATGCCATCCATCCTGTGTGTCCTGCACAAAAAGTATGTGTGTGAGTAGGTGTGGCAGAAAATGAGGTTACCAAAGGAGGTATTGTCTAAACTAGTAATTCTTATTTTATATAATAGTATTTGAAATGGACAATCACATAATCTGGTAAAAATCTATAATCTAGAAAATCCTGATTGTTTACTGCAAATAAAACGGTATTTGAAATCAGAGACCTACATGCTCTTTCTAGCTATGTGGGTTTTAGCTTCTTATTTAGTAACTGACTTTGTTTCTTTATATATAAATGAGGGTAAAGTAAGGCATAATTTAGATAATTATGCAGTTTGCACAGAAAATTCACAGCATATGAAAGTGCTTTATAAAGCTTAAAATGTTGATGATGTTAGTAAATAAGAAAGGTTTTGCTCCTTTTCTTCCATCAACTAGTCATATGACAAAAATTTAACTTTCTTCATGCTTAGTTTCCTGATATGTTAAAATGATAAGATCACTTCCACTTCTCTGAGTTCATCTTAGAGGAAGATACTTTCATTGTAATCTTCCTTTTAGATATCAAATTTCTGATGTATTTTCTTTTTTTAGAAAAGTAACTTCCTCTGAAGCCCAATATTCCTGATAGAGAGGAGCAATCGTAATGGAAAATTGATCATTAGGTTTATAACCCTCTATTTGCCAAGACAAGCATCATAATCTGGGCCAAAAACATGCTCAGTAGTAAGAGATATATGTTGCCTAAGGGAGTGAAAAGTAATATAAAAATTTGCCAAGCAAGAACTTTCTAGTTAACTATTAGGGGAAATATTAATTAACAAATTATATTCATATAAGAATTGTATAATTTCACACATCATTTGTTGTATTTTAAAGAAATGTAAGTAATGAAATTGATACAATTTCAGTTCCTTGTTTCCTTAATTTCTTCATGGGAGCCAAATTGTTGCATTTTCAGGGAACAACAGGTTGTGGTGGAGAGAGTCTGCAATTGATGATTAGTGATTCTGAGAACAAGATAAATTCATTCTTCCACTTAGCAACTCTTACATTTATTGTAGCTGGATACTCTTTTGAGATAAAATGTCTTTCCCTCTATTTTCCCCTTTCCTTTCTCCTAATTCAAACATGTGAGGCACTGCTTATTGCAATGAGGAATGTTTGTGGCAGAGTGGAAAGCAGCAAAAGCAGCGTTTGTTTCCCAAACCTAAGGCCCAGGAGGGAAAGGGAGTTATAGGTAGAGGCACATGTCTTTAAGAAACTTAAAAGAGAAAGAATTCTTTCAAACTAAAAAGGGATTCTGTCTGTTGAGAGGATGAGGGAACAAGAGAGGTGTATTGGCCTGGTCTGGCTAGGGCCTGGGGTGGGAGGGCCACCCTGGCTTCCTGGTAGCCAGCAAGACTCAGGTGGGGAGAGCTGTGCATGATCAGGGGTCTCAAGTCTGTACCAAGATTCCTGTTCCCCAAGCTTGACACAGAAACAGCAGAAGTTGGAACTGAATGGCCCATTAGGCAGGGGAAATAGATGCCTGCGTGACAAACTGTGAGAACAGATACAAGATTAAAAGGCTTCCCTGCAAAAACCCCAGTATGTTATCACTGAATATGATCCTGGAAGTGTGATACAACTACGCTGAAGCCCCAAGGTTATTGCTAACTGGGGACTTAAGTATCACATCAGACCAGCAGGAATTGGATTTGAAATAGTTTTAAATACTTCAAGAGATGCATTATTTCAAGTGCACCTGGGTCTGGACTCAATATGATGAATAAATGTGCTCAATTTTAAACATTTCAGAAGTAATCAATAAATTTAAATCCCCAAATATTTGTCCAAATCAAGTCCTTAGAATAAAATGGATTAATTTCAAATTTTCCTGTTTTATTTTTCTCTTAGCATCACTTATATTCTGCTGTATAAGAAATAGTAAAATTATCAAAATCTGGGCAGCAGTAGGGAGAAGGTGAGGAAGCCAAAGACCTAGAGAATGAATAATCTAGATGTCCCTTGAGTAAATTAAAATTAATTGGTAGCTTAAATGTTGAAGCAAAGGCTACTTTTTGGTAGAAATTGGTTTTGTGCTATTTTTTCATTTGCATATAGGCATTGATACATTTTATGTATACAGATCTATATTTTATCATTCACTTAATGAAAATATCATCTTTCCATGCCTTTTCTTCAGTTTTTACAGGCACATGCCTACAAACTTTCTTCCAGGAAACATCAAGGCACTCAAAGCCACTCTGCCAGGCCTATGACCTAGAAAGATTCTATTTTTTTAGCTTGAAGTTTCAAATAAGAGAGAGAGAGAGAGAGACTAAAATAGAAAGTGAATTTCAAAACTGGTATGAATACTAATATGAGATAACCTCTCTTTTTTTCTTCCCTACACTATAATGCCTCATTTAAAAATATATTCTCTCTTTTTCAGTCCTTTATTGTTTACTGAATCCCAGCTAACTGCCAGACACTATACTATGCTCCAGGAATACAAATCTGGAAAAACCAGGATGCCTGCCCTCAAAGAATTCAAGTCTAGAGAGTGAGCAAAACTATGTACACAACTACTTGTATTGACATAGAGCAATCTGGAAATTAATATGATAGAAATATATTCAAACTGCTGGGGGACCCCAGAAAAGGGCATGTTTGCTTCTTCCCAGAAAAATGAGTGGCAGGAGGGCATCAGAAGGAGATTCATTCGTATAGTGGTCGTTGTCTGGGCTGGTCCTTGAAGAATGCAATGTGGGAGTCGGTTGTGGTTGTGGGGAAAAGTATTCCAGGTGTAAAAATGTGCATAGCATAAAGGCAAGGACACAGATGTGAAGAAGAACATATTTGGTGGATGCTAACGAAATGACATTTAAGTGACCCAGAGAAAGCAGGTAGGGCAAGACAGATGAATGAGGCAATACAAGGCTGGAAAGACAGAGTCTGGGTTTAAAATTATTTTGTTTCATTTCCAACATTTATTTCTCACTGTATGTTTCCATATATTAAAGCAGTTGACAAATTTTAGGTAAAGAGGAATGCCTAGTTTAAAATTATTTAGGCCAATTTTTCTCACTTGGCATACTTCCTCTTTGGGCATTTTCAGAGGTCTGGCAAGGCACGGACAAAATTTTCCTTAGACCTTCTTCAGTATTGATTTGGGAAAGCACCACACATTTGAAACCTGGTCACTGTTTTGTTTTGTGTTTTATTGAAGTATAGTTAATTTCCAATGTGTTCATTACTGCTATACAGCAAAGTGACTCAGTTATACATATATACACATTCTTTTTTCATATTCTTTTCCATTATGGTTTATCACAGGATATTGAATATAGCTCCCTGTCTATACAGTAGGACCTTGTTGTTTATCCATTCTATATATATGTTTGCATCAGCTAATCCTGACTCCCAATCCATCCCTCTCCTACACCTTCCCCCTTGGCAACCACAAGTCTATTCTCTATGTCTGTGATTCTGTTTCTGTTTCATAGATAGGTTCATTTGTGTCATATTTTAGATTCCACATATAATTGGTATCATGTGGTATTTGTCTTTCTCTGTCTGACTTAACTTCACTTAGTATGATAATCTCTAGATCTGTCCATGTTGCTGCAAATGACATTATTTTTTTATGGCTGAGTAATATTCCATTGTACATATGTACATTTTCTTTATCCATTCATCTGTCGATGGACATTTAGGTTGTTCCCATGTCTTGGCTACTGTGAATAGTGCTGCTATGAACATTGGGTGCATGTATCTTTTTGAATTATAGTTTTGTCTGGATATATGCTCAGGAGTGGGATTGCTGGACCATATGGTAGTTCTACCTTTAGTTTTCTGAGGAACCTCCATACTGTTCTCCATAGTGGCTGCACCAATTTATATTCCCACCAACGGTGTAGGAGGGTTCCCTTTTCTCCACACCCTCTCTAGCATTTGTTATTTGAAGACTTTTTAATGACGGCCATTCTAACCTGTGTGAGGTGGTACCTCATTGTAGTTTTGAATTGCATTTCTCTATTAATTAGTGATGTTGAGCATCTTTTCATGTGCCTATTGGCCATCTGTATTTCTTCTTTGGAAAAATGTTTATTTAGGTCTTCTGCCCATTTTTTGATTGGGTTGTGTGTTTTTTTGTTGTTCAGTCGTATGAGCTGTTTGTATATTTTGGAAATTAAGCCCTTGTCATTCGCATTGTTTGCAAATATTTTCTCCCGTTGTCTTTTCATTTTGTTTACAGTTTCCTTTGCTGTGCAAAACCTCGTAAGTTTGATTAGGTCCCATTTGTTTATTTTTGTTTTTATTTCTGTTGCCTTGGAAGACTGAAGAAGCCTGGTCACTGTTAAAAATGACTGTCATTCATTAAATCTTATCAATTTTGTTTTGATATGGCATTTCTGTTTCTATTCTTATCAAACACACATATCCCCCTCTCCATAATCGAGGCCATCTGTAATTCAAATAGCATGGCTGAAATGACTTTGGAAAGAATTTCCTGATATAGCAATCTCTTGCCTTTCATTCTATGCTACTCTAGCTGTTAGAAAAGACTAACAGTTATGTGTCTTATGTCAGAAAATTGCTTATACACACACACACACACACACACACGTCAGTACCACACCATTTTTTTTGTATTTTTCATTCCATTGAAATTGCAGTCATTCTACCTTTACCACTGAATTGTAATCTCTGTAAAGATGAGTCTCACTTCACATTTGAGTCAGATCCAGGGTGCCTAGAACAGCACCAGACAGACAGGGTTTCCAAAATATGTATGCTGATTGATTACTTGATCCTTACCCGTTCTTCCTGTCTTTTCTTTCTTGTTTATTTTAACAAACGAATGCAAGGAAAGATAAGTAGATTTCATATGGGTACAGGTTTGTTCAGGCAGTTTAGCTTTTTACTTTTTATTGTTTTCGTTATTCCTCCCCCAACCCTGAAAGTAAACACTTAAAAATTGAGGCTGAGAGAGATGTACAGATAATGGTATGAAAATGGATATAGGAGAGATTCTGGGTTCCTATTCTTCTGTCTGGGAAAGAGTCAAATAGCCTTACTTTACTTATTTATGCACATACTAACTTAAAGTTCAAGTAAAGGAAAAAGTACTGGGCTTTTCACATTCTCATTGGGATTTGAAACCCCAAAGAAATTCCCCACAACACTCAGCAGGTTTGCTGTGCCTGGCCTGGTTTGGAATGATATTAAGTGCTTGACTCTTTCTGAGTGCTCTGCAATAATTTATAAACTACTTTTCGCAAAATCCTAAGGGAAAGGGAAGACCTACTGTGGCTATTTTTTAAATTGCCGAAGAAGAAGGAAAGTCGGAGGAAAGAGAAGGAAACTTACGTTTGGGGTGCCTCCTGCCTTCCCTCATTTTTTCTTCTGTGGCTTTCCATTTCCCTCTTGGTTCATGACTTTTGAGAACATACGTGCATATTAACGTCCAAACTACACGCGGGAAGGAAAAATCACCGACATGTCTCCTAATCACTCAGAGTGGCACAGGTTTTAAG
Organism: Aethalodelphis obliquidens; assembly: GCF_003676395.1. Lineage (NCBI taxonomy): Eukaryota > Metazoa > Chordata > Mammalia > Artiodactyla > Delphinidae > Aethalodelphis > Aethalodelphis obliquidens. The sequence continues at coordinate 41,368,605 of NW_020837950.1, forward strand.
GTGGCACACCCCATCCTAGCCTTCCTTGTCATCTCTGCTCTCTAAACTGCAGGCACTTAGTGGCCTGGATTCTGGAACTGTGGAGTCTCTGATCCAGCCTCTTTGCACTCGCCAAGTCAAGGCCTCCGACCTCCTTTTATTCTCTGAAAAAATAGTGCTCCTTCCGGACCCTCCTTTGACTTCTGGCTGAAGCTGTTCCTGCTGTGTCGCCTGTCTCCTCACATCAGCTGGGCGGAGTGCCTTGGGGGCTTTGCGTTCCCACCTGGCTCCCCGCTTCCACCATGATCGGACTCCTCTGGGAGCCGGCTTTGTGGAGTGCTCCCTCCTGGTGAAGTGCACTCTCAAATCTCTCTGTACCTTCTCTTCCCTTTCTCTTGGAAGCCGGCTTTCTGAAAAGCTCACATAGGACTTTAATTCTCACGTGTCTGTCACACCACTCCTTGCTTGGAAAGTTCTCATGGTCTTTCTATAAACATATAAAATATTAAAGCCCTACATGGCCATTTTACCTCATTCACACACTCCCCTTTCTCTGAGGTTATCCCTCCATCCAGACTCACAGTTTACTTACTGACCTGTCATATTCCCTCCCATTTTAGAACCAAAATAATCATTGGTTTGTTAAGATAGGTATATTGTTCTCTTTAATAAAGAGAAGAATCATCTCTTGCTAACTAATCCCAGTGAGAATTTGCCGTGGGAGCGGGGCTGTGGCATCTCAGAAAGTAAAGGGCAGAGCGGTAATAAAGGGAAATCACTTCCTATCCTCAGTGTCGGGGATTTATACAGAAAACAGGAATTACCTCTGCTTTCCTTTTCTCCCTTATACTCTGTTGCTCTCAGGACATAAAATAGGCTGCTTTCGTACCTGAGCTTAGGTCTAGATTAAGGAATGAATCACTACAGACACTGCAGTTTTCCAGGACCTTGTGTTGCCACTAGGCATGACTGGGTCATGTCATTTGGCTTCGATTTTACTAATCAATGAACAGCCTCAAACAGCAGCACAATTTGCAGCTCAGATTAGCACTTTGCCCCGATCTTTTCCTACTTATTAAATTACATCCTTACTGAATCACCTGTAACTTTGAAATGTTTTCATGCATGTGCATTCATTCAACTACAAACATATTGTCACGTACTGTGGTAGATTAAATTTGTGGTCTTAATTTTTCACACCATTATAGTATATAATGCATCCTTATCCTTTTCATGGCCTAATGGTGAGAGGGGTGTGTTTTTATTCCCCCTGACTTTTGACTTGGCCATGCTTCTTGCTTTAGACAATAGGATAGAGTGGTCATGATTTAATTAGTGCTGGTACTGCTGCCACTTCCACGAAAAGAATAACCACTGTTTCTCTATCCAGTGGACCTCAGAATGTGGTATATGGGGGAGGGTATGTGTGTGTGTATACACACATATGAAATATATATATATGTATGTGTGTGTGTATATATATATTATTCAGCCATGAGAAAGAAGGTCACCCTATTTGTGAGAACATGGATGGAGTGACTGTATCTTTTTCTTTCTTTTTTCTAAAAATTTTAATTTTATATTGGAGTATAGTTGATTAACAACATTGAGTTAGTTTCAGGTATATAGCAAAGTGATTCTGTTAGGCATATGCATGCATCTACTCTTTTTCAAGTTCTTTTCCCATTTAGGTTATTACAGTACATTAAGCAGAGTTCCCTGTGTTATACAGTAGGTCCTTGTTGGTTATCTGTTTTAAATATAGCAGTGTGTATATGTCAGTCCCAAACTCCCTATCTATCCCTCCCCTGACTCTTCCCCCCTATGTAACCATAAGTTCGTTCTCTAAGTCTGTGAGTCTGTTTCTGTTTTGTAAATAAGTTCATTTGTATCATTTTTTTTTTTTAAATTCCACATAAAAGTGATATATGATATTTGTCTTTCTCTGTCTAACTTACTTCACTTAGTATGAAAATCTCCAACTCCATCCATGTTGCTGCAGATGGCATTATTTCATTCTTTTTAATGGCTGAGTAATATTTCATTGTATATATGTACCACGTCTTCTTTATCCATCTGTCGATGGACATTTAGATTGCTTCCGTGTCTTGGCTATTGTAAACAGTGCTGCAATAAAAATTGGGGTGCATGTATCATTTCGAACCATGGTTTTCTCTGGATATATGCCCAGAGGTGGGATTGTTGGATCATGTGGTAGCTCTATTTTCAGCTTTTTAAGGAACCTACATACTGTTCTCCACAGTGGCTGCACCAATTTTCATTCCCACCAAAATTGTAGGAGGGTCCCCTTTTCTCCACACCCTCTCCAGCACTTATTGTTTGTAGACTTTTTGATGATGGCCATTCTGACTAGTGTGAGGTGATATCTCATTGTAGTTTTGATTTGCATTTCTTTAATATGTGCCTCTTGGCAATCTGGATATTTTCTTTGGAGAAATATCTATTTAGGCCTTCTGCCCATTTCTTGATTGGGTTGGGTTGTTTTGTTTGTTTTTTGAGAGTTTTTTTTTTTTTTCTGTATATTGAGCCACATGAGCTCTTTCTGAATTTTGGAGATTAATCCTTCATTGGTTGCATTGTTTGCAAATATTTTCTCCCATTCTGTGGGTTGTCTTTTCATTTTGTTTAGGGTTTCGTTTGCTGTGCAAAAGCTTTTGAGTTAGGTTCCATTTGTTTATTTTCGCTTTTATTTTCATTACTCTAGAAGGCAGATTGAAAAAGATATTGCTGCGATTTATGTCAAAATCTGTTCTGCCTATATTTTCCTCTAAGAGTTTTTATAGTATCCGGTCTTACATTTAGGTCTTTAATCCACTTTAAGTTTATTTTTGTGTATGGTGTTAGAAAGTATTCTAATTTCATTCTTTTACATGTAGTTGTCCAGTTTTGCAGCACCACTTATTGAAGAGACTGTATTTTCTCCATTGTATATCCTTGCCTCCTTTGTTGTAGACTAATTGACCATAGATGCCCGGGTTTATTTCTGGGCTTTCTATCCTGTTCCAATGATCTATATTTCTGTTTCGGTGCCAGTACCATACTTTTTGATGACTGTAGCTTTGTAGTATAATCTGAAATCCGGGAACCTGATTCCTCCAGCTCCGTTTTTCTTTCTCAAGATTGCTTTGGCTATTCGGGGTCTTTTGTGTTTCCATACAAATTAAAAAAAAAAAAAATTGTTCCAGTTCTGTGAAAAATGCTATGGGTAATTTGATAGGGATTGCATTAAATCTGTAGATTACCTTGGGTAGTATGGTCATTTTGACAATATTGATTCTTCCAATTCAAGAATATGGTATATCTTTCCATCTGTTTGTGTCATCTTTGATTTCTTTCATCAGCATCTTACAGTTTTCTGCATACAGGTCTTTGGCTTCCTTAGGTAGGTTTATTCCTAGGTATTTTATTCTTTTTGTTGCAGTGGTAAATGGGAGTGTTTCCTTGATTTCTCTTTCTGATTTTTTGTTGTTAGTGTATAGGAATGCAAGAGATTTCTGTGTATTAATTTTGTATCCTGCAACTTTACCAAATTCATTGATGAGCTCTAGTAGTTTTCTGGTAGTATCTTTAGGATTTTCTATGTATAGTATCATGTCATCTGTGAACAATTACAGTTTTACTTCTTCTTTTCCAATTTGGATTCATTTTATTTCTTTTTCTTCTATGACTGCTATGGCTAGGATTTCCAGAATTATGTTGAACAAAAGTGGTGAGAGTGGATATTCTTGTCTTGTTCCTGATCTTAGAGGAAATGCTTTCTCCTTTTCCCTCATTGACTATGATGCTAGATGTAGGTTTGTCATATATGACCTTTATTATGTTGAGGTATGTTCTCTCAATGCCCACTTTCTGGAGAGTTTTTATCATAAATGGGTATTGAATTTTGTCAAAAGCCTTTTCTGCATCTATTGAGATGACCATGTGGATTTTATTCTTCAATTTGTTGATGTGGTGTATCCCACTGATTGATTTGCAGATACTGAAAAACCCTTGCATCCCTGGCATAAATCCCACTTGATCATGGTGTATGATCCTTTTATTGTATTGTTGGATTTTGTTTCTTAGTATTTGTTGAGGATTTTTGTGTCTATGTTTATCAGTGATATTGGCCTGTAATTTTTTTGTGTGGTATCTTTGTCTGGTTTGGGTATCAGGATGATGTTGGCCTCATAGAATGAGTATGGGAGTGTTGCTTCCTCTGCAATTTTTTGGAATAGTATTTCAGAAGGATAGAACTCTTCTCTAAATGTTTGGTAGAATTCACCTGTGAAGCCATCTGATCCTGAACTTTTGTTTGTTGGAAGATTTTTAATTACAGTTTCCATTTCAATACTTGTGATTGTTCTGTTCATATTTTCTATTTCTTCCTTGTTCACTCCTGGGAGATTGTACCTTTCTAAGAATTTGTACATTTCTTCTAGGTTGTCCATTTTATAGTAGCATATAGAAGCATATAGTTGCTTGTAGTAGTCTCTCATGATCCTCTGTATTTCTGTGATGTCCATTGTAACTTATTTTTCATTTCTAATTTTATTGATTTGAGCCCTCTCCCATTTTTTCTTGATGAGTCTGACTAAAAGTTTATCAATCTTGTTTATCTTTCCAAAGAACCAACTTTTAGTTTCATTGACTTTTTCTATTGTTTTCTTCATCTCTATTTCATTTATTTCTGCTCTGACCTTTATTATTTCTTTCCTTCTACTAACTTTGGATTATGTTTGTTCTTCTTACTCTAATTTCTATAGGTGTAAGAATAAGTTGTTTAGTTGAGATTTTTCTTGTTTCCTGAGGTAAGATTTTATTGCTATAAACTATCCTTTTAGACTACTTTTTCTGTGTCCCATTGGTTATGGATGGTTGTGCTTTCATCTTCATTTGTCTTTAGGTATTTTTTTGATATCCTGTTTGATTTCTTCAGTGATCCATTGGGTGATTAGTAGCATATTGTTTAACCTCCATGTGTTTGTGGGTTTTTTACAGTTTTTTTCTTGTAGTTGATGTCTAATCTCATAGTGCTGTGGTCAGAAAAGATGCTTGATATGATTTCAATTTTCTTATATTTACTGAGGCTCTCTTTGTGGTCCAGCATGTGATCAGTCCTGGAGAATGTTCCATGTGCACTTGAGAAGAATGTGTATTCTGCTGCTTTTGGATGGAATGCTCTATAAATATCAATTTAATCCGCCTGGTCTAATGTGTCATTTAAGGTGTATGTTTCCTTATTGATTCCCTGTCTGGATGATCTGTCCATTGATGAAAGTGGGATGTTAAAAAGTCCCCCAATATTATTGTGTTACTGTTGATTTCTCCTTTTATGGCTGTTAGCATTTGCCTTGTATACTGAGGTGCTCCTATGTTGGGTGCATAAATATTTACAATTGTTATATCTTCTTCTTGGATTGATCCCTTGATCAGTATGTAATGTCCTTCTTTGTCTCTGGTACCAGTCTTTATTTTAAAGTCTGTTTTGTCTGATATGAGTATTCCTACTTTAGCTTTGTTTTGATTACCATGTGCATGGAATACATTTTTCCATGCCCTCACTTGTAGTCTGTATGTGTCCCTAGGTCTGATGTGGGTCTCTTATAGACAGCATATATACAGGTTTTGTTTTTGTATCCATTCAGCCAGTCTGTGTCTTTTGGTTGGAGAATTTAATCTGTTTACATTTAAGGTAATCATTGATATTTATGTTCCATTTTGTTTTGGATTTGTTTTTGTAGGTATTTTTTCTTCACTTCCTCTTTTATTCTCTTCTCTTGTGATTTGATGACTAACTTTAGTGTTGTTTTTGGATTCCTTTTTTTCTTTTTTTTGTGTGTATCTATTGTAGATTTTTGGTTTGTGGTTACCATGGGGTTTTGATACAGCAGTCTATACATAAACAAGATCATTTTAAGTTGCTGGTCTTTTAATTTCAAATACATTTCCAGTATAATTCTTTTGCACCCTCCTCTTCTCATGATTGCTGGTTTTGATATCACATTTGTGTGTGGATGATTTCCTAGTTTACTTTATGTTTGCCTTTACTGGTGAACTTTTCTATTTGTAATTTTCTTGTTTCTAGTTGTGGCCTTTTCTTTTCTGCCTAGAGAACTTCCTTTAGCATTTGTTGCAAAGCTGGTCTGGCGGTGATGAATTCTGTTAGCTTTTGCTTTTCTGTAAAGTGTTCGATTTCTCCACTGAATCTGAATGAGAGCCTTGCTAGGTAGGGTATTCTTGGTTGAAGGTTCTTCCCCTTCGTCACTTTAAATATATTGTGCCACTCCTTCCTGGCCTGTGTAGTTCCTGCTGAGAGATCAGCTGATAACCTTATGGGAATCCCTTGTATGTTATTTGTTGCTTTTCCCTTGTTGCTTTTAATATTTTGTCTTTAATTTTTGTCAATTTGATTACTATGTGTCTTGGCATATTCCTCCTTGGGTTTACCCTTCCTGGGACTCTCTTCCTGGAATTAGTTGACTGTTTCCTTTCCCATGTTAGGGAAGTTTTTAGCTATTATCTCTTCAAATATTTTCTCAGGTCTTTTTTCTCCCTCTTCTCCTTCTGGGACCACTACAATGTGAATGTTGGCATGTCTAATGTTGTCTCTAAGGTTTTCCTCATTTCTTTTCATTCTTTTTTTTTTTTAATTCTGTTCCATGGTAGTGATTCCACCATTCTGTCTTCCAGCTCACTTATTTGTTCTTCAGCCTTAGTTATTCTGCTATTGATTCTTTCTAGTGTATTTTTCATTTCAGTTATTGTATTGTTCATCTCTGTTTGTTTGTTCTTTAGTTCTTCTAGATATTTCTTAAACATTTCTTGTATCTTCTCAGTCTGTGCCTCCATTCTTTTTCTGAGATCTTGGATCATCTTTACTATCATTCCTCTGAATTCTTTTTGTGTGTGTGTGTAGATTGCCTATCTCCACCTCACTTAGTTGTCCTTCTGGGCTTTTATCTTGTTCCTTCATCTGGGACATATTCCTCTGCTGTCTCATTTTATCTAACTTTCTGTGATTGTGGTTTCTGTTCTGCAGGCTGTAGCATTATAGTTTTTCTTTCTTCTACTGTCTGCCCCCCACTGGGTGAGGCTGAATGAGAGGTTTGTGCAGGCTTTCTGGTGGAAGGGACTGGTTCTTGCCCACTGGTGGGCAAGGCCAGGATAAGGGGTGTGTTTAGCAGGCAGCCATGTGCTCAGGAAGACTTTAAGCAGCCTGTCTGCTGATGGGTGCGTCTGTGTTCCCACCCTGTAGATTGTTTGGCCTGAGGCATCTCAGCACTGGAGCCTACTTGCTGTTGGGTGGGGCCAGGTCTTGGTGAGAAAATGGCAGCCTCCAGGAGGGATCATGCCAATGAGTACTCCCCAGAACTACCATTGCCTGTGTCTTTGTACCTGCAGTGAGCCATAGCCACCCGCTGCAGGAGACCATCCAATACTAGCAGGTAGGTCTGGCCAAGGCACTTCTGAGGTCACTGCTTTTTCCCCTTGTTCCTGGTGGGCCTGAGACCTTATGTGTACCCTCCAAGAGTGGAGTTTCAATTTCCCCCATTCCTATGGAATTCCTGGGATCAAACCCTGCTGTCCTTCAAAGCCAGATTCTCTGGGGGCTCCTCCTCCTGTTGCCAGAACCCCAGGCTTTAGATCCTGACATGGGGCTCAGGACTTTCATTCCTGTGGGAGAACTTCTGTGGTATAATTATTTTCTAGTTTGTGTGTTGCCCACCCACTAGATATTGATTTTATCACTATTTTATGCATCCTACCATCTCATTGTGGTTTCTTTGTCTGTGGGTGTAAGATATCTGTTTTGGTAGGTTCCAGCATTTCTTTTGGTCAGTGGTGTTCAGCAGTTGTTATTTTGGTGTTTTCGCAAGAAGAGTTGAGCTCACATCCTTCTACTCCACCATCTTTTCAAATCCAGCCTGGAGTGAGGGCATTATGCTACATGAGATAAGTCAGATAGAGAAAGACATATACTGTACAATATCACTTATATGTGGAATCTAAAGAAGCTGAACTTATTAAAATAGAGACTAGAATGGTGATTACCTGGGGCTGGAGGGTGGGAGGAATGGAGAGATGTTGGTCAGAGGGTACAAATGTTCAGTTATAAGATGAGTAAATTCTAGGGGTATAATGTACAACATGGTGACTAGAGTTAACAATACAGTATTATATACTTGAAAGTTGCTAAGAGAGTAGATCTTAACTCATTATTGACCAGGGGATTTTTGCAGAAATGAATGCATGTGGCTGATGATTTGTCATGTAAATGAATATTAAAACGTTTCCAGTCAATCACATTTGGGTAACAAAAGACATATTAATATGTCTCTGGTCAACAGGTCAATAATTTGTTAAATGATCTCACCACCAAAAAGAAATGGTAATTATGTGATGTGATGCTACTGCTATGGTGGTAATCATTTCCCAATATATAAGTGTATCAAATCAGTACATTGTATGCCTTAAACCTACACAGTGTTATATGTCAATTATATCTCAATAAACCTGAAAAAAATTTTAAATTAAAAAAAAATTAAAGAATATGGTAATATGGTACAGAGATTCCCTAGCCAGACCACAGACCTGCAGATTAAAACAGCATCCCCCCAGCTGGTCCACAGGTGCATAAATAAAAAATAAATATTTATTATTACAGCCACTGAGTTTTGAGATGTTTATTATGCTGTATAGCATCATTTTAGCAGTAGCTGACTAACAAAGACTAAAAGCTAGAGACATAAGACACAAAACCAAATATGTGGATTTTAACTTCCCCAGGTTCACAGTTTATTAACAAAGATATATATATATATATATATATATATATATATATATATATATATATATAACTCATAGCAACAAAGTAATTTTTCAAAGAGGTATGAAAAAGCACATGGGAACACAGAGTTTAGAATACTTAATTATGTCAAGAAGTTGGAGGAAAGCTGTCCATAGGAGAAAACAACATTGGACCATTTGGATAAAGAAGGGAGAGGAAGAGTGAAGATATTCCAGGCAGGAGAATATAGGCAGGACAGGGAGCCACTGGTTAAATTAGGCACATGCAGATCATAGAGAATCCAAGGGACCTTATCAGAGCTATAGTAAGGGGTACTTTATTGCTCTAAAAAGGGTGCTGAAACAGGGCAAGAATTCATAAAAAATAAAGGGTCAGTTAACAAGAGTGAGGGAGTCCTCATATAACTGGGAAAATATAAATTGATCTCATTGCTGCCAATATAGACAGGGACCTCAAGTGGGGAAAATAAATCCTTGCAGCATTGACCTTATAGACCTTGGCTGTACTGAATACATGTTGAACAATTTTTGAAGATTATCAGTTTGAAGGACTGCCAAATCATTTGGCAAGGAGAGATGCCAAGTCTTGGTCCGGCCTTGGTTCTTAGAGATTATCTAACTCAACCTTTTTATCTTATGGATGGGAAAAGTATGACTCTGAAGATTGAAATTTACTCAAAGTAAAAAACATGAAGTCAAAACCCCAGTCTGATTAATCACTCCTGACTTCTTTCCATCATACTATACTTCCTGCCATAAATTTGCTATAACATGCAGGGAACTGGGAAGTCTGCACTAATGGAAGAATCAGAGTTGAAGCTCAAGAATATGTATCACTTAAGAAAGAAGTAGGAGATGTAAGAGAACAAAGAAGTTATACATGCATGGAGACATCCATAATATCATGGCATATTTATTACAGATAAAAAGGGATGGGGCAGAAATTGATAGGTGCAGCTCCAAAGGAGCAAACCAGGAAGAAGCTACAGAACTAAGCTCTTACCTGGTTCTAACAGAGCAGTAGGCAGTAAGATGCCTTCTAGTAAGACACACACAAAGAAGAAAACTGGACAAAATAAATGGAAACAACCTGGAAATAGTATCCTTCTGGAAAAATACAGAAGATGTAAGGTACTACCCTATGCTTTTCTCCTCTTGAAAACATCCAGTATCTTCTGTAAGGTTAAGTATTTTAGTAAAGGAACCAGAGCCCTCTTCTATAGCATGATAGAATATTACCTAATCTTACAGATGGTTTTACATCCCTTCAGAGAATCCTTGGGAACAGAGAACAGGTTTTTCCTAAGCCATAAAATCCTCAGTGGTATATATTATAGTGAGGTCCACTGAATGAGCAACAAATAAGCATTAACTGAGGAAGAGTGCCCCCAAGATGGGACATATGCCTTCCTGTTGCTGTGACCTGTTCACTTCACATTGTCATAAGGTAGATTCCCTGCCTTTACCACACACATCCAGTGGAGCTTGTGCAGGTTCTGAACCCTCATCTCTAAATGAAAGCTGAAGTTTCAATAAGTTCAGTCTGAACAAAAGCCAAGGCTAGTTCATTCCAAGAGAAATGACCTTAGCTTTGAGTGAGTTAAATCAAAATAGAAAATTATGAAGAACTACTGTCAGTACACTAGAATGTTGACTTTTTAAAAAATGGTCTTTTTCCAGAAAATAAAGTTTGAGTGAAAGTGTTTATTGGTGAAAATAAAAGTGGAGGCAAGCAGCAGTACTTAAGTAATAGATATTGATCCAGAGCATACAGATCCAGGCATATCTTTAAGACTAAACTTCTGCTATGTGTTCCTTATGAGCCTGGTGAACCCCAGTAGGTAAGCTGTTATATTTTAAACTTACTTATCCCTGAAACAACTACAGAAAGGTTCACTCACATCCTCCTTTTGTCTCTAACTTTTGGCCTCGATGTTCTGTTCTAATTAAACTTTCTTCACCAGGTGCGGTTTTCTCAGCTTTATCTGAGAAAAATATTCTGTAAACAAAAGACTCACAGGTCTAACTCAACAGGGCCGAACTTTCTGATGCTGCTTTGAATCTCTCTGTGATCATTCCACCACCAAGTCAAATTCAATGTATTCTACAAATACCAAGATGGTGGACTTTCTTTCCTTTCTTCTTTCCCCTGGCAGCTCCCAGCATGATTTCCTTAGAAAGGTTCCATATCCTTCTGTCCTTTACCTGGCACTACCTCTTCATGGCTCTCCTTCTAGTTCATGTCTTCATGTTTTCTTGACCTCCTCTTACCCTCTCAAGGTTATTATTCTCCATCTTTGTCCTTAAATTTATTTCTCTTCTCTTTACATTTTCTTCTTGACATTCCTTGACAGTCTAATGACTTGAATTCCATGTATTTGGTAATTAGATTAATATCTTCAGACTTTTCCTCTCTCCTAAGTTTTTGACCCACATTTCGTGTCATCTGATAAATATCACTTGGCTATTCCACTTACACACAAAACCCGATAAGCCAAAATGGAACTTGTTTTTCTACACAAATTCTATCCTCACTGTTTCTGTCAATGTTTCATGCATTTGAAACTTCAGCACTTTCAGTGATTGTTTTCTTTCCCTTGCTCCATGAACCCCACAATCCAATCCAGCCATTTTCTTAGCACTTCTGAATCTACATTTTTAATATTTCCCTCATCCACCTTCTTCTCTGCAATCTCATTGCCTATATCCTAGTTCAGGTCCTTATTATTTCTCTCAAGTTATTGCAAGAACTTCCTAACAGAAGCCTCCTTTTATACTAACTCATTTAAAATATGGCCAAAATATTTCTAAATAATGTACTTCTCTAATACTGTCATTCCTTCCTCTTCCCTCAAATCTGTCAGTGTGGCTCCTTTACTTTACTTAGCCTAACACTTAAAGCATTAAGTCTCTCCATGACCTCATTCCCAAGCTTATTTCCCACTAATTCTCCTCATATAACCACAAGATAAACTAAACTTAACGACTGGATTGTTATTTGTTAGGATATAAAGCTGAAAGTTAAATGTTATTTTTTTTTAATAATATTTTTTTTTCTTTCTTGAAAACCCTACATTTTTTATTTATTTATTTCTGGCTGTGTTGGGTCTTTGTTTCTGTGCAAGGGCTTTCTCTAGTTGTGGCAAGCAGGGGCCACTCTTCATTGCAGTGCACAGGCCTCTCACTATCATGGACTCTCTTATTGCGGAGCACAGGCTCCAGACCAGCAGGCTCAGTAGTTGTGGCTCATGGGCCTAGTTGCTCCGTGGCTTGTGGTATCCTCCCAGACCAGGGCTCAAACCCATGTCCCCTGCATTAGCAGGCAGATTCTCAACCATTGCATCACCAGGGAAGCCCAAATGTTATTTTTTATATTTTATTTTTAAACATCTTTATTGCAGTATAATTGCTTTACAGTGATGTGTTAGTTTCTGCTTTATAAGAAAGTGAATCAGTTATACATACACATATATAACCAAATCTCTTCCCTCTTGTGTCTCCCTCCCTCCCACCCTCCGTATCACACCCCTCTAGGTGGTCACAAAGAACTGAGCTGATCTCCCTGTGCTATGCGGCTGCTTTCCACTAGCTATCTATTTTACGTTTGGTAGTGTATATATGTCCATGCCACTCTCTCACTTTGTCACAGCTTACCCTTCCCCCTCCCCATATCCGCAAGTCCATTCTCTAGTAGGTCTGTGTCTTTATTCCCGTCTTACCCCTAAGTTCATCATGACATTTTCTTTTCCCTCAGATTCCACATATATGTGTTAGCATACGGTATTTGTCTTTCAGACTTACTTCACTCTGTATGACAAAATTTAGCTCCATCCACTTCACTACAAATAACTCAATTTCATTTTTTTATGGCTGAGTAATATTCCATTGTATATATGTGCCACTTCTTCTTTATCCATTCATCCGATGATGGACACTTAGGTTGCTTCCATCTCCTGGCTATTGTAAATAGAGCTGCAATGAACATTTTGGTACATGTCCCTTTTTGAATTATGGTTTTCTCGTGTATATGCCCAGTCGTGGGATTGCTGGGTCATATGGTAGTTCTATTTGTAGTTTTTTAAGGAACCTCCATACTGTTCTCCATAGTAGCTGTACCAATTCACATTGCCACCAGCAGTGCAAGAGCGTTCCCTTTCTCCACACCCTCTCCAGCATTTATTGTTTCTAGATTTTTTGATGATGGCCTTTCTGACTGGTGTGAGATGATATCTCATTGTAGTTTTGATTTGCATTTCTCTAATGATTAATGATGTTGAGCATTCTTTCATGTGTTTGTTGGCAGTCTGTATATCTTCTTTGGAGAGATGATTATTTAGGTCTTCTGCCCATTTTGGGATTGGGTTGTTTGTTTTTTTGTTATTGAGCTGCATGAGCTGCTTGTAGATTTTGGAGATTAATCCTTTGTCAGTTGCTTCATTTGCAAATATTTTCTCCCATTCTGAGGGTTGTCTTTTGGTATTGTTTATGGTTTCCTTTGTTGTGCAAAAGCTTTGAAGTTACATTAGGTCCCATTTGTTTATTTTTGTTTTTATTTCCATTTCTCTAGGAGGTAGGTCAAAAAGGACCTTGCTGTGATGTATGTCATAGTGTGTTCTGCCTGTGTTTTCCTCTATGAGTTTGATAGTTTCTGGCCCTACATTTAGGTCTTTAATCCATTTTGAGCTTACTTTTGTGTATGGTGTTAGGGAGTGTTCTAATCTCATTCTTTTACATATACCTGTCCAGTTTTCCCAGCACCACTTATTGAAGAGGCTGTCCTTTCTCCACTGTATATTCCTGCCCCCTTTATCAAAGATAAGGTGACCATATGTACATGGGTTTATCTCTGGGCTTTCTATCCTGTTCCATTGATCTATATTTCTGTTTTCTGCCAGTACCAAACTGTCTTGATTACTATAGCTTTGTAGTATAGTCTGAAGTCAGGGATCCTGATTCCAGCTCCATTTTTCTTTCTCAAGATTGCTTTGGCTATTCAGAGTCTTTTGTATTTCCATACAAATTGTGAAATTTTTTGTTCTAGTTCTGTGAAAAATGTCAGTGGTAGTTTGGTACGGATTGCATTGAATCTGTAGATTGCTTTGGGTAGTAGAGTCATTTTCACAGTGTTGATTCTTCCAATCCAAGAACATGGTATATCTCTCCACCTATTTGTATCATCTTTAATTTCTTTCATCAGTGTCTTATAATTTTCTGCATACAGGTTTTTTGTCTCCTTAGGTAAGTTTATTCCTAGATATTTTATTCTTTTTTGCAATGGTAAATGGGAGAATTTTCTTAATGTCACTTTCAGATTTTTCATCATTAGTGTATAGGAATGCCAAAGATTTCTGTGCATTAATTTTGTATCCTGTTACTTTACCAAATTCATTGCTTAGCTCTAGTAGTTTTCTGGTAGCATCTTTAGGATTCTCTATGTATAGTATCATGTCATCTGTAAACAGTGACAGCTTTACTTCTTCTTTTCCAATTTGTATTCCTTTTATTTCCTTTTCTTCTCTGATTGCTGTGGCTAAAACTTCCAAAACTATGTTGAATAAGAGTGGTGATGGGGCTTCCTTGGTGGTGCAGTGGTTGAGAGTCGGCCTGCCGATGCAGGGGACATGGGTTCATGCCCCGGTCCAGGAGGATGCCACATGACGTGGTGCAGCTGGGCCTGTGAGCCGTGGCCGCTGAGCCTGCACGTCCAGAGCCTGTGCTCCACAATGGGAGAGACCACAACAGTGAGAGGCCGGCATACGGCAAAAAAAAAAAAAAAAAAGAGTGCTGAGAGTGGGCAACCTTGTCTTGTTCCTGATCTTATTGGTAATGGTTTCAGTTTTTCACCATTGAGGATGATGTTGACTGTGGGTTTGTCATATATGGCCTTTATTATGTTGAGGAAAGTTCCCTCTATGTCTACTTTCTGCAGAGTTTTTATCATAAATGGGTGTTGAATTTAGTCGAAAGCTTTCTCTGCATCCATTGAGAGGATCATATGGTTTTTCTCCTTCAATTTGTTAATGTGGTGTATCACGTTGATTGATTTGCATATATTGAAAAGTCCTTGCATTCCTGGAATAAACCCCACTTGATCATGCTGTATGATCCTTTTAATTTGCTGTTCGATTCTGTTTGCTATTATTTTGTGAGGATTTTTGCATCTATGCTCATCAGTGATATTGGCCTGTAGTTTTCTTTCTTTGTGACATCCTTGTCTGGTTTTGGTCTCAAGGTGATGGTGGCCTCGTAGAAGGAATTTGGGAGTGTTCCTCCCTCTGCTATATTTTGGAAGAGTTTGAGAAGGACAGGTGTTAACTCTTCTCTAAATGTTTGATAGAATTCGCCTGTGAAGCCACCTGGTCCTGGGCTTTTGTTGTTGGAAGATTTTTAATCACAGTTTCAATTTCAGTGCTTGTGATTGGTCTGTTCATATTTTCTATTTCTCCCTGATTCAGTCTTGGCAGTTGTGCATTTCTAAGAATTTGTCCATTTCTTCTAGGTTGTCCATTTTATTGGCATAGAGTTGCCTGTAGTAATCTCTCATGATCTCTTGTATTTCTGCGTGTCAGTTGTTACTTCTCCTTTTTCTTTTCTAATTCTATTCATTTGAGTCTCCTCCTTTATTTTCTTGATGAGTCTGGCTAATGGTTATCAATTTTGTTTATCTTCTCAAAGAACCAGCTTTTAGTTTTATTGATCTTTGCTATCATTTCCTTCATTTCTTTTTCATTTATTTCTGATCTGATCTTTATGATTTCTTTCCTTCTGCTAACTTTGGGTTTTTTTTTTGTTCTTCTTTCTCTGATTGCTTTAGGTGCAAGGTTAGGTTTTTTATTCGAGATGTTTCCTGTTTCTTAAGGTAGGATTTTATTGCTATAAACTTCCCTCTTAAAACTGCTTTGGCTGCATCCCATAGGTTTTGGGTCATCGTGTCTCCATTGTCAATTTTTTCCAGGTATTTTTTGATTTCCTCTTTGATTTCTTCAGTTGTCACTTCGTTATTAAATAGTGTATTGTTTAGTCTCCATGTGTTTGTATTTTTTTTACAGATCTTTTCCTGTAATTGATAACTAGTCTCATAGCATTGTGGTCAGAAAAGATACTTCGTACAATTTCAATTTTCTTAAATTTTCCAAAGCTTGATTTGTGACCCAAGATATGATCTGTCCTGGAAAATGTTCCATGAGCACTTGAGAAAAATGTGTATTCTGTTGTTTTTGGATGTAATGACCTATAAATATTAATTAAGTGCATCTTGTTTAATGTATCATTTAAAGCTTGTGTTTCCTTATTTATTTTCATTTTGAATGATCTTTCCATTGGTGAAAGTGGGGTGTTAAAGTCCCCTACTGAATGAATGTGTTACTGTCGATTTCCCCTTTTATGGTTGTTAGTATTTGCCTTATGTTGAAGTGCTCCTATGTTGGGTGCATAAATATTTACAATTGTTATATCGTCTTCTTGGATCGATCCCTTGATCATTATATAGTGTCCTTCTTTGTCTCTTGCAATAATCTTTATTTTAAAGTCTAGTGTCTGATATGAGAATTCCAACTCCAGGTTTCTTTTGATTTCCATTTGCATGGAATATCTTTTTCCATCCCCTCACTTTCAGTCTGTATGTGTCCCTAGGTCTGAAATGGGTCTCTTGTAGGCAGCATGTATATGGGTCTTGTTTTTGTATCCATTCAGCCAGTCTATGTCTTTTGGTGGGAGCATTTAATCCATTTACATTTAAGGTAATTATCGATATGTATCTTCCTATTCCCATTTTCTTAATTGTTTTGGGTTTGTTATTGTAGGTCTTTTCTTTCCATTGTGTTTCATGCCTAGAGAAGTTTCCTTTAGCATTTGTTGTAAAGCTGGTTTGGTGGTGCTGAACTCTCTCAGCTTTTGCTTGTCTGTTAATGTTTTAATTTCTCCATCAAATCTGAGTGAGATCCTTGCTGGGTAGAGTAATCTTGGTTGTAGGTTTTTCTCCTTCATCACTTTAAATATCTCCTGCCACTGCCTTCTGGCTTGCAGAGTTTCTGCTGAAAGATCAGCTGTTAACCTTCTGGGGATTCCCTTGTGTGTTGTTTGTTGTTTTTCCCTTGCTGCTTTTAATATGTTTTCTTTGTATTTAATTTTGATAGTTTGATTAATATGTGTCTTGGCATGTTTCTCCTTGGATTTATCCTGTATGGTACTCTCTGTGCTTTCCAGACTTGATTAACTATTTTCTTTCCCGTATTAAGGAAGTTTTCAACTATAATCTCTTCAAATATTTTCTCAATCCCTTTCTTTTTCTCTTCTTCTTCTGGGACCCCTATAATTCGAGTGTTGGTGTGTTTAATGTTGTCCCAGAGGTCTCTGAGACTGTCCTCAGTTGTTTTCATTCTTTTTTCTTTATTCTACTCTGCAGTAGTTATTTCCACTATTTTATCTTTCAGGTCACTTCTCCGTTCTTCTGCCTCAGTTATTCTGCTATTGATCCCATCTAGAGTATTTTTATTTTCATTTATTGTGGTGTTCATCATTGCTTGTTTCCTCTTTAGTTCTTCTAGGTCCTTGTTGAATGTTTCTTGCATTTTCTCTGTTCTATTTCCAAGATTGTGAGTCATCTTTACTGTCATTATTCTGAATTCCTTTTTAGGCAGACTGCCTATTTCCTCTTCATTTGTTAGGTCTGGTGGGTTTTTATCTTGCTCCTTCATCTTCTGTGTGTTTTTCTGTCTTCTCATTTTGCTTATCTTACTGTGTTTGGGGTCTCCTTTTTGCAGGCTGCAGGTTCGTAGTTCCTGTTGTTTTTGTTGTCTGTCCCCAGTGGCTAAGGTTGGTTCAGTGGGTTGTGTAGGCTTCCTGGTGGAGGGGACTAGTGCCTGTGTTCTGGTGGATGAGGCTGGATCTTGTCTTTCTGGTGGGCAGGTCCACGTCTCTTGGTGTGTTTTGGGGTGTCTGTGGCCTTATTATTATTTTAGGCAGCCTCTCTGCTAATGGATGGGGCTGTGTTCCTGGCTTGCTAGTTGTTTGGTATAGAGTGTCTAGCACTGTAACTTGCTGGTTGTTGAGTGAAGCTGTGTCTTGGTTTTGAGATGAAGATCTCTGGGAGATTTTCGCCATTTGACATTACGTGGAGCTGGGAGGTCTCTTTTGGACCAGTGTCCTGAAGTTGGCTCTCCCACCTCAGAGGCACAGCACTGACTCCTGGCTGCAGCACCAAGAACCTTTCATCCACCCGGCTCAGAATAAAAGGGAGAAATAGTAGAAAGAAAGAAAGAAAGAGGATAAAATAAAATAAGATAAAATATAAAGTTATTAAAATAAAAAATAATTAAGAAAAAATAGTTTTTAAGTAAGAAACAAAAAACGGATGGACAGAACCCTAGGACAAATGGTGAAAGCAAAGCTATACAGACAAAATCTCACAGAGAAGAATGCACATACACACTCACAAAAAGAGGAAAAGGGGGAAAAAATAATATATCTTGTTCTCAAAGTCCACCTCCTCAATTTGGGATGATTCGTTGTCTATTCAGGTACTCCACAGATGCAGGGTACATCAAGTTGATTGTGGAGATTTAATCCACTGCTCCTGAGACTGCTAGGAGAGATTTCCCTTTCTCTTCTTTGTTCTCACAGCTCCCAGGGCTCAGCTTTGGATTTGGCTCCACTTCTGCATGTAGGTCGCTGGAGGGTGTCTTTTCTTAGCTCAGACAGGATGGGGTTAAAGAGCTGCTGATTCAGGGGCACCAGCTCACTCAGGCCAGGGGGAGGGAGGGGTACAGATGTGGGGTGAGCCTGCGGCAGCAGAGGCCAGTGACATTGCACCAGCCTGAGGCCCACCATGCGTTCTCCCAGGGAAGTTGTCCCTAGATCTCGGGACCCTGGCAGTGGCGGGCTGCACAGGCTCACCAGAAGGGAGGTGTGGACAATGACCTGTGCTCGCACACAGGCTTCTTGGTGGCGGCAGCAGCAGCCTTAGCGTCTCCCACCCGTCTCTGGGGTCCACGCTCTTAGCTGCGGCTCGCGCCTGTCTCTGGAGCTCCTTTAAGTAGCGCTCTTAATCCCCTCTCCTCATGCACCAGGAAACAAAGAGGGAAGAAAAAGTCTCTTGACTCTTCGGCAGCTCCAGACTTTTCCCGGACTCCCTCCCGGCTAGCCATGGTTCACTAACCCCTGCAGGCTGTGTTCACACTGGCAGTCCTCTCCCCGTGAGCTCTGAACGGAAGCCTGAGCCTCAGGTCCCAGCCCCACCCGCCCCGGTGGTTGAGCAGACAAGCCTCTTGGGCTGGTGAGTGCCTGTTGGCACTGATCCTCTATGCGGGAATCTCCACGCTTTGCCCTCTGCACCCCTGTTGCTGTGCTCGGCTTCCGAAGCTCTCCCCCTCCACCACCCACAGTCTCTGCCCATGAAGGGGCTTCCTAGTGTGTGGAAACTTTTCCTCCTTCACAGCTCCCTCCCACTGGTGCAGGTCCCTTCGCTATTCTTTTGTCTCTGTTTTCTTTTTTCTTTTGCCCTACCCAGGTACGTGGGGAATTTCTTGCCTTTTGGGAGGTCTGAGGTCTTCTGCCAATGTTCAGTAGGTGTTCTGTAGGAGCTGTTCCACGTGTAGATATATTTCTGGTGTATCTGTGGGGAGGAAGGTGATCTCCACGTCTTACTCTTCCGCCATCTTCCTCCTTCCCCCAAAATGTTATTATTATATTGGTCATTCTGTTACACATGTTCTATCCCATCTTCTTTCTATATCCAGATACCAATAATTCAGCAGGGCCCAACTCATTTGCTTCCTTCTTTGTAAATGCTTCCCACAACTGGAAATAACTCCCACCCGAAAATTCAACAGTGTTTTTCTGTCCCCCTGTTTTGTATATTTTGGCTTATCAAGTGTATCTCTCCTAGACCATAAGCTCCTAAGAGTAGAACTACTTCTAGTGAGCAATGCATTCCTCAGAGAAAATCCTCCAGTGCCAATAACTCAATGTTCCTGCCAATAGCAGGAATACAATAAATGTTTGCTTGCTTAATGTAGAAATGAATAATCATAGCTAACTCTTTTTGGAGGAGTGGACCCATGCTATTTCATGGAAGTGTGACTTTTATTTTTTCTTAAGAAATTGGACAACAAAGACCCTGAAGTTTCAAGTGGTTAAGTAACTTGTATAAGGTCACACATTAAATGTCAAGACTAGACTCTCAAAATCATACTTCTAGCATAGACCTCTCCTTGAGCTGCAGTTCCATATATTCAACTGCCTTCTCTACATTTCCACTTGAGTGGTATATTTGGTATGGACTATCATGGACTCATATCAAGACTACTGATTTTGTTTAATAACTGGTTCCTTTACCCTATACTTTTATTCAACTTGTCTTACATTTATCTTTCTAAATCACCACCTGTAATATTGCCACCATCCTGCTCCTATATTTTCAGTGGCTACTATGAAAATAAACCCCATCTTCTCTCTCTGGCAACCAACAAATTTGTCTCAGCTGTGTCTCCAATAAATTTCTCCAAATACTCCCCAACTTGTAGCCTCCATACCAAAAAAACTAGTCTCTTCATTGCATTTGAATATACCATGTGTATTTTTGCCTTTTTTCAGGAATTATACACAAGGTCCTACTTCAGTGGAACACACTTCTTATTCTGATCCACTTCTTAGAACCTAAAGTGACTGTACAATTTATCTTCCAAACGGGAACACTTTGGCGGGGTTGGGGTGAGGCAGGTAGGAAGAGAAGTGATTACTCAGGGACTGTCTCAGGTAAACAAGCATGTATAATTAACCTATTAATATCTATGTATATTTTCATATCTATATCAAATGATATCTATATCTATATCAAATCTCACCTTTCCAGAAAAGTTTTTAGACTCCCTGGGCTTAAATAATCATTTTCCCTTTTTAGAGCACTTTGCACATACACGTTGGAACCCAAAGATGAAGACCTGAATCCCAGCTCCTCTACTTATTAACTGTGTGATCAGGAGCAGGCCACTTAAACTCTTTGGATTTCTGTCCACATTTGTAGGACTATTGTCTTCATTTCTTTTCCTCCCTGCAGTAGGATGATACATCCACATCCTTTGCCTTGTGACTTTGCATTGCTTGCCACTGTGGGTGGAACACACTTCCTCTTCCCACTGATGTTGGCCTTGGCCATGTGACTTGATTTGGCTGATGGAAGGTTAAGAGACATGATGTGAGCAGATACTTTAAGCATGCTTCCATGGTTCTATTTGCCTTCCTTTGTGCTCCTATGATCCACTCTGTGAATAACATGCCCCAAGAAGCTATAACTTTATCCTGGGCCTCAGAATGAAGACAAATGAATGAAGCTGAACCAAACCTAAATGGAAGGCTGCAGTCGAGAGTAACCCACTCAAAGCCAGGCAAGCCCACATGAGATCAGAGAAACAAAACCAACCCACAGATCAAATGTCAAGAGAAAAAATGCTTGAGGTTATAAGCCATTGACATTTGAGGATTGTCACATAGCGTAGTTTCAGCCAAAACTGAATAACATAACCATCTTACATATTTTTATAAAATAATATATTTATGTGAAGACGATTTTAGAAATTGAAAATTACAGTTCAAATGTTATTTATGATCATTACTCCTCAGTATTATGAATTATTTTATATATATACTTCTCATCTCCACATTCTAAACTGTAAAATATTAGAGATAAGACCATTTTATATAAAAATAAAATAATTATATAATTATTTCATATATTTGCCAAGGTACCCTGCACAGGGCCTTACATGTCGAGCGTACAGGGAAGTGTTATATGGCTACTGTTTCCGCTCCTCCTCCTAAGTATGTTTGTTTGTGTCTTTGTTTTTGCTCTTTTTTTTTTTTTTTGCGGTACGTGGGCCTCTCACTGTTGTGGCCTCTCCTGTTGTGGTGCACAGGCTCCGGACGTGCAGGCTCAGCGGCCATGGGCCCAGCCCAGCCACTCACGGGCCCAGCCACTCCGCAGCATGTGAGATCTTCCCAGACCCGGGCACGAACCCATGTCCCCTGCATTGGCAGGTGGACTCTCAACAACTGCGCCACCAGGGAAGCCCTGTTTTTGCTCTTTTAGATATTTATTTATTTTTTTTATTTTCACAAGGCAGTATAAGATATGAAAAGGGTAGATTATCAAACGAAACAGGTGGATTTGAGACCTGCCTCAATGGCACCTTGGGCAAGTTGCTTAAACCCTCAAAGCTTTAACTTCTTCGTTTATAAACCAAATAATAGTAGTAGTCGTAGTAGTAGTAATACATTTCTAAATTAAAATTACAATAAATAATTTAACACAGTGATTGTCACATCTTAAAGCACCAAGTAAATAGTAGTTTTTATTATATCATCCGTATATACTCCTTTCTCCTCTCCAGAAATTTCAAAGCAGAATTCTCAGACAATCCTACATTCCCTAGACAAGTGTAATTCTCTTTATTCTAGACAGACAGACATGTAGACACACGCTCCTAGAACTCACAAGATTTTCCATAATTAGGTGGGGGAAAGGTGACAGGAAAAAGACATCTTGAAAGTCCTGTGTTCTCTCTTTGCTCTGTGAACTTGTTTCTGATATTTCCAATGCCCTGAAATAATTCACATTTCTATTTACCTAACTAGTGCTTAATCAGTCTTCTGAGTTCAAAATTGAAAATATCTTCTGAGTTCTGCTTAGAGGACTCTGCCGAGTCTAGGTTAGGCACCTCTCTTATAAAAGAACATCTCTTTTTGTTTTTTGCAGTATGCGGGCCTCTCACTGTTGTGGCCTCTCCCATTGCAGAGCACAGGCTCCGGGGCCATGGCTCACGGGCCCAGCTGCTCCGCGGCATGTGGGATCTTCCCGGACCGGGGCATGAGCCCGTGTCCCCTGCATCGGCAGGCGGACTCCCAACCACTGCGCCACCAGGGAAGCCCAGAGCATCTCTCTTATAAAATCCTGGTAGAGGGCCCTTAAACAAGGAATTGATATTGCTTTTTTTTTTAATTTAATTAATTTATCTATTTCTGGCTCTGTTGGATCTTTGTTGCTGAGTACGGGCTTTCTCTAGTTGCAGCGAGGGGCGGGGCTGCTCTTCGTTGCGGTGCGCGTGCTTCTTATTGCGGTGGCTTCTCTTGTTGCACAGCACGGGCTCTAGGCATGCGGGCCTCAGTAGTTGCAGCATGCAGGTTCAGTAGTTGTGGCTCAAGGGCTCCAGAGAAAAGGCTCAGTAGTTGTGGCACATGGGCTTAGTTGCTCTGTGGCATGTGGGATCTTCCTGGACCAGGGAATTGAACCCATGCCCCTGCATTGGCAGGCAGATTCTGCCAATTGAGCCACCAGGGAAGTCCAAAATTGCTTTTTGACTTGTCAGTCTTCCCAACTGTACTATAAGGTCTTTGAGGGCACAGGCCATGTCACTCCTTTTCACCAGCATCTAGCACAGTCTTGACACATGCTAAGTGCTTAAAGACATGAGGTAAAAGAAAAAAATGGAAGAAAGGAAGGGTGGAAAGGATGAAAAGAGAGAGACAGAGGCAAGAAAGAAAGGAGGAAAGAAATAAAAGGTTATTTTTATTTTCATTCTTCCCTGAAAGGAATGTTCAAAGAACAAGACAGTTACTACAGCATCATTAAAACTCATTTCCACCCAAATCTACATTTTGCATCAAATCCCATGTCAGTGTGTTCTTTTCCTCTCATCAGAGTAATAGGGTGTTTTTAAAATGTCAACTCAGCATAAAACCTATTTGGGGCAAAATGGACTCCAGGGAGATTGACTGAAATTCCCATTCTTCTCCTCCTGGTTCTCCTTCTGCTTCCTGTTCATTTTAGCAAAAAGCTCTGATCTGTTAAAAAAAAAAAAAAAAAAAAAAAAAAGGTTGCGGCGGGGAGCCTCTAGCAAGAGACACATATAGAATATGTGTCTCATCTGCTTTTTAATATTAAGTACAGGAAATTTTCAGCTTTATTCATTTAAAATACTTACTTGTGCTTCACATTTATGGCTAGGTATTAGAGATGAGAAGCCCAGATCTGGTTAGTAATGGGGGAAAAAGATTAGAAATAGAGCCATAGAAAAAGAAAGATGATCCAATGGAAAGTAGAAATAGAAGTCATCGTCTTAGAGTAATGTTTGTTCAGAGCTCTTCAACTGTTTTAATCCTAAACTCTAAATGCTCCCTCTGAGCATGAACAGGAGAACAATCTAAATGATTTTCAGGTATGAGCTGGTACTGAGGAGTGGGACTGGAGTGATATCCCTCTGGAATTTGATGAAATCAAGTTGAAATTAAGATATGGTTATCAAACAAGCAATTCACATTTTTGGCTAAGGGGATGTTAATCAATAACATAAAGTAACAGGCTTCACTCTTCTTAATTTGACAAGTATTAGATAAGACTTCTCTGTGCTGCCTTTCTATTCTAATTTTTTAAATGAGCATCTTCAAAACTGATTCAAAGAATTCAAAGAAAAAGGAGTAGCAAAAACAGTTGGGGAAAAAAGGAAGAACTCAGCAATTTTAATTGTCCACATGGGTCATAAAAATGGAATTTTCTAAGGGACAGCTATCCAGTGCATTGGCCACAAAATACACAGATATCCCTAGTATGCTATGTCAACGTACATTAACTTTTGCTGTATAGGTGGACTCAGTTCTCTTCACATACTTACTTCTCTGGTGTGTGCCTGGTAAACAGAAGTCTCTCAACAAATGTTAGTAAATGAATAAACACAAGATTGAATTAGTGATCTGCTTATTTATCATTAGGGCCAGGGCTGTTGCTGAATCCACAATTTGTACTCATAGTTGATTCCTCTGAGAGAGGTAAAACTTAATGAAGACAGCCTCACAGAGGAGGAGAGGCAGTTCCTGCCTGCTACCTGACAAGCTAAGCCACTTGTCTAAACCAATTCTGCAGCAACAAGTGCCCAGTGGACGGGGAAGACAGACGTACAGATGGCTGCCTGGATGCATCACGGGACGGAATTGCCACTACAGCCCATTGTTACATTTATTGCTGACAGTGTAATTAATTGGCTGACTCCTTGTTTTTCAATTGGTCACCCTCAATGGACAGCTGCACTGGGGGTTGTACTAATCGTGCCTGGGATGAGAGTATGCTCCGCGGGTGGGCCCAGCTCTGCAGCAGGGCCTTTGTGACGTCAACCCTGGACTGCTGTACAGAAGCGCGCGCTTCACTCTCCCAGGGCCCTGAACAGGCGTCCTCATGCCCAGGAAACACAGCGTTTTTTTTCTGAGTGTTCCTCTTTCTGAAGTATGATACAATGGAAACAAAACAAAACACTTCTTAGTTTCCTTTTCCAGTAAGAATTTCTTAGATATAGACTGAAATATCAGCTTTAATAATCACCGTAGAAAAAGATTACAGTAACTTCGTTAGATTTTATCCAAATTATCAAGTAAAAAGAGAAGCTAGAGTTCATGTGGAGGCATCAAAAAGCTCTTTTAACTCATCTCTGTGTCCAGCAATCATGTATATATTTTGATTTTTATACTGTGGAAAATGATCTTTATTTTGTGTACAGTATGATGAGGATTAAATAACACTCACAGGATATTTTCATCAAAGAATTCTAAGGGAATTTTTACAGTGAGAAAGCCTAATATATCAAGCACAGGTTCATCAGGTAATAACACAAGACTGGAGTCATGGCTCAGGCAACAATCTTTCCACTGGTCTCCTGCCCCTCTTTCTTCACCTGTAAAATGAGTCATTGCACTTCAGTGACCTTACTTCCACCTGACTAACTTCCAGAAAGTCATGTGGCAGCTCTGTTCCCTAGGGTTTAATCTGTAAAATCAGAGAACTGAACTCAGTGAATCTCTAACATTCTGTGACCTTACCTGGATATTGAGGCAAATAGAAATTTCAATATATTCCACAAATTAATAAAAATATGTGCATATACATTATAAGGGCATGCATTAACTAAAAATGCAAGTAATTCTTGACTTCTTTTTTAATCACAAATATCAGTGTCCATGATTTGACAGCTTGCTTATGAAAAAGTCCCTTACATGTTCTTTTTTCTGGTTTGCTAATTTTCCATTCTGTATTCCAAGGCAGGCCAATAATTGCAATGAAATCAGGTTAAACATTGATCTTCCACCCTGACATTGCATTAACTTTTCTAATAAACATCTTCACTGTGTCAACCAGCACTGTGTTTACATATCGAGCCCAGCAACCAATTGTCTTGCTTCTTTTAGATGCTTTTGAATTCTGGAAGGAATCTTCTCTGAAAGACTAGAATCGTGCATCTGCCGTGCCTTTCAATTTTGTATTTCGGATTAACTGCTCCTTTTCCTCCACGTTCTGAAGGCCTTCTAAGACATTTCCTTCCCAGTTCATCCGGTAAGTGCCTGCTCCGGCTGTTACTCTTTAGTGAATTCATGTCTTTTCTCCTATGTTGCTTGTGCCACCCTTGTTATCTGGAGTCAGGATTCTGAGCTCTGACCTCCCTCCTTGTCCTGCTCCCCAGGAAAATTGAAGGCAGACCCTCAGACCTCTAACATTCTAGATTTTTGAAGATCCAGCTTTGGCTGGGATGAGGCCAGGATTGGGGTGGAAATAAGCACTGAATTTTCTTTTTATTTACAGCCTTCTGAAAATTAACTATTTCTGTTCAGATTCACGGGCTGAGTAAAAGTATTAACCAGTAAATGTGCCTAAAGATCCCTGATCAAACACTCTATTTTTAATGCTGTGAAGAATACATGCTTAGGGAATACTTTTCCTAGCAAACTGAGCCAATGCTGCTTGCTTCACTAGAACTACAGGCGAAAGATGATTACCAGAGAGGCTGGGGAGAAATTGCCCCATGATGTGAAGCAAAGCCTTCATTCATCAATGATTTCTTGTCTCTGAATGTGGAAAAGAATAGATCATAAAGTGTGGGTCTGGGATTCTAAAGGATATTTAATACCTCATTCCTGGAGATATGGTCTGAAATTTAAAGTCTGTAATCACTGGTCAGGTGAGAAAAGATGCTCCAAGATTCCCCTTATTTTAATATTTATTTATTAATTTATTTATTTGGCTGCACCATGTCCTGGTTGCAACATGCGGGATCTTTGTTGCCGTGTGCAGGATCTTTTAGTTGCAGCATGAGGGATTCCTTAGTTGCAGCATGCAGGCTCTTAGTTGCAGCATGCAATGTCTAGTTCCCTGACCAGGGATCGAATCTGGGCCCCCTGCATTGGAGTGCATAGTCTCAACCACTGGACCATCAGGGAAGTCCCTTTCCTTATTTTAACAAAGTTATCTAAGAGTATCTGCCAATATCATGGATCTCTGGGAAAACATCCTATCCAGACCCACAGAATCAGATCAACCAACCACAAATCAAAATAGCTATTATGAAAAACTCATTAGACTAACACTCACCACTTCATTAGACTAACACTCACCACTAACACTCACCACCATTAGACTAACACTCACCACTCTTTGCCTGGTGTAAAGAGGGTATTTACACCAGGCACTGTACTAAGTGCTTAACATATCTCATGTGTGATCCTCATAAAGCTATATCATATACACATGGATATTCCTATTTTATGGACAGGAAAGAAAGTCTCCGATGGACTAAGTAACTTCTCCACAGTCACACATCTACCACACTTACCAGGATTAAGCCCAAATCTGCACAACTCCACAAGTTCCTAGCCATTCTGTGCTCCTGCAGAATAGCCACGCCAGTGGAGAGCAGGGGAGAATAGGGGTGCAGACACAATGACAGCCTTATCATAGCATCCCATATAGGCAGAGGTTCCTTATTCCAAGTGAGCTTTGCTCCTGCCCTCATAGCACCTTGCATAGACTTATGTCAATTCTTTCAACTCATGGTATTGCCGTTTATAGTTTGGGGGCTGGAGAGAGAGAAAAATGAAAGAATGGATTTCTAAATATTGGCTCTCTCATTTTATTAGGTTGCCTTGAACAAGTTACTGAATCTAATCCTAATATTTTAACTACAAATGGGAATAAAACTACTCCTCAGTGTGTGCTTATAAAAAGATAATAAAATCAAAGGACTTTAGACTAATCCCTTTGCATGTGTAGGCACTTTTTTAATGAGCCCCTTCTTACATTTCAATCTTGCCCAATATCCAATGACCTCTTCAGAGCAGGGACCATAGGGTATCCACATGCATGTCTCCAGATAAAATGCTTAGCACATAGTTGGTGCTCAGTGACTTAAAATGATTGGTATATATTGAGAATTAGTTTGTTTGCAACTCTAAGAGCTGTTGTAAAACTTTAGGTTTTAGTGTATATATTTGTTGATTTTTAAAAAATGCATTCTTCGCATTCTCCCTTATATATTATGGTCAGTCTCTTGGGCTCTCTAGAAGAGAGCATTTTCCAGCTTTCTTTGAGTCTTAAGTCAAGAGAATTAGAACACCCCATAAAAATAACACAGGCATCTCTGACAAAGGACCTGCTTCTGCCAATAGGTTGATTTTGCATTTCACAACTAATTTCACATATCAGTTTATACTAAATCATTTATTCATCCATTCATTCACTAAACACCCATCCATTGATGTCTATATTATCCTAGTGATAACAATGTAAATAGGACTAATCTCTGCCCTGAAAATGTTTATAGTTTAGTGATATGAAACACATATGAACAAATCATTTAAAATTGAGTATGGTAATTTCCACAACATATATGAAAAAAGGATTATGAGAGAAAAGGGCACATGGTGACACCTTCAAACTTCGTTTCACTTCTGTTACTGAAAGTTACTTTTTCATCCCAGAATTACATTTCTATTCTTCCCCCTGCCTCCATATTTTTCAGTAAACTTTTGATAATTTTCTCTTTTTAAAATAACTTATGTGTAAGGATTTTTCCCTTCTTTTTGTGCTTTTTCTCTTTAAATAACATAGAAAATTTGGCTTTTATCAAGTATCACTAAACTCTTCTATTTCTTTGCACATTAGGTATGCAACTGCACTGTGAAGAGATGCTTTCCAAAATTTTGTCTCCTTTACTTTCAAATACCTAAAATGAAAAAAATCTGTATCCTGTATGAGGATATTTTATTTAACTAGGATACATATATTAGCCAGGTATTTATCTTAAATTCCCTTTGCCATCGTCAACCTAATATGTTTACTTCTATACCAGACTTTGTTTACCAAGTTCACACCCTGGTCAACTATTTCCATCATATATATTTATATATCAACTGCTGCATAGAAACCTACCCCAAAACTTAGGGACTTAACAGTCTCTCACCATTCTGTGAGTAGATTGGACTCAGTTGGATGGTTTATCCACATGACATCAACTAGGGCTATAGTCATATGGGGGCTTGAATGGGCTATAATATCCAAGGTTGCTCCCTCACATGGCTGGCAGCTGTTGCTAGCTGTTGGCTGAGAACTGCTGGCAAGTAGGTCTCTTAAGTTTTCCTCCATATGACCTCTCAATGTGTCTGGTTTCTGAAAGGGAGTACCCTAAGTGTGAACATTTCAAGGGTAGAGAAGCAGAAACTGATTGTCTCTCAATGCCTCCTTTTCTGCACTCTGTTGATCAAAAGCCATCCCAGATTCAAGGGGTGGAGAAATAAATGCTCCTCTTAACATGATATACGGTTCATGGAGAGGAGGGAGTGGTTGGTCATTTTAAGATTGACTATTATATCTATATATATTATATCTATAGTTATATAGATAGATATGTAATATATATA